>NW_006408546.1:19932758-19955463 GCF_000296735.1 Chrysochloris asiatica | reverse complement strand
AGATGGATTGGCCAAGTGGCAACATCGAAAATAACACTCTTGCGTGGCAACGGTAATGAGGTTGGCCCGGGATCGGGCAGTTTTCGTTCTGCTGTGCATAAGGTGCTATGGGGTGGGACCGACTCGATGGCACCTAACAACAACAAAAAATTGGTAGTGGTCTTATTTCCTAATAAAACACTACTGGCATTTGAGGAGGGGGAACTCACAGTAGGAGACACTTGTGTATTTGCTCTATGACTGGTACCTTCATGAGATTATACATTGTGTGAGGGCAAAAACTACATCAATTGTCATTACAGCAAAAATCTAGAAACCACGGAGAGTTGAACTCTACAGAAATGTTCTTAACTAAATTAAATGGTTACATTCTAGGAATTTACCAATAATCAATGTTTTTAAAAAGGACCTAAGGCCTATCCAGGACTGAGTAATAACTTGGTGCTTAATGAGTGTTTGATGGATTAGCAAAGAGGCCCTATTATCCTTAAGGCGATCTCTGAATTTTAGACGAAGTTCTGCAGACATCTCAGAAATGACTTTCTGGACTCGGAGGCCTTCCATCCTGCTTCTCCACTGTATGACAAAGCTGGACTTCAAGGTATTCTTTAAGGTGATTTCCAATTTTGATATAAACACAAATTCCTCAAGAGTGTTATTTTCATTTAAATAATGGTCTCATTCTCAAGCCACTTTCAAATAAAAATCTTGGTGACAGACCACATGGATAGCAGGAGTGACTTTCACTAGCTGTCCCACTACTAGTCCTTCCATGCCATTGGCTCCTTCTCGTTACATTTTCCTTTTCTCTTTTAGGAATTAGCTTGCCTCTGTACCACATGCTATCATGTTTACTTCCAAGCGCCTTCCTTTCACTTATGGTATGGATTACTTCCTGTCAGACCACCAGAGTACAGTCTGTAACACACATACATCTGACCTACATCTCAACCACTGGATGGTGCGTGAAGGTACACAACCCAGACTCACAGAAAACAGGCCCTCGGAATCTACATTTTTAACTTGTTACCCAAGTATTTCTATGTTCCCTCAAGTCTGGGACCCACTGTTCAAATCACAATTTGCATTCCACCCACTCTAGGAACATTAATTGCCCGACAACTCCATTCCCTATACAAACTGAATGTATTTCCAGTAGAGAAATTACTTTCTACAGTGCCTTGCAATGTTTGCTGATCATTGCCTATTACAATCTTATTCATTTATTCATTATGATGAACAGAAACACTAAAAGCATTATGTGTCTCTTTATACTGTTGCTGTTATAGTAAAGTGCCATCAAGTTGTTTCCAATTCATAGTGACCCTGGGAAGGGTTTCCAAGGAGCTGCTGGTGGGTTTGAACTGCCGACCTTGTGGTTTGAAGGCTAGGACTACACTTCATTTATGGATGGCAATTAAAAATATAGAAGTATCTTTATTTTTTTTTCCAGCCATACCGGTGCAACCACACACACACCCATTACCACACCACCACTCTCCAGTACAGGGTCATGCCAGCTCTTAGCTGTTGTTGTTAAGTGCTGTTAAGTCGGTTCCAACTCATAGCAACCCTGTATATGGTTTCCAAGGAGCAGCTGGTGAGTTTGAACCGCGGGCCATGTGGTTCAAATAAACCTGGTGGTCCCGGGCTTTACACTACAGCACCACACCAGGACTAGAGCTATTAATGAGTAATAACAAGTATTTCAGGACAGCAACAGACAGTGTGTTTCGTTTACATATTCACCCAAGAAGTTATCTCTACAAGTAATGAGGTGGGCCTGGGGGGGGGGGGGCACTCATTGACAAGCTTCATGGGAGCAATGATTTCTTAAACACGTATGGTCACCTTTTTTAGGCAAGTAACTTCCAATTATGCTACCACAGAACCTAACCTACTGAGTTTGGCTTGCTCTTTATCAATCCTTACTGCTTATGGGTGAAGGCAGTGATGGATCAGTGGTAAGAGTTCTTGTATTCCAGACAGGAAGCCTGGGCTCGATTTCCTGCCAATGCATCTCATTACCTGCCACCACCAAACCTGTCAGTGGAGTCTTGTATGCAACCATGATGCTGAACAGATTTCAGTGAAGTTTCTAGACCATAGCAGACTAGGAGGAAAGGCCTAGTGAGCTGTTTCTGGAAAGTCAACCAAAGAAAATCCGATGGATAATAATAGTCAGATCCACAAGAGATTATGGGATGGCTCAGGATGGGCCTATTTCATTCTGTTGTGCTTGGGGCCACCAGGAGTCAGGAGTAGACTTGCCACAGCTAATGACAACTCTTATGGAAGAAGAAAGGAAAAGTTTTGTGTTAAATCCCATTTAAACCTTTTCTCTGGTTTTCCTCCATGGTTCCCTTATTTGTGCTCTTACAATATGCTTTTTTGAATCCTAGCAGTTATTTCATGAGTATACAATATTCTCTTTGGACATTCTCACTAGAAAGAGATCTTTTTGCAGTTGGTTTGTTTTCTACGTTTTATCAAGGGGTACTATAGGATGAAGTACTGAATCACAGGGTCAGTTTGAACCACAAGGTTGGCAGTTCAAACTCACCAGCCACTCCTTGGAAACCCTATACAGGGTGGTCACTATGTGACAGTAAACAACCATAACAACAAATAACATACATACAGAAAAGTAAAGTGATGATGTTGTTAAGTGCTTCTGATTCATGTATACGGTGGTTTCCAAGAAGCAGCTGATGAGCTTTGAATCATAAACAATGCAGTTAGCAGTCCAGTCTCATCCTACAGTGCCACTAATATTCTGGAAGTCCCCTGAGACTGTGTTTGTAATCCTCTTTTAATTTCTTGCGATTGATACACCCCTGGCCACCTATCCAAAGACCTCAGGAGACAGCAGACCAATGTTTCAAATATCACTGTTTCTACCAGTGGAGTCGACTCTGATGTGACCCCAAGTGTGTCAGAGTAGAACCCTATGGAGCACAGACTAACAAGCAGTAACAAATGGACTTCTTGAGGCCACATGGAGGCATAAGCAGGCACAGATGGCTGTCCAATCCCTGTGACCCTATCATGGAGAGATGAATTTATCCAAAGCCTCAGTCAAAGAGTGGAAGGCCACTTAAGGGAGAAATATTCTGCTTAACAAGTGTGTGCAAATCCTTTCACATTAACTGACTGTTTCCATCACAATAACTTCATCATAAACCCAAGTGGAGAAGAACGAAACTATTATACATTCTTCTAAACTAGAGCCCCCAAAACAGGATAGCAGGCAGGAAGATGCCAGGAATATTCCAAACAAATCAGGAAGAAAAGCCCATTGTTTTTGATATTTGAGTATCAAATATCATAATCTGTTAAGAGGACATTCCATTACATAATTCACAGACCTGCCAACCTAACATCTCCCCTCCAGGAGGAATTTCTGGCTTTTCTTTAAGAGGCTTTAAAATGCATTCCCAGCATCCATTGTGCAAATGAAGCACTATCCTCACATTACAATAGGAAATGTGACTGCAGGTAAGGAGGAGCAGACCAGAGTCAGTTAGGAAGGTTGACCTAAGGCTAAGAGGGCAGAGGCAAACAATTCTCATCAATCCCTCAATGCTGCTGTTTGTGTGTGTGTGTTTCAATAATAGGTTGAATGAAACATTGGTACTTTCCCCGCTCAAATTTCATGAGCAACATCTATAAGTAAGTAAGAGATGGAAGATCAACTGGTGGGAGGGTGGTGGTGGGCATGTTACTGGTGCTTTCCTTGGGAGTCTCCCCACCTAGGAAATCATGTGTACATCAGGTGTCTGCTGCCACAGACAAAGCTGTAGAGATACAAGAGTACAGACTATTCGTTCATTCACTCCTCTTCAAGTCAGAAGCTCTTCCAGATGCTCAGCTCATGGTGCTTGTGTTCTCTGGGGGAGAGAAAGCCAGTAAAAAAGTAAAAAATAAATACAATTACCATGTCAGGTGGTGGGAAATGTTCAAAGAAAAGGAACTGGGGAAAGCTGATTGTAGTTGTAAAGTGTCATCAAGTCAGTTCCTATATAGGGTTCCTGAGGCTGTAAATCTTCTACGGAGCAGAAAGCCTCATCTTTCTCCCAAGGAACAGCTGGTAGTTTTGAACTGCTGACAGTGAGTTAGCAGCCCGACTGGTAACTACTACACTACCAGAGCCCCTTGGGAAAGTTGATGTTGTTGTTGTTAAGTGCCGTTGAGTCGGTTCCAACCCATAGCGACCCTGTACAGGGTTTCCGAGGGTGTAAATCTTTACGGAAGTAGAAAGTCTCATCTTTCTCTCGCGGAGCGGCTGGTAGTTTCGAACCGCTGACCTTAAGGTTCGCAGCCCAATTTGTAACCACTACACTACCAGAGCCCCTTGGGAAAGTTGATAGTGAGTGCTGTTTTAGATAATGTGGCCCTCTCTGAAGAGGGCACCATAGAACATAGACTTGAACTAAGGCAAGGTCTGTGAATGAAGTCATCTAGGTTAAGAGTACATCAAGTAAAGTCCCTTTGATTGGAACAGCTTTAACAGGCTTCTTATTGTTGTTGTTAAGTGCTGTTGGGTTGGTTCCAACTCACACTGACCCTGTATAGGGTTTCTGAGGAGCAGGTAGCGAGCTTGAACAGCCGGCTTCGTGGTTCAACCCAACTTTGCATTCCAGCGCATTCACCCGCAGTGGCACCCCAAGACAAATTTGGAGTCCTGGTGTGGCACTGTGGGTGAATGCGCTGGATTGCAAAGTCAGTGTGAATTGCGAGGTCAGCAGTTCAAGCTCACCAGCTGCTCCTCGGAAACCCTATACAAGATCACTATGGGTCAGAACTGACTCAACGGCACTTAACAGCAAGTCCAAACTCTGGAGGTTGGCTCTATGAGAAACCTTTCTCTCAGATGGCTCTGGGGGGAAGGTCCTTGCCTCTTTTCAACTTCTGTTTCTTGGTTCCCTAGAGACCTCATGTGGTGTGGCATCTATGCTTGCTTGCTGCTTGCTTAATCTGCTCTTTTATATCTCAAGAGGGATGGTCTTAAAACACACCCTGTACTAACACTTAATAACATGACAAAAATTCTTACTCCCAAATGAGATTTCAACCACAGGTACAGCAAGATTTGGAATACATATTTTGTTGTTTGTTGTTGTTAAGTGCCCTCAAGTCAGTTTCAACTCATAGTAACCCTGTACAAGGGTTTGGGTGGAATGGCAGATGAGTCTGAATCGCCGACCTTGCGGTTCAAACAGACATTGAGATCCAGTGCTTATCCTATGGCGCCACACCAGGATTCCGTGCCAAGTGGATGTAATTCAATCTGTAACACATGGGAATCTAAAATGGCCAAATGTGGACAAAAAGCAGAGGACAAAGCCAAAAAGAGAGATTAAAAATTTTAAGATGTGTATGAGGTAGGATCTAGCTGATTTGTCTCCCACTCCTATAGAATTAGCTATACACGTACAGTTTATTGCAAAATAAATCAATACCAAACAAACTAATTAAATATAATAGACTATCAGGTAGGTATTCAGGAGACCTAGTTCTGGTATGTAGTGGTATGGTAACGAATCATGCTGTGAACCTCAAGGTCAGTAGTTCAAACCTACCAGCTGTTCCGTGGGAGAAAGATGAGGCTTTCTGCTCCCGGAAAGATTTACAGCCTCGGAAATCCTGCACAGGGTTGCTATGAGTTGGAACCGACTCCACAGTACATAACCACCACCACCACCAGTGTGGCATTGTAGGATAAGCACTGGACTGCTAATCACAAGGTCATCAATTCAAACCCACCAGCTGCTCCTCAGAAACCCTATACAGGGTTGCTATGAGTTGGAACCCACTCAATGTCACTTAACAACAACAATAACAAGTCAGATATTCAAAGTCTCCAATTCATGATTTACTATGGTGGCTTTGTGCTGTGGAATCGGTTCCAACTCATAGCGACCCTGTGCAGAGTTTCCAAGGCTGTAAACCTTTAAAGGAGCAGAATGCCTCATCTTTCTCCTGCGGAACAACTGGTAGTTTTGAACTGCTGACTTTGTGGTTCACAGCCCGATTCGTAACCACTACGCTACCAGAGCTCCTATGATTTACTATACAGGTGGTCAAAAATTCAAGAGGCCATCTCATTTTCTTTTAGAATAGCAGTCTTGTGTTCTTTAAGCATAAAAACATGATTCTTCCTCAATGAACAGTTAGTTACACGGTCAACTTGTATCATTAGGTCATACCACATACTAATTTTAAAGTGGCTTGACTTAAGAGAACAATTTTAAAGGAACTCAGTTTAGCATCACTCTCCTAAAGGCTATTCACAGACTATGAAAATTTGTCAACTAAAGGTAACTGTTATGAGAGGTTCCAAAGTTCTCAATCATCAGAGATTAATATTTTAAGTCTTAATTTTCAATTTGATCATACCCTGAGGCTCAGAAGCTTAAGCAGTTTGAAAATAAGCCCACATCATGGTCTTCTATTTGCCCCTGATAAGGTTTGACATCTTGACATTTTCTCTAAAACTGTATTTTTATTTTACATTGAAATAGCAGGCATCAAACTTTCAGTGTGGAAATATGCAATGTTCCAAACTGGAGGGTGGCTCAATTATAGAGTTGGGAGCAGAGAGGAAATGAATTGCTATATAACCTCAGTTATTATATTTGGGATTCATCAACTCAATAATATCAGTAAATAACAATCCTTGGTCAGCAACAGTTTAGAAAATAAAATTCCCACAGGAAGTCCTTTCCTTGAACCTGAATATAATTATCTTCTGCTCTTTAATAACCATAAAAAGAAATTAAGTATGTATGAAGGCATTCAACAGCTGGTCATTAAAACCCAGAGCTAATCTAGAGTGTTCCATTTGAACCAACTTTAAGGCTGAAAAGTGATCTCCAAAACTATAAAACTCCCACGACAAGTTGGAAGACCTAATCCTCAAACATCAGAGTATCTATGAACCCTTTGAAACACATCTACAATGGAGCTCTGGTAGCGTAGTGGTTACAAATCAGGCTGCTAACCTCAAGGTCAGCAGTTCGAAACTACTAGCTGTTCCGCGGGAGAAAGATGAGGCTTTCTGCTCCCATAAAGATTTACAGACTCAGAAACCTGTACAGGGTCACTATGAGCCAGAACCAACTCCATGGTACTTGACAACAACAACATAAAAAGTGTGGTACCTCTTCAGACAAACACATGGGATAATTGGCTCCAACAGAACACAGGAACACTGAATGGTTTAAAATTTAAAAAAGGTGTGCAACAAGGGTGTATTCTTTCACCATAAAAGTATATAGCTATGTTATATTGCTGTATGGTTGTTGTTAACTGCTGGGAAGTTCCAACTCATAGTGACCCTGTCTAGGGTTTCCAAGGAGCAGTTGTGGTGCAAACTGACCTTGCCATTCAGTGAATTATCCTGCAGCACCATGCCAAACAAATGAGAATACTGTCATTTATTTACAAGATCAGAAAAGTACAACTATGTTATACTGCTATACTGTTAGAAGCATATATGTTGCAATTCTCAGCTACTGTCAAATTGGTCTTGAACCTCAGATGTTCATGGACAGAAGGATGAAATATTGCGTGGTCCTCTGGCACCATCCAAAGAGTTGCTGTCTTAGTTATCTATTGCTGCTGTATCAGAAATACCACAAATGGCTTCAACCAATAAAAAGATTTACCGACTCGGATGTAGGCTGTATGGATGTAAGGATGTGTAAAGCAGTTCGACTCTACTCTGTTGGGTCATTATCAATCAAAATTGGCTCAACAGCAGTGGGGATGTTAGAAATTAAATAAAATGCTTAAAATCCATTTTGAAATTTTACATGAAAGATTAAATATAAGAAAAACTTTCACTCACACTATCACCAGAATTAACTTTCTTATTAAAAACAAAACAAAGATAATATTACTGTCTTGCTTAAAAACGTTTGCAGTTTTTAAACATCCTGCAGCATTCTTGAATGTTACAGGGCAAAGCCCATACACCTTGAAGAGGTTTTGTCTAGCCCTTGTCAACATTTCCAGCCTTTCCTGAAACCACTGATGCCTGGAACCAGGCATCCTCCACTCCTGACACACAATTCCACCCCCATCCCTCCATCTAGCAGTGGCCAAGGTCCAGGGCGGGTTGATTATTGTCCAGATTTATACAGGTTAGACAGGTGGGAAAACAAAGACAGGAGATTGGGAGAATCTGTATTGCATTCAGGTTAAGAACTTGGGAAACGCCTTCACTTTTGCAAAATGTTTAGATGTATGTGCGTGTGCATGCTCAGAAGCACACACACACACACACACACACACACACACACACACATCCTAGGTCAAACACCCAGGCGGTTTCTCTCCACTCCCAACTCCTGACAGCTCCCAACCTGTCTCTGAGCTCTGAGCTTATCTGGCCTCACTCTTGGCTCAAGCAAGCCACCTCTTCTTACTTACCTTTTTAAGTTCCTGTTTATTCAGAGCTAAAGTTCTAGGAGCTGAATTAAACAGACACAGGTTTGCTCGTAGAGGAAGTTGGAATAAAGGTCAATATATTCTGGGAAAACAATTCCTATGCAACAAAATATTTCTTATATATGTCTGATAAGGGCCAGTTAAAGTAACAGTTCATTTGCAAAACAACTGTCAGAATCCTGATATGAGGAGGTGAGTGCAGCACTCAGAAACTCTCTCCAACAGCAGAAATACAGAAGACCATCTTTAAAACATCCAAGACTCAATTTCCAATTTCAATGCTAATGTGGCTCACCCATGCTTACAAGTCATGACTTTTTACATTGATTTTTTTCCTGTCTATGTATGGATCTTCTCTCCCAACTCCACAAACTTTTATGAAGTTTGTTTGAGGACAAGGTCAAGCTCATAGAATACAGGGATTTGTCTACCAGGCAGAGCCACGAATGGCCAAGACAGAGGCAACAGTTATGACACTCAGATTCACTTAGGGTGCAGCATCGATATTTCTTGGCACAATCCTTAGAGCAAACGGTAAACAAATGAAAAGGACAAGAGGACAACCGCTGCCTAAAGCTTTCAAACATCAATATGACTTTTGGTGTTGACATATTCACACTGAACAGGAGAATCACTTTTCGAACTACTTTGATATTCATCTCCAAATTTCTGAAGCTGTACTCAATTGAATTCCCTAAGAAGTTAACATTTGAAGGCTGTATCAATATCAATCACATTCCTCTTTAGCAGAGACTCAACTCCAATCTAATTCAAATCTAATTCAAAAGAGAATTGGTAGTCATTCAGCTATTTCCCTGAAGTAGGGATAGGTAATCAATAGGGCCCACTCACTGTAGGCGTGTGCGCTACTGCAATGGATCGCTAAGCAAAAATGGTAAAGACTTAATTTTTTGGCCCCAGCAGACACATTTTAATTTAACTTAGTGTTTACGAGTTTTCCTCTTCAAAGTGCTTCACAAATATGAACAAATTAATCTTCTCAGTACAACTGCACAATGATGTAAGATGTTTCAGAGGTAAAGAACAAGGGAAGCATTAGATAGGCCACGAGGGCAGAATTAGGAAGATAAAAAACTTTTATTATCTAGAGGTGCTATAAGTGGTTATGCTCTTCCCCGTGTTCCCCCAGTCTAGCTAGCGTAGTGGTTACGAATTGGGCTGCAAACCGCAAGGTCAGCAGTTTGAAACTACTAGCTGTTCCGCAGGAGAAAGATGAAGCTTTCTGCTCCCGTAAAGATTTACAGCCTCAGAAACCCTGTACAGGGTCGCTATGAGTCGGTTCTGACTCCACCAACCACCAGCTAGTCTAAAGATCAATATGAAAAATAGTAGTGTAAGGTGATATGCAGAGAAAGCCAAAGGTTTCCTTATAGAATTAAACCTCAGCTCCCTCAACTATAAGTAAGATTGATTACAAAACGGTCCCCGAGGTGTGGTTATGAGCATTCAAACAGGTAACACATGCTAAGACTTTGTCAGAGAGGAGCCTTGTTGTTGTTGTTGTTGTTGTTAAGTGCCGTTGAGTCGGTTCTGACCCATAGCAACCCTGTAGAGGGTTTCCAAGAACAGCTGGTGAGCTTGAACCACCAACCTTATGGTTGAAACCGACTTTGCAGTCCAGCACATTAGCCCACAGAGCCACACCAGGACTCCTAGAGGAGTCTTTTGTTGTTGTGTGCCGTGGAATGACTTCTGAATCATAGCAACTCTGCACAGGGTCTCCGAGGCTGTAAATCTTTATGGGAGCAGAAAGCCTCATCTTTCTCTGGCGGAACAGCTGGTAGTTTCGAACTGCTGACCCTCAGGTTACCAGCCTGATTCGTGCCCACTACACTACTAGAGATCCTTAAAGAGGAGTCTAGCGCATAGTAAAAACAAGAGAACCCAGCGGTGCTGTCAAGTCAATTCTGACTCACGCTAGCTTCACCATGTGTTACAGAATAGAGCTAACTCTGGGGCCTTTCTTGTCTGTAACTTTTATGGAAGAAATCGTCAGGCCTTCATTCTGCAGCACCGCTGCATGGGTTGACCGGTCAAGCTTTCAGGTTAGTAGTCTAGTGTAAACCATTTGTGCTACCCAGGAACCTAGTTTATGCTCAATAAACAATTGTTGTTGTTGTTAAGTGCCATCAAGTCAGTTCCAACTCATAGTGACCCAGTACAGGGTTTCCCAGGGGTGACTGGTGAGTTTGATCCAATGACCTCGTGGTTAAAATCCTGCCATTCAGTGCTTATCCTACCTACAGGGCCACACTAGGACGCTCATGACTTCCAGATGCTTGAGCTGAAAAATGGGTCAAACTGCTTCTGGAGATTTACAGGGATTGTCCATTTTCACATAATGAAAGACAACGAATTTAACCAAGTGACATACTACTACTGCTGCCGTGTTTTGTTTGAGTGGATTCTGACTCACAGACACCCTGTCTGTATAGGAATTCTAAGGCTGAAATTCTTTACAGGAGCAGAAAGTCTTGTCATTTTCCCGTAGAGCAGCTGGTGGATTTGAACCAATGACCTGGCAGTTAGTAGTTCAAATGCTTAACCTGCTATGCTACCGGGACTCCTTAAATGACATACCTCTCTAAATAAAATGCACTTTGCTTAATGAGCGACCATGTACCCACCAAATAAAAGTGTATTCATGAGTTCAAAAACACTCTAAATATCCTGATTAATCAAGTCCTCTTTATCTTAAGGAGTCCTGGTGTGGCGCTGTACTGTAAGTTGTTGTTGTTGTTATTTGCCGTGGAGTCGGTTCCGACTCATAGTGACCCTGCACAGGGTTTCCGAGGCTGTTAATCTTTATGGGAGCAGAACGCCTCCTCTTTCTCCTGTGGAGCAGCTGGTAGTTTCGAACAGCTGACCTTGCGGTTCGCAGTCCAATTCGTAACCACTATGCTACCAGAGCTCCTTGTAAGTAGTGGACTGATAACCACAAGGTCATTAGTTCAAACCCACCAGTCACTCCTCGGAAACCTATACATGTTTCCCATGAGTCGGAACAAGAACTCCATGTTAAAGAAGATATATACAAAGGGGAAAAGTTACTGCCGAGCCGAGAAGTGGGACCCTACCCAGAGAAGCAGCGATGCCTGAGATGGAGGCAGAGACGATGACATGGAGTGATGAAGCAGCCGGGGGCTTTGGACCCAGAGAGGGAGAGGGACTGTGTGCTGAAGACTGGGGGGTGGGGGTGGGGTGGTAGTGTAGGGGGCAGGTTTGTAGGGTATACACTTTGGTCGGTTGATGATGCATGGAGGGGATTAGAACCAAGACAATGAAATGACATACAATAGAAAGAATGTAAAACTAAAGTTCTCTCATGTAAACTATCATATAATTCACAATAAAACATTAAATAAGTCACTGCTGGCAATCAACACAACCAGGGGTACTGAAGACAAGCATTCCTGCAATTTGAGACAAAGCAAACCTTTATCACCTGAATGGTCTGTCTATGGCTCATAAAATCCCAGTTTACCCATCAAGTCTCAGTATCTGCATAGAGAAGACCAACAGCTTGTTACATGATCTTGACTACTCTATAGTGTGATTGGGTTAGGATATACTGATTTACCAATACCAGTATCAGTTGCTATGGAGTAGACTCTGAGTCATGGTGATCCCACGTGTGTCAGAGTAGAGCCATGCTCTATATGGTTTTTAATGGCTGATTTGGTCCTTCCTAGTAAGGACCTTCTGGGTAGACTTGAACCTCCAACCTTTCATTTAGCAGTCCAGCACACTAATTGTTTACACCACCTAGGACTCGCCTTAAGATCTAGAAAGTATCTATTTCTTCAACCTCATGTACTATTCTCTGCTCTGATACCTGCTATACAGGCTTCTTCCTATTTCTCCAATATGCCACATTCCTCCTCCAATCACATTTCAATGACTTTACCCTTGGTGTCCCTGAAGCCTAGCAGACCTTTACCAAGCTTACATGACTGGTTCTTTACAGACTTCTGAGTATCAAGCCAAACATTACATCTTCCATAAAATTTCCCCACAACTCAATTCAGGGCTGTCCACCCTGCCGACCTCAGGTGGCATTGAGTCACACCCTCTCATTTTATATGAGACTAACTCAAAAAGTGTTGCTCTGCTATTCATAAGGTTTTCAGTGACTAATATTCGGAAGTAGTTCGTCACTCCTTCCTAGTCTGTCTTCGTCTGTAAGCTCTTCTGCAACCTGTCCACCATGCGTGGCCCTGCTGGTATTTAAAATACTTGTGGCATAGCTTCCTGAATCACAGCAATTCATAAGCCACCAAAGTATAACAGACTGACAGACGTGACCACTGGACCAATAAACAACATTCTTATTAACAGAAAAGATTAAAGTTGTCAAGAATTTCATTCTTCTTGGATCAACTATCAACACTCATGGAAGCAACAGCCAAGAAATCAAACAACATATTGCATTATGCAAATCTGCTGTACAAGACCTTTTAAAGTGTTGAAGAGCAAAGATGTCAGCTTAGGACTAAGGTGTGCCTGACCCAAGTCATGGTATTTTCAATAACTTAATATGCATGTGAAAGTTGGATAGTGAATAAGGAAGACCGTAGAAGAATTGATGCTTTTGAGTTATGGAGTTGGAGGAGAATATTGAAAGTGCTATGGGCTGCCCATAGAACCAACAGATCTGTGTTGGAAGAAACACAGCTAGAGTTCTCCTTGGAGGTCAGGATGGCCAAACTTCGTCTCTCCTACTTCAGACATATTGTCAGGCGGGCCCAGTCGCTGGAGAAGGATATCATGTTTGGTGGGTAGATGGTCTGAGAAAAAGAGGAAGACCCCCAGCAAGATGGATTGGCAAAGTGGCAGGCAGCATCAGTGGGCTCAAGCTTGGCAACGATAATGAGGTTGGTCCAGGATGTGGCGGTGTTTTGTTCTGCTGTACTTAAGGTCGCTACAAGTCGGTACCAACTCGATGGTGCCTAACAACAACAAAGTCAACAAGTATTGCTGCTTGAGTTTCAATTCATACACGCTTGGATTTATTTCACACAAAATGTGTTTTAATACTTCTCTGTGATCGCTAAGTGACTGTAGAAAAGTTCTTTCAGTAATAACACTTCTCATAGTCTCACTGTTATGTGCCGTGGAGTCGGTTCTGACTCATAGCGACCCTGCACAGGGTTTCCGAGGCTGTTAATCTTTACGGGAGCAGAATGCCTCCTCTTTCTCCCGTGGAGCAGCTGGTAGTTTCGAACTGCTGACCTTGCAGTTGGCAGCCCGATTCGTAACCACTATGCTACCAGAGCTCCATAGTCTCATTAGGGCATCTCAAAAAAAAAGAGGCCCAATTAAAACAGTCACTTTCAAGGAATCTGTTGGGCCAGTTACATTCAAAGCAAAGAGATCAGTTTAGCAGGTTATGGCAAATGTTTGGGGATTCCCACGGAGTAATGATGATAGAGTTCTCAAAGGGAACAAAGCGAGCACAGGGGCTTATTAGGAACTTTTAGAAGCACTGAAAACTGCATTGGTGAGAAAAGGCCAGAGAAGATGTGTGATGGGATTGGTTTCCATCACGACAATGCACCTGCTCACTCTGTGTGTAGCAAGGGCTGTCCTAGGAGAACTGCACTGGCAAAGCTTTCCCCATGTACCCTACAGCCCTGATATTGCCCCTTCAGACTTAATTTTGTTTCCAAAACTCAAAGAACATTTAAAAAGAACACACTCTGAGTCCCTAAAGAATACCAAAACTGCCATTGTGAGGTGGTGTAAATTAAAAAGTACAAGACTCTCTGTGGAAGGGTTAAGAGAGATGGAAACACTATCTTCAGAAGTGTATAAACCAAGAACCAAGATACGTAGAGAAATAATCATTTCATATGTTAATATTTTTGTTTAAGTAAAGGTTTCTCTGATTTTGTACCAGAACTTTTGACTCACCCTTGTATCGATCACTCTTTGTGGTGACCTGGTTTGTGCATTGTTTACTTGGCTTGATATCTCTCCCACTGAGATATAAACACTCTGAGGGCAGAGACTTCATTTGTCTCATTCAATATTCTATCCTCATATGCATAACACATTGTAGGCACTTTTTTTTTTCAATAAATTATTAAGTACCACCTTCAAAAGTGAGTTATTTTTAAGCTTAGTACAAAGACTTAAAAGTTTATTCAAGGGAGAACCACCTGTCAGTGCAGTTATAAGATTCCGGACAGTGTCAACATACATGGTAGGTAAATCTAAAATCTGAACTATTGGTAATGCATATTTAAATTACTGGTACTATAAACAATTTGCTCACTGCAATATAAACATGCCAGATAACCTTTCCTAAATAACCTCAACTTAAACAGCTAATCCGACTGCTTCATTCACTCTTCATGTTATTTTTTATACATAAGAACAGATTTTTTCAATTATCTATGGCACTGGTGGGTTAATGTGCTGGACTGCAAAGTCGGTTTGAAATACAGGGTCAGTGGTTCAAGCTCACCAGGTGCTCCTCAAAAACCCAATACAGGGTCTCTATGAGTCGAAACCAACTCCACGGCACCTAACCACCAAACATCACCATGGTTGAAAGATTGGGGAACTATTATAATCCAAAGTATTACAATCCAAATAACATAACTATCGCAATTTAACATTTCAGTTGAACAACTTTTCTCATTAAAAAAAAAAAATTTACAAAGATTTTAGAATATCAAGATACTCTGATGGATGTGCATCAATCTCAATCTTCTACATGTTCACAAAGTAAAGATGACATTACAGACAAAGTTGAGTAAACATCAGTGACCAACGAGTGATTCAATCCACTTCTCTGAATCACTACTCTAAGAAAAACAATCATCCCAAGCATCATGAGATATGAGCCCTGGATATGACCTTCATGGCACAACAAACAGCTATTTGTTCATATTGTGAAAATATTGGCAGATCCATCACTCAAGTTCTTTTATTCTACTTGGAAAAAAAAAAAAAAAAAGTCAATCTCCAGAACACTAAGTCATTCAAGCTAAACAATGAATCTTGCAAGTCAACGCTATGAAAAAATAAATAAATAAAAGAGTTCCTAGGCAAACGTAATACGGACATAAAAATCCATTTCAGATTCAACTATCACAGTTAAAATGAATTAATAGACATCCTTTATTATTCTTTATCTGGCCAGTGTATCACAACAGATCCAACTAGGACAGTAAATGTGGATCTAGACATGTACTTTAATGACTGTTGGTTCTTAGTGCATAAATTCCAAGCAACTACACATTAGAAGAGTTCAAAAGGTTAAAAAAATAAAAGCCAGTTAAACCAAGCTAGTGGAGCCATCATTAGCCAGTGAGTCATATTATCACTATCACCCACTAGAATTGGTCACATGTTGCCAAGGCAGTCAAAAAGTAGACAGTGGAAAATGCTATCCTTCTTAATTAGGGAAGTTGTTGAATTTGTTAACACCGAATATCACTCCTGTATTGCTGACTGGAAGAATCCGCTGCTAGGCCAATCAAATCAATCCCTTTCATCTGAAGCTACTTAGCCAACTATCTAATCAGTATTTACACATATTAGATGTTGAGCTGGTGACAGCAATGTCGGTGGTTCAAACCAAACTCAGCAGCTGTTCCACCAAAGTGAAACGAGACAGTCTGCACCTGGTAAGGATTTACAATTTCAAAACCCTACAGAGTGGGTCACCAGGAGTTAGAATTGACTCAATGGTAGTAGCTTTGGGACTTTCAGAGTTATTTCACAAGAAAGAGTCCCTGGTAGCACAGAGGTTATGCTCCTGGCTATTAAATGTCAGTCAGCAATTCTAACCCACCAGCCAATCCTAGGGAGAAAGATGTGCAAGGTCTGCTTCGGTAGAGATTCCAGCCTTGGAAACCTTTTGGTCACTATGAGTTGAAATCTTCTCAAAAGAAACTGTGTGGTGTGATGTTTGTTTGTTGATTATTATACAAGACTATTCAGCCAATCTAACTCCCCTAGTGGAATGATAGATAAACATTGGATTGTTAACTTAAAAGTCAGTAGTTCAAACCTACTATCGGCTCTGAGGAGGAAAGACCTGGCGATCTGCTCCCTTAAAGACTGCAGCCTTGAAATCCCAATGAGGCAGTTCTACTATGTCCTACAAGGAGTGCTGGTGATGGTGGTTGGTGGCTGTGTGCCGTGGAGTCGGTTCTGACTCATAGAGATCCTGTACAGGGTTTCCGAGGCTGTAAATCTTTACAGGAGCAGAACGCCTCATCTTTCTCCCGCGGAACAACTGGTAGTTTTGAACTGCTGACCTTGAGGTTCGCAGCCCGATTCGTAACCACTACGGTACCAGAGCTCCTTAATGAGTGCTGGTAGCCTCATAGATTATGAGTTGGGCTGCGAACCACAAGGTCAGCAACTTGAATCTACCAGTTACTCCAGGGAAGAAAAATGAGGCTTTCTGCTCCCATAAAGATTTACAGCCTCAGAAACCTCTGTACAAGGTCACTATGAGCTGGAAACAACCTGACAGCACATAGCCGTCACCACTGTAAGGTCGCTATGAATCAGAATGGCGGTGACAGCACACAACCAGGTCAGCCATGCTGAAAATGGATAAGGAAGTATTAAACGTAAGAGTCTCAACATCATCCTACGTATATCTCTAATAGCATAAAATAATACGACCTAGGGTCCTGGTGTGTCCTTTGTAGGGTGAGCACTGGGCTGCTAATCACAAATTCAAATCCACTAGCCATTCCTTGGAAGCCCTTCACAGGGTCTCTACAAATGGAACAGACTAAATGGCACTTAACAACATAACAAAGGGTCATACAGATGGACTCCTGGTGTGGTGACAAGGTAAGTACTTAATGGCTAACGGCAAGGTCGGTGGTTCAAACTCCTATAAAGGTCGCTATGAGTTGGAATAGACTCAATCACACTTCACAATAAAAGACTCATATAGAGCCTTAGGGCATACAAGGAGCCCTTGGATGGTATAAACAGTTCTCAGTTGCTAAGCAAAAGGTAGAATTTTCAACTACACTGAGAGATGTCTTTGGGAAAAGACTTGATTATCTACTTCTCAAAAATCCGCCAATGAAAACCCTGTGCAGAACAACTGTACTGACACACATGGGGTGCTAAGAGTCAGAGCCGACTTCATGGCTGCTTGTTTTGTTTTTAGGAGTCCTACCAGCCTGCATCCTTAAGCAGCAAAGTACCATCTTAGAAGCAATTCATGGGTCTTTAAATTGCTCTAGTCTCCTGCATTCTAAGTAATTACATATTAGCAGAGTTCAAAAGGTTAAAAGAGAAACCAAGCAAGGTGGTGCTCAGGAACCATCATCATTAACCACTCAGTCACATTATCATAACCCACAATCCCCTCTGCTGCTTCTCTTCAGGAGACCTCAAGGAGAGTTGAAGTGGTACAGGCTAAACTGCTGCATCCACTACCCACACATTAAAGTTAATCTGCACCTCACCTCCAGAACTTTCTGAGATTTTTCAGTGCTATAACATGACTAACATCTCTTTTCTTCATCCTGGACAAGGAAAGCCCAAAGCCAGTTCTCTCTTCATCCATAGAAAATTTAACACGATGGCTGCTGTTGCATGCTACTGAGTTCATCCAACTTACAGCAACCCTAAGGCTAGACATCCTTACAGGAGCACATTGCCAGCTCTTTCTCTCATGGACCTGCTGGTGGGTTTGAACTGTTGGCCTTTTGGTTAGCAGTCAAGTACTTAACCATTGTGCCACCAGGGCTCGACATCATCTTTTCTGTTTCTTGATTATTTACAGGAATTGAGGAAGGAAGGAAAAAAAGTAGACTGAAAAGGGAAGGTTAGCAAGTCAATAGAATATAAAGATATCTACAAACACTGTGAAACCTGATGGAGAATGCGTTCCATTCAATGCTGAAGTATAAAGAAAATAACCTATAATTTGTTCCCACTTTTTTTTTTTAATATGTCCACCCATCTTCCTGTCCATCTTTTCAGCCATGTATCCATCAACCATTCATTCATCCATATCTATGCCAGGCACAGTTTTCTAGGATGTACCTATTTCAGAATGCATTGTTTGTATATGCATCAGTCTGTTGTTGTTGTTAAGTGTCATCAAGTCAGTTCTGACTCACAGCAGCCCTGTGTAGCATTTCTGAGGCACATTGGTGAGTTTGAACCGCCAAACGTGTGTCCCAGTATAGTCCCACAGCGCCACACCAGGACTCCAGAGACATAGTATGGCTTTCACAAACAGTAAGTCATTTATTTCTCATAACAACTCAATAAGGGCTATTGTTGTGGTGGTTGTTAAGTGCTGTACAGTTGGTTCCAACCCATAGCAACCCTACCCATATCGGGTTTCCAAGGAATGGCTGGTGTGCTTGAAACGCCGACCTTTAAATCAGCTTTGCAGTTAAGCGCATTAACCCGCAGCACCACAAAACAATTTCTATTCTACAGAAGACAGAAGAGACATAAAAATGTTAAATAACTTGTCCTTGGCTACACAGCTATAAGTGCTAAATGCAGAATCACAAGCAGGCAGTCTGGCTCCAGAGCCCATGAACCAGAGTATCCCACACCTCCTGTGTGTAGGAGAGACTAGCACATCAAAACTGGAAGGCACTACATATACAAGTCCAGTCAGTGATTTACACCTCAGCTCCCAGCATCAGAGTCACTTACCAGCTGTGGGACACTAGACAAGCTTCATCAGTCACTTGGGCCTCAAGACCCTTATGTATTTAATGGGGAATTTCCAATAGGGTATGAGGAAGAGGAAATAAAATACTGCATTTGAAGCACTTAATACAGTGGCTAGCCACAAACCCTTCATGTTAGAATCTTAAAAATACATAATTCCATATTGCACAATTCCTCAGTATGGATGTGTACAAACTGCCTTCTATGACCAGACTGGAAAACACTTGAAGACAACAATTGTTTTCATTCACCTGTGTATACAAAGAATCCTGCCCAAAATAGTTGAAAACAAATGCTCCTAAATTACCCATTGCCTTTGAGTGGATTCCAACTCAGAGCAACAGTGTAGAGTGTTTTCAAGGAAATCTTTATGGGAGCAGAGGGCCTCATCTTTCTTCTGCAAAATAACTGGTAGGTTTAAACTGTCAACCTTATGGTTAGCAATACAGTGCTTATCCTACAGAGTCAACAGGGCTCCTTGGCTCCAAAATCATTATTGTTCTTAAGTGCCGTCGAGTCGGTTCTGGCTCATAGAGACCTTCTATAGGATTTCCAAGGAGCAGCTAGATAGTTTGAAGCGTTGACCTTGTCATTCAAACAGACATTATGGTTGAGAGCTTATCCTATAGCACCATGCCAGGACTCCTAAATTAGAAATGTCTAAATTCAGGCATCTGACTTTTAAGGTGGCTTATGTGTTACTGGGATGCTAGAAGCTACACTAGCAGTATCAATACAAACAGGGTACACCTATGATCGACAGGTTTTTGCTGAGCTTCCAGACTAAGCCACACTAGGAACAAAGAGAGGCTAACTACTTCTGAATGTTACGCCACTGAAACCCTAATGGATAGAAGTGAAAAACTAGCAGATAACACCAGAATACTGAATACCGAAACATGATGACTAGCACCAGACTATATAAGCAGTTCTGGTAGTGTAGTGATTACAAATCGGGCTGCAAACCTCAGGATCAGCAGTTCAAAACTACCAGCTGTTCCATGGAGAAAGATAAGGCTTGCTGCTCCCATAAAGATTTACAGCCTCAAAAATGCTGTACGCGGTCGCTATGAGTCGAAACTGACTCCATGGCATATAACCACCACCATTGTTAGATATAGTACCAGAAGATGAGTCCCTCAGGTTGGAAAGCACTCAAAATACAATTGGGGAAGAGCTGTCGCCTCAAAGTAGAGTTGACCATGATGACAAGAATGGTGCAAAGCTTTGAAGATCTTCATTTGCTAATGGGACACAACTCAAAATAAGGAAAAATGGCTATAAACATCTATTAATAATTGTAACATGGAATGAACCAAGTATGCATCCAGGAAAATTAGAAGTTGTCAAAAATTAAATGGAATGGATAAAGACTGATATCTAAGGCATTACTGAGTTAAAATACACTGGTATTGGTCATTTTGAATCTGATGATCACATGGTTTACTTATGCCAGGAAGGACAATTGAAATGGCATCAAAATGATCATGAAAAAGAACATTTGAAGATCTATCTTCAAGTATAATGCTGTTTGTGATAGGATCATATCCATGCACCTACAAGGAAGACCAGTTACTACCACCATTATTCAAATTTACACACCAACCACTAAAGCCAGTGATGATGAAATTGAAGAATTCTACCACCCTCTTTAGTTTGAAACTGATCTAACACACAATCAAGATGTACTGATAATTACTGTTGGCTGGAATTCAGAGGTTGGAAACAAAGAGGAAGGATCAGTAGTTGGAAAACATGGTCTTAGTGATAGAAACAATGCTGGAAATCACACGATAGAATTTTGCAAGATCAATGACTTCTTCATTGCAAATACCTTTTTAAACAACATTAAACATGACTATACACATGGAGTTTACCAGATGGAATACGCAGAAATCAAATGGACTGCATCTGTGGGAAGAAAAGGTGGAAAAGTTCAAACATCATCAGCCAAAACAAGGCCAGGAAAGACTGTGGAACACAGTCTCATATGCACACAACTGCTTATATGCAAATTCAGGCTGAAGCTGAAAAAAATTAAAACAAGTTCACAAAAGCCAAAATACGACCTTTTATATAACCCACGTAAATACAAAGATCATCTCAAGAACCAATTTGATGCATGAGGAATTAATGACAGAAGACCAGAAGAATTGTGGAATGACATAAAGAACATCATACAAGAAGAAAGCAAATAGTCATTAAGAATATTATATATAGAGAAAACACCTAAATGGATGTCAGAAGAGACTGAAACGTGCTCTCAAGCACAGAGATGCTACAGTGAATGGAAGAAATAAGGAAGTAAAATAACTGAAAAGAAATTTTCAAAGGGCAGCTCGAGAAGACAAACTCAAGTATTATAATGAAATGTGCAAATACCCAGAGTTACAAAACCAAGAGAACAAACTCAGCATTTCTCAAGCTGAAAGAACTGAAGAAAATTTTTAAGATTCAACTTATAATATTAAAGAATTCTATAGACAAAGCACTGAATGATACGGAAAGCATCAAAAGAAGATGGAACACATGCACAACATATAAAGAGTTCAAAAAGAAATGGATGACTTTCAACCATTTCAAGAGACAGCATATGATTAAGAGCCAAGGGTACTAAAGAAGGAAGTTCAAGGTGCACTGAAGGCATTGGCAAAGAACAAGTCTCCCTGAATTGATGGAATAAAAATTGCAATCTTTCAACTAACTGATTAAATCACTGGAGGCACTCATTCATGTACACCAAGAAATATGGAAGACAGCTACCTGGCCAACTGACTGGAAGCGATCCATATTTGTGCCCATTTCAAAGATAGGTGAACAAACGGAATGAGGAAATCATCATAAAATATCATTAATATCATATGCAAGTAACATTTTGCTAAAGATAATTCACAGAATGGCTGCAATAGTAATTGACAAGGAACTAACTACCAGAGGTTCTAGCCAGATTCAGATGAGGATGGAGCAAGGGATACCTTTGCTGATGTCACATGGATCTTGACTGAAAACAGAGAATACCAGATACAAATTTGCCTGTGATTTATTGACTATGCAAAGGCTTTCGACTGTGTGGATCATGAAAGCAATGGACAACAATGCAGAGAATAAATATTCAGGATCATTTAATTGTGCTCATGAGAAACCTACATACAGGCTAAGAGGCAGTCATTTGAACAGAACAAGGGGACACTAAATGATTTAAAATTAGGAAAGGTGTGTGGCAGGGTTGCATTCTTTCACCAAACTTACTCTACCTTTCGCTGAGCAAATAATCCAAGAAGCTGGATTGGAAGAAGTCTCAGCAACAGCCTACGATATACAGATGACGCAACCCTGCTTGCTGAAATTGAAGAGGACTCAAAATAACTCATACAGCCTTCAATGTGGGTTGCATCTCAATATAAACAAAACAAAAATTCTTACCACTGGACCAAGAAATAACATCATGATAAATGCAGAAAAGACTCAAGTTGCTAAATATTTCATTTTGCTTGGCTCTGCCATCAAAAGTTATGGAAGTAGCAATCAAGAAATTATTGCATTAGGT
>NW_006408546.1:19923731-19931269 GCF_000296735.1 Chrysochloris asiatica | reverse complement strand
TGTAACCATGGCAATGAAACAATAAACGATAGGATGAATGTAAAACTAATGTTCTCCCATGTAAACTATCACATAATCCACAATAAAACATTAAAAAAAAAAAGAATGAATGAATGTGTGTAAAAAAATACAGTTACAGTTAAGGAGGACATAATCAGGTTTTAAAATATATAAAGTAATTTGTACTTCAGTTTTTAATCAAATGAATCAAAAGTATGCATGAATTTTGTTTTTAAAATCAATTATATTTTTTGTCAATAGCATAATAAAAAGAAAACAACAGTTCAAAATTAAAGGAAACTTAAGTGATATAACATCCACATAAAGGAACTGACTTGTTTGAAACTTAATTTAAATGTATGAGAGGGCTTCAAAAAGTCTGTGAAAAGTGGAATAAAAAGATAATGGATTTTTTCATGAACTTTTAGAAGCCCCCTTATATTACTAATAAACACTTATTTTAGAGACTCAGAGAACATTGAATATATTAACAACAATAAATTGCTAATTTTGTTAGATGCCATAATAATACTGTGGTTATCTAAGGAGTCTTTTCTATTCTGAGATGCATTCCCAAATATTTAGGGGTGAAATGGCATGATAGCAGAGCTTTTTAAGTACAGTAGCCAAAAAATAAAAATTAAGCAAAAATGATAAAAATGTGGAGGGTTGCTGAAGATGGTAGACAAATAGGTCAATAGGGAGTCATGCTCTCTTTTTAAATTTGAAATACTCATTGGATAAAAAAATCAAATTAGATTCAAAATAAAAGCAACAGTCCCATAACTGGAGCCAGGAAGTCCCTACTGTCTCCCCAGACAGGAAGCACTCTGAACTCTTCCCTTTGTTATTCTTAGTTACTGTCCTCTTTGAATATGATTACATTATTTTTTTTCTGCATATATATTTTTTTAATCTTTTTTCAGTTTGAACACGGCAGTCACCAAACTTCCTGCTGTCTCACCTACATTAGTTCTTCAATGCCCAATTTTTAGTTAGGGCCCTTGCAGAGCAGAGATTTAATATGTCTCTTCTAGCCATGTCTTTGTAACTCCCACGAAACAACTTTTTCCTGATGGGTCTGGGTAAGACAAGGTGGGAGGAGACGCTGATTGGCTTGCATGATTCAGCTGTGAGTGACTGTTAACAAAGGTAATCGTGAAAACTTGGGCCTCTAATGTAGATATGAAATGAGGCAGATCTCAAAAGCAGAGGGGAGACTCTCACTACCATCAAAGAAGCATAGCGCTGCCTTTGGATCCAAGATCCCTGTACACTGCACCTTCTTGGTCCAGGGACAGAAAGCTGTAACATCACAAGAGTGGCAGAGAAGCAGCTGAACCAAAAGTCAGAGCACAAGACAGAGGGGTGGGCTTCCCAGCCCACTATGCAAGTAAAGCTGAGGGTTCTGCACAGGAAACTTGCTTGCAAAGTAGGGGTGTCTCCAGGTACTTACTAGGAGAGCTAGGTTTGCTGATCCATGGAGCTAGAGCCAAGTGCCTTCAGGCTGAAACTTACAGTGAAGTGGAGAGCTCTTTGGACATTTATCAGCAGCGCTAAAAGACCTTTGTAGCATTGCTAGAGCAGAGCAGAGGTCAGTGGGCCCATGGCTGAGAGGCCAAGGTCCAGAGAGGCCTACCTGCAGGCATGGCTGGGAAGACACTGTCCTGAACAAAGAATTGTACCCTATTTCTGGGCCTGCATTGTAATCTGTTACCTTTCCTAATAACCCCCATAACTGAGAATGGTATTTGCATTCTGTGTGGCCACTGAACTGAATTATCAAGTCCAGCTCAGTAAAGATGTGCTGTGGGAGGGACTGTTGGTGCCATTTTTTTCAGCCCCTAACTCCTTCTGGAATCCTGGTGTGGTGCTGCAGGTTACTGCACTAGACTGAAAGGTCAGTTCGAACTGTAAGATCAGTGGTTCAAGCACACCAGCTGCTCCTCGGAAACCCTATACAGGGTCAGCTATGAGTCAGAACCGACTCGACAACACTTAACAACAACCACCACCTCCCGGTACCTCCTCACCTCTTTCTATCTTTTACCATCTACCATCCATTTTTAACTTCTACAACAAGATTGATCGCATGGACTTCCTTCTTTGTCTATAAATAGAATCTGGTTTTTACACATTGTTATGTCCAAGTAAATATTGGCCAATGCATATAAAAAATGCAGTATGAACACATGTCCTTTACAGATCCATTTTACTTTTTCTAGAGTTACTAATTGCATTTCTTTTTTCTCAAACTACCTGATTTTTAAGGCGCTCTGGTAACGTAGTGGAGTGGTTATGAATCGGGCTGCAAACCTCATCAAGGTCAGCGGTTCAAAACTACCAGCTGTTCTGTGGGAGAAAGATGAGGCTTTCTGCTCCCATAAAGATTTACAGCCTCGGAAACCCTGTACAGGGTCGCTATGAGTCAGAACCAACTCCACGGCACATAACAACCTGATTTTAGTAAAACCTCAACTTTCTTCACATACTTCATGATATTAAGCATTATTGAATTGCTCTATTTCTTATTGAAATGTTTTCTCTACATTTTGGTGATGTTGTTTTCAGCCAGCAAGTCAACCCCCAATTCATGAAGCTCCATGCATAATGGAACACTGGTGGATGCTGCACCATTACCGGCTGGTTGCAGAGTTGTTGTTGTTAAGTGCCATTGAGTTGGTTCTGACTCAGCGAGACCCTGCATAAAGTTTCCAAGGAGCAGTTGGTGGATTTGAACCACCGACTTTGTGCTTAGAAGTCCGGTGTTTATCCTACAGCATCACCCCAGGACTCCAAGTTGATGTGTACAGGGATCTAACCCATGGCCTTGGCATTATTAACACCATGGTCTAACCAACTGAACTAACTGGCCAATCCAGACAAAATCTGTTAAATGCCATACGATGTCAAACATGTCTATTAAAAAGCATATGTATTTTCTCATTTTTAGTCAGAATTGAGAAGTTGACCAGTTTGAAGACTGACTTTTACAAACTCACTCAGTGTAGGTGGAGGATGTTCTTATAGAAAAAAAGGTAGTGGTAGGAAGGGAGAAGATTGTGTGATTATAATACATAATACAGCTTACTTTAAGGCTGGGTAAAAGATGAGGCTTTGTGCTTCCACAAAGGTTTACAATAATGTACTGGAAGTCACATGACTTAAGCCAGGATTTTAATGAAGGCAGTCCAACTCCAGCCCTGTACACAGGATCGTTATGAGTCAAAACCAACTCAAAGCCACTTACCAACAACTTTAAACTAGGTATCATTCCCATCATGAATTTAAAACGAGTGTATAGAAATGAGGTCGCATCTACATGAAACCTGAGTCACATTTACAATAAGTGGAACACTTCTACCTTCAGCTTCTGGGTGTTAAAGCCCTCTCTCTGCTATCACATTGATAGAGGAAAAGAGTTTGAAATCTGCCATGATAATATGAAGGGAAAAGAAACCTTAAACAGAATTACACCACTATGCAAACTTAATCCCAAATGCTAAATATAAAACTTTGTACAGTTCACCATTTAGAAGTCCAATCAAAGCTTTAATCAAAACATTTTCACAAAAAGAGGTCCAGATAAACATATTCAAACAGAGATTTAATAGTGACCAAGAGTTGGGGCCGTGACTTTGAAGGAATCACCAACTGCTACTTATTAAATGGGTGATCTGAGGACGCAAACACCTAATTTTACATCGAAGTTTTCTTATGGAATGGGTTTTTACCTAACCAGGCTGTTGTGAGGACAAAAATGAGAACATGCATGAGAAGCATTTAGCATGGTATCAAATCAAGGTTAGTCACTGACAGTAACAGAGAAAAGCCGTCTTGTGTTTGGGCATTTCTCCATCTAACACTTTCTTTGATAGTTGTTTCTACACCATCAATTGTACAAAAAATATTTGCACATGAGAACAAGGAGATATGTGAAAAGATGCTCACTGCTGAAAGGCGCATTGTTTCAAAAGCATGCAGTAGTTACAAACGGTCTCTGGAGCTACACTGACTTCATTCAAATCCTGGCTTATGTCATGTGACCACCAGTAACTTATTTAACTTCTTCCCTGCAACATCTTTCTTTCCTCAACCTGTACAACAGACAAGCTTCATTATACAATTAAATCAGTTATCACTGAGGCAACTCTGATGATGGTAAACAGATTTTCAATGGCTGATTGTTTAATAAATGGTCAGGCCTTTCTTCCAAGGAGCATCTGGGTGGGCTTGAACTTCAAAGCTTTCAGTGAGCAGTCAATCCTGTTAGCTATGTACACCACTCAGAGACTCTTATTATATGCAAAGTCATAACAAAAATGTGATGCAATATTATGTAACTATGGTAGCGCAGTGGTTACGAATTGGGCTGCTAACCTCAGGGTCAGCATTTCGAAACTATCGGCTGTTCCATGGGAGAAAGATGAGGCTTTCTGCTCCCCTAAAGATTTATAGCCTTGTAAACTCTGTGCAGGGTCGCTATGGGTCGGACCCGACTCGATGGCACTTAACAACAACAACAACAATTGGTACAGAGCAAAGGGTGTATAAAATTGTGTTAACTAAACTGCAGTTTTAAGGATTTTTTTTTTTTTTTTTAATGATGGTGAAGGTGGTTATGTGCTATGGAGTCAGATCTGACTCATCGTGACCCTGTGTAGATTTTCCGAGGCTGGAAATCTTTTTGGGAGCAGAAAGCCTCATCTTAAGTGTATTTTACTCAAGGGATAACGAAGCTATGGAAAACTCCTCAGCAGAAAAGACACACAACAAACTGCTGAAGACCTTGGTTCTAAGTCCTCTCTCTTTAACAATTAGTTGTACAACCTTAGTTACATAACTTAACTTGGCAAACACGTAAAAGTAGTATTCCCGTTTTAAAAATCCATCCCAAGTCCTCTCACTTTGATTATGGGATTCTTGTGTATTCTATAAATAAAAACTGAATTCTTTAACACTCCACCCTGTTAAGTATTTATTAGGAACCCTATGGAACAGGGCACATTGTTTCAAAAGCACAGCCCGTGCCAGATGGAAACACATTCTGTGTGGGTACAGTTCCATCCCCAGATCATGCTCTCGGTAACGGAATCATGCCTCACCCCAGCCCCCACAAGGCTGCCATGTGTTAGTAAAGAAGAGCTTGCTTTATCAATTGATAGATGAGCAACGGTTCCTTTATTGCCATTTGTGCTTTTTCTCTGAATTCTCATCAGAAACATACTTACACGATCATTCAGAGACATTTGTGACCCAGTTTATCTACCCACAAGCAGTAGGACAAGAAGTTGCTGTTTTCAAATCAGGTCATGTTCCTGTGATCCACACTGTGGCAACGAGAGACGGGTTTTCTATCTACCACAGGCTTCCACAGTGATTCAGAGTCACTGCTAAACCTCAGCTGGCTCATGGCGGCTCATGGCGGCCCCACGTGTGTTTCAACGGCTGATTTGTCTGAAGTAGACTGCAAGGCTCACTGGGTGGACCTGAATGTCCAGCAGTTCAGTTACCAGTAAAGTGCATGAAATCATTCGCACCACACAACAACTCCACTACAACCTCAATCCTCTTTCTCCTTTGCTATCCCATCTATCCAGACCTCTCCCTGAGAACGCTCTCCTCTCTCACATATGGAAAGGTCAATTTGAACCACAAGGTGGTGGTTTAAACCCACCAGCCGCTCCCTGGATGGTTATGAGTCAGAAATGACTTGACAGCACTTAACAACTCATCTTTACTCTTTCCCAACAGGCCCTTCAGTCTCCATACAACCTTTCACCTACCACTCCAACCCACTACTGAGCTCATCTCTGCAGGGTCCCAGCACCTATAACACTGCCGGGTACACAACAAGCACCAAACTATTAACTTAATTGATTCCTCCAATCACTTTTTTTATGTCACACAGTGTGATATGTGGTTTCCATCCCACAGTGAAATGGGGTGGCTCACAGGTTTCAGGGGGTCTTTGTTTCTATCAAAAGTAATAAAATTCATTACTGAGCTGCTCACTAACTCTGAAATTCATAAATTACATAAATTCTCTGAAAGTCCATATCCTCTATACCACCATACCTCATAGGACTACACAAAGTACTAAGTGAGGTCATGTATATAAGACATTATTGTAGTGGTCAAGTGCCCATTGAGTCGGTTCTGACCCATAACGACCCTGTATAGGGTTTCCAAGAAGCAGCTGGTGAGCTTGAACCACCGACCTTGCAGTTCAAAAGCAACTTTACAGTCCAGAACGCCACACCAGGACTCTAGTAAGAATGAAATCCACATGTCTTATCTAATCAGTCAAGGGCTTTAACTATGGCACCAATCAAATTCTTCAGTCCCAACTTCATACACCAGGCTACTTGTCCAGAGATACCCTTGAACTTGACCCACCTGTGGCGTTAGTCCCGTAACTCACAGGATAGGAATGCCCCTTCCCTCAGTCTACTGTTACAAGCCTTCTCACTTTATCATCTCTAACACCTTCTCAACCTTCACAATCCAGTTTACTAATCCTTCTCTATCAATTCCCTACCTATTTCAGCCTCCCCCACAGAAGACCTCATCACCACTTTATCAGTGTTTCTGTGGCACTTTGTTGTGGTTATTTAGTGCCAGCGAGTTGTTTCCAACTTACAGCGACCCTCTATAGGGTTTCAAAAGAGTGGCTAGTGAGTTTGAACAGCTGACCTTGTACTTCAAACCAACTTTGTGGTCCACAGTTTACCTTACGGCCCCACAACAAAATTCATATGGCACTTTACCTGTGGGTAAACTAGCATCTAACCCATTATATTAAGACACACTAATTCAATAAACTGTTGCTGAGAACTTGCTTTATGCTAGGCACTTCATTTTGTGCTGGGGAGAGTAGGGTCAATAAGAAGACGGCATTCCCTCCTATAGTCCAGCAGGGGAAATATCAGATAGAGATAAATCATTACACAAATAATCTCTTCATTAAAATTGTGATAAGCACTCTAAACAAAATGGATATAAAGAAATATCATTCCTTCTGTTGTCTTAAAATCTGGAGATACCTGGCTGGTATCTCTACAGTATACTTAATACATGTCCACGAGAGTCAAACAAAATTATCCGTTGTGTTGTTGTTAGGTGCCTTTGAATAGGTAGCGACTCATAGTGACCCTATGCACAACAGAATGAAACACTGCCCGGTCCTGGGACAACCTCACATTGTTGCCACACTTGAGCCCATTGATGCTGCTGATGCTGCCACTTTGTCAATCCGTCTCGCTGGGGGTCTTCTTCTTTTTCTCTGACCCTCAACCTTACCAAACATGATATCCTTCTCAAGTGACTGGTCCCAACTATGAGAGCAAAAGTTTGGACATCCTGGCCACCAAGGAACACTCTGGCTGCACTTTTTCCAACACAGACCATGGTACTTTCAATATTCTCCTCCAACACCATAACTCAAATGCATCAAATTATTTTATAGTCTTCCTTATTCACTGTCCAGCTTTCACATGCATATGAAGTTATTGAAAATACCATGGCTTGGGTCAGGC
>NW_006408546.1:19843131-19922881 GCF_000296735.1 Chrysochloris asiatica | reverse complement strand
GGCACAAATACGGATCTCTTCCAGTTGGCCAGATAGTTGCCTTCCAAATTTCTTGGCACAGATGAGTAAGTGCCTCCTGTGCCACCTCACTTTCTTGAAAGATTTCCATTTTTGTTCCATCAATTCCTGGTGCCTTGTTCTTTGCCAATTCCTTCAATGCACTGAGGACTTCTTCCTTCAGGATCATTGGCACTTGATCATATGCTACCTCTTGAAAGGGGTGGACATCAATCATTTCCTTTTGGTACAGTAACTCTGGGTATTCCTTCCATCTTCTTTTTTTCTTTTTTTAATGTTTTATTGTGAATTATGTGATAGTTCACATGAGAGAACATTAGCTTTACATTTATCCAATAGTATATTGTTTCATTGTCATGATTACAATCCCCCAACTCCATGCATCATCAAACTACCAAAGGGCATACCCCGCAAGACTGCTCCTCGGTTGTCAGCACACAGCCCCTTTCCCTCTCTGGGTCTAGAATCCCCAGCTGCTCCATCTGTCCCCATCATCATCTCTACCTCCATCTCTGGCGTCCCTATTTCTCTGGGTAGGGTCCCGCACTCCACTCTTCTCCCTGGATGGTCCCAGGACCCTCCACTCCTGGCCTGCCCATCTTCTTTTGATGCTTTATGCATCATTCAATAATCTGCCCAGAGAATCCTTCTAGGTCAAGGCTTGAATTTTTTCTTCAGTTCCCACAGCCCAAGAAATGCTGAGTGTGTTCTTCCATTTTGGTTTTCTTACTCCAGATCTTTGTACATTTCGTTTTAATATCTGACTTACTCTTTGCAAGCTGACCTTTGAAATTTTCTGTTCAGTTCTTAGACCTCCTCATTTTTTCTATTTGCTTTAGCACCTCTACACTGGAAAGCAAGTTGCAGGGTCTCTTCTTGAGATTCATTTTGATCTTTTCTTTCTTTCTTGTCTTCTTAATGACTTTTTTGCTTTTTTCCTGTATGATGTTCTTAACGTCACCCCACAACTCTTCTGGTCTGCGCCTCAGTCTTTAGTGCCTCATGTATCAAATCTGCTCTTCAGATGATCTCTAAATTCATGTAAGATATACTCAAGGTCATATTTTGGCTCTTGTGGACTTGTTTTCATTTTCTTCCTTTTCACTTTGAATTTGCATTAGCAATTGATGGTCTGTTCTAGAAACTGCCCCTGGCCTTGTTTTGGGTGATGATATGGAGCTTTTCCAACCTCTCTTTCCACAGATGTAGTCAAAGTTGAAGTGTTTGAGAATAGAGACCTTAGCAGAGATGTCTCTATTAGGTAAAAGAACAAGAGTTTACCTAAAGTTACAGCTTGTTGATTTACCAGCTATATAACCTTAAACTGACCTCTTTGACTTTTAGATTCCTCATTGGTTTAGGAGAACCTTTGAAAACTGTTAAAAGCACTGCTCGAAAGATAGCATCTTTCTATCCACCCCACTACAAATAGCACATTCTATAAAGCGCAAGAGCCTGAGAAATGTTTGATGAATGAGTGCTAAAAAGTTGGACAAAGTCAGGGGGCTAGCTCTCTTATGACATTGCTTCATAAACTAGAACCAACATCAAACCTGAACTACACACTCAACCTTTAATAATTAATACACAAAATCAACACTCTAGATACGGAGTATGGATGAGCATTCCTTATTAATGTAGGGAAATGACAAATATTTGTACTCCTAAGAAGACTGATGTACTGAAGCTATCTGAAGTCAGAAGTTTTTTTTTAAGGAGACATTTCTGAATCATTCCATGATTCCGCATCTCTCAACCTGAGCCCCTAAAAGTCTGTGGGCAAGTTAAGGTGTTTATCCCATTGATTCTAACATTCCCATTATGGTATCTTCTAGATTCCCGATGGCTTTTGTTTTTATTTTTGTTACGTACAGGCCAGACAGCACACCACCCACGTATTATCACGTTCTATACATGGTGCTTTCCTGTCCTTGAGGGTTAAAGCCTCCGTGGTGATAAAGCCACAGCTGGCGTCTTGTCTTCCACGTCAGAGAGGAAAACACTACATGTCAATGTGAAGACAAGGCCAGTCATCTGCAGTTCCCTCTGTTTTGCTCCAGTTGTTTTAGTTTTTAGTGAAATCACTTTCATCTTACATCAGTGTTTTCTATTTATTTCTTAAGAGTCCCCACGTGGTGCAAATGTTTATTAACATGCTCACCTGCTAATCAAAAGATTGCGGGTTCAACTCCACCCACAAGTACCTCAGAAGGTCTACAAATCTACTTCTGAAAAATCAGCCACTGAAAACCGTATGGACACAGCTCCACTCTGACACATGTGGGGTTGTCTTGAGTTGTAATCGACTCAGTGGAAACTGGTAAAGCTAGCAAATGTCTCAAACAAAACATATGGATAAAATATAACTTAGAGAAAATTGGTCGAACTTTGCTTACAGGGAACTTTCTTTTAACTGTCTATATACATTTATTATGTGCCAGGCACAAGGATAACAAGAGTTTAGAATCATTTATTAAGCTGTTGTTGTTAAGTGCTGTCATGTCAGTTCCACTTTATAGCGACCTTGTATAGGATTTCCAAAGAACAGCTGGTGAATCTAAACTGCTGACCTTGTAGTTCTAAGTCCAGTGCTGATCCTAAAGTACCACACCAGGAATGAGGCGCTAAATAATTTCCATGAAATAACCAATAAAGTTGGGCTCACAACCATGTCAGGGCGATGTCAGCACATCTGTGGGTTAACAGTGTCTTAGTTTCCAATGACTACCATTAACAAACCACCACCAACTGCATGGCTTAGAAGAAAACAAATTGCTTGTCTCATAGTCAAGGCCCCAACTGGACCGTTGGAAGAGCCAGGTTCTCTCTGAAGGCATCAGGAGAATGTCCTTCCTCACCTCTCCCACTTTCGAGTCTCCTAGGCTTGGCTTGCAAGTTTGTCATCCCACAGCCATCTTCCCTCTGCGTCTCTTTTTTCAGGAGACCACTGATACTGAATTCCAAACACCCCATTTCCAAACAAGGCCATGCTCCTGATACCAGGGATTACAGTTTGACAATATCTTTTGGGGAAATAATTCAATCCATAACAGACAGTCCCACGCATTTTGGTAGGAAACCTCCCAGTACCCATTTGCTGTTCACTTGTGCATCAGAACACTGCACCCCGAGTGGCCCTATTGTGTGCAGGGGAGCAGCTGTGTCAAAAGAGACCACATGCCGGACCTCTCCAATAGGACTCTGCTAGAAAGTTAAGGGGTCTCAGGGAAATTTCAACAGTCAGAAGTCCACTCACCAAGTACAACTTTCTTTCTGACATAGTCTCAATTGTTAGCTGATTCAATGACAGGTGAATATATTAACTATAAAGAAAAAGCTGAAAAGCACAGGAAATACTGCAGACACTGACATCATCAGCAAAGACAGTCTTCCAAAGAAAACAGGATCACTCAAGGGTTTTCTCAAGAAGACAATCTTGTTTTGTTCACTTAGGGACAGGGGAAAATAGCCACCACTTGCTTTTCGGCTAATGGAAATCCTCACGTCTTTTCCTTTATCTCCCACTTTCTTCCCAGTGCTCACATGGTGTGGGGAACTTTCTAGACCAGAATTACCCCCACGGGAGCAAAGACACAGAAAAGAACGTGATACTTAACATTTCTCAGCAATTCAAGTTATCATTTGGGGGGAAAAAAGAGAGAGAGGCTGACTAACGCATTGGGACAAAAACTTCAATTCCCTATTTCCCTGAAGTGCACCCCCCACCCACCCACTACCAAGGGTACAGCAGCCCCACTCTTCAGATGGAAGATGGTATCTCATACACACGGGGGTGAAGTCATCTGTTCAGAGCCACCAATATATCCCACATTTTGTTAAAAAATAAAATCAAACTCTCAAACTTCAGGAAAACCAAACTAAACCCATGCTACCACCAAGTCGATTCCAACTGACTGTGGCTCGGACCTTAGGGTTTTCCAAGACTCTAAGTCTTTATAGTTGCAGACAGCCTCTTCTCTCTCCTATGGAGCAGTTGGTGGGTTTGAACCTTGTCATACTACCTAAATATATAGATATATATTTAAAGAATTGTTGTTGTTGTTGTTATGTGCCGTGGAGTCGGAATCGACTCATAGCGACCCTGTACAGGGTTTCCGAGGGTGTAAATCTTTACGGGAGTAGAAAGCCTCATCTTTCTCCCGCGGAGCAGCTGGTAGTTTCGAACTGCTGACCTTGCGGTTCACAGCCCGAGTCGTAACCACTACGCTATTATGTAAAATAAGTATCATATGTATTTACATTACTTATTATAGAATGAAATTGTATTGGGAAATATTTTTTAATATTTCAACAGTTTGATTCTCTCTTGAGCCAGTAATTTCTAAAAGTTAATAAAACTGAAAGTGCCTATGATTCTGGGGGGTGTTATTCGTTGTTGCTTCCTGCTAATGCTGACCACTGACAGTGTTTTAGTGCTACCTGCAATCAGTGACCAAGAAGAACAACAAGTGGACCTCTTTGAAAAACTGACTCCTTAGTAACCTGAGAACAATCTTCACCTTTCCAATTCAAGATGCCACCTTTTGCTGAGAAGGAAGAGGTAACCATGCAGATTTCCTAAATAAAGTTTACAAATTAGGTAAGAATTGGAACAGTCACACTTCGAGTGTTACGTTGCCAACACTTACTTGAAACTTGTTCCTCTGACTTACAGAGAACCTGGGGTTCTAGGAAGTTCTTTTTGATTAAAAGATCATTTTAGCCGCTAGGCCCAAAATTTAGGTTCTGAAACTGATGGCTTGAGGCAGACACTCCCTGCTCCTCCTCTCTCCAATGAAATGCCTTTCAGATCACCTTGAGAGAACCGATGCGACCAATGAAAAGAGTCACTGGCTGAACTCCAATAAACTGGACAGAGAGTTCATTCATCGCTACCTGTACATTTCATGAGGAGGCATACGGGCTGGAGGAAAAGGTGCTGAAACGTGTTTTCTGCATGAGGGAAATTAAACAGCTGCTAAACTTAATGAACTAAATGGAAGTTAAATGCTACCTGAGAAAAGAGCCATGAAGATTGAGCGTTTACTAGAAAGAAAATACCCAAGCTTTCCCACATTTTGGGGTGCCCGGAAGAAAACACCTTTTTCTAACTTTACAAGTGCTTGGATAAAGTGGCTATAAAATATTGTGAAAAAGAAAATTCAAATGTCAGATGTCTGAACCAAATCCTGGTGTGTGGCTGCAGCACAAACAAGGGTAAAAAGTGAAGAAGAACACAATCTAAGATATAATTCTCAACTAATTAACCAAATTCAGTTCCAGTGATTTTAATTCAATTGCAATTTAATTTTGGCAGTTGTCGAATGCACTAAATTAGCAGTCACATTAAAGTCTTAGGAAGTTTATTCACTACTAAAGGATAGCTGAGCATAGAAGTGAAGAGACTGGGTTTAGAGGAATAAGGGGATGATGCTTTCTAATGACCTCTGGATCTAATGACTCAGTCACCCGACGTATTCCGGGCCAGCACTGGGAGTTAAGGAAGGAGCTGAACCAGACTAAAACAGTCTTGTAGCTGTGCTTCAAAGGTGGGTACAGGAGATAATTCTGAATTTAATAGAATGAAATCAACTAAATGTAAAGAAATGAGCTGGAATCCTGTTTCACAGACCACCTACACACTACCATTATGTTTTGAGGAGGCAGGATATTTTGGGTACATTTGAAGCTCCGCCCCTTGAATTTGGGTATGTGATATATGTTCCAAGTGTAAAAGGGGGTTGGGAATTAGCATTTACTGAGGGCCTAGCATAATGCATAACAGACCATCTTTTTTGATGGGAATATTATTTTACTATTTATGTAACTGAAATTCACATGCATCAAACCCAATGCCGTGGAGATGAGTCCAACTCATAGAGGCCCTATGAGACTAAGCAGAACTTCTGCATCTCTTTCCCACAGAGCAGTTAGTAGGTTCAAACCAGAGATCTTTCAGCTGAAAGGAAAGTACTTAACCACCAAGACTCCTTTCCAAAAACATTAAACTAAAAACCAAACCCACTGGCAATCGAGGCAATTCCAACTCACAGCAATAGGTCAGAATTGCTCTGTATGGTTTTGGAGACTGCAAATCTTTACAGAAGCCAGCAGGTGCCATCTTTCTCCCACAGGTTGAACTGCTGGCCTGTGGGTCAGTAGCCCAACACTTAGCCTACTAGACCACCACATTGTAGTTGCTGTTAAGTGGCGTCCAGTTGGTTAATTGTTGTTGTCAAGTGCCGTCAAGTCGATTCCAACCCTTAGCGACTCTGTATAGGGTCGGCAAGTTCAAGCTCACCATGCGCTATGGATTAATGCGCCAGACTGCAAAGCAGTTTGAACTGCGAGGTCGGCGGTTCAAGCTTACCATCTGCTCCTTGGAAACCCTACACAGGGTTGCTATGGGTCAGAACCAACTTGACAGCACTTAATAACAACAACAATACTTCTGCCTTTAAATTATTAGCCCACTTTTAATAAAGATGTACAACCCTTTCAAGTTTAAAAGGAAGCAACCAAAAATAACAATACTGCTTTTGTATTTCTATGAGTTGAAGGTAAAATGCATTCTTGCTACAGAGTGGTCGGAAGATCACCAGATGATATAAGTTTAAGTCATTGCATGCACTAGGAGGTGAGACCTTCTGAGTAAGAGGAAAAATTCTGGAGTGGACTCTTAGCTTCAAGCTTTGGTTCTGCCACCTGCTAGAATTTTGAGCAGGTTGGGCAAACTTTGGCCATTTTCATAATTCATGAACCCATCCTCCCTCAGATACAAAGTGGCTACTGCCCACCAACTTCACAAAGTTGAGATGCAGATCAAATGATATAAAAGTAAACGAATGGCGTACATTCTCTAATGTCTTCTGGTGATTTGCTTTCAATCTGTCTTTACAAAGAAAACGTAATTCCTTCTCCCAACTCAGAGGCAGAATTCAAAATAATGAGAAACATTTTACATCATCATCAGATCTTTAGATTGCTGAATCCTGATTGCACAAGTACTATGTACTTGGCACTGTTTCTTGAGTTCAAACCACCCTCTGAAGTTGCTAGTGCTATTCCTGTTTCACTCAAATGAAAATGAAGATGTAGAAAAGCTAAACACTTTGCCCAAAATCACATACTAGGATTTGAATCCATTTGAAAAATGTTTCCAGAGTCCAAATTCTTAATGATTGCACCATATGCAGCTGCCATGCACACCTATAAGGGGCTTCAAAAAGTCTGTGGGGAAAATCCATTATCTTTTCATTCAATTTTTCTATGAACTTTCTGAAGCTTCCTCATATTAGAAATTAGAAAGGGATGGCTTTTTTACCATTTTCCAGGAAAAGCTATTTCTCCTTTAGGATGAAAAGAAGAAAAAAAGTCTCCAATCAAAAATAGATCACCTAATTTATTTGGGTCTTTTCTTTCTATTGCAACCTTTCTGAGGATGACCATTATTAAAACCAAATTGCTTTATATACTGCAAGTGAACTTCTGGTTCTCAAGAAGCTGTTCCAATGAAAGCAAACCAAAGGGCAAGTTATTAGAGCAACTCTCCGACATGGATAAAGATACAATCTAGAACTGTGGGTTTCTCTTAAAAAACTGGCTGTGCTGTTCCAAGACTATCAAGATGGGTGGCTCCCAGACTTTGGTCAATGGAAACCCAGTCTTGTACAAAATGCATTTCACCTAGTCCCATTTATCAAGACAGAAAATAACAATTTGGGCCATGTTTCCCATACACAAGACCATAAAACAAATCCAGGAGTCCTTGTGGAGCAATGGCTAAGCACTGAAACGGTTCACAGTTCGAACCCACCAGCCAGTCTATGGGGAAAGACCTGGCAATTGGTTCCCATACAGATTGCTGTTGTTAAATGCCATTGAGTTGGTTCCAAACCACAGCGACCCTGTACAGGGTTTCTGAGGAGTGGCTGGTGAGCTTGAACCGCTAAGCGTGCGGTTCAATCCGACTTTGCAATCCAGCACATTAACCTACAGTGCCACATCAGCCTAGGAAACTCTATAGGGCAGCTCTACTCTGTCACACTGGGTAGCTGTGAGTCAGAGACTACATCACGGCATGTAAGAGCTGCAAAACAATTCAGGAGCATTCATTGGCAACCATGTTTTCTATCTTACAGAAAAGGAGAGTCTGCAATGAGATAAGAAATAGCACTTCCTTTTCTTACAGAAGGACAGAATAGATACCCTGGAGAAACTTTTCAATTAAAATACAAAATAGATAAAAATACTAAAACACATTTTTAAAAAATAGCTACTGAGTTACTAAGATCATAGGTTATCCAGAGAGACCAATAATGAAGTTTAAAAAAAAAAAAGGACCACGAGGAGATAATCCTACAGGCAGCATTTCCATCAGCATTCCCTGGTGACCTCTAGATTCCATTTTGATATTTGTACTAAGGTGGAGGGTAGTCAGAGAAAAAGACGAAGACCCCCAGCAAGACAGATTGGCAAAGTGGCAGCATCAATGGGCTCAAGCATGGCAACAATTGTGAGGATAGCCCAGGACTGGGCAATGTTTTGTTCTGTTGTACAAAGGGTTGCTATGAGTCAGTAGCGACTCAATGGCACCTAACAACAACAACAACTAGGTATAGATTTCAAGAAGCAGCATATGATCAAGGACTGAAATGAATGCATTGGTTAAAAAAAAAATAAGACTCCGGGAATTCATGGAATACCAACTGAAATGTCTGAACAAACTTACACAGTGCTGGAGGTGCTCACTCATCTATTCCAAAAAAATTGGAAGACAGCTATGTGGCCCATAGATTGGCAGAAATCTATCTGTATACCCACACTCAAGAAAAGGTAACCCAACGCAATACAGAAATCATCCAGCAGTATCACTAATATCACGTGCAAATAAAACTTTGCTGGAGACAATTCAAAAATGGTTGCAGCAGTACATCAACAGGGAACTAGCTGCCAAAAATTCAAGATGGATTCAGAACAGAACATGGAACACGGAATATAATTGCTAATGTCAGATGGATCTTGGCTAAAAGCAAAGAATACCAGAAAAAATGTTTACTTGTGCTTCATGAACTATGCAAAGATATTTGACTGTGTAGGTGATTATAAACTATTAATAACACATTGAAGAATGGTAATTCCAGGACTCAGGAGCAGTCTGTAAATAGACCAAGAGGCAGTTTTTCGAACAGAACAAGGGGATCCTGAATGCTTTAAAATCAGGAAAAGTGTGTGCCAATGTTGTACCCTTTCACCATAGTTATTCAATCTGTATGCTGAGCAAATAATCTGAAGCTGAATTATATAAAGAAGCATGTGGCATCAAGACCGAAGGAAGACTCATTAACAACCCATAATATGCAGATGACATAAAACCTTGCTTGCAGGAAACCAAGAGGACCTGAAGCACTTAATGGTGAAGATGAAACACCTTAGCCTTCAGTATAGATTGCATCTCAATGTCTTTTTATCTTTGTTGCTTTTAAAACAAAAATCCTCACAACTGGATCAATAAATAATATCATGACAAGCGAAAAAAGACTGAAGTTGTCAACAACATCATTTTGTTTGGATCCACATACAATCAATACACATGGAAGTAGCAATCAAGAATAAGGACATATTGTGTTAGGCAAATCTGCTGCAAAAGACATCTTTAAAGTGTTAAGAGAGCAAAGACGTCATGTTGAGTACTAAGATGCATATGGCCCACGTCGTGATATTTCAACTGCCTCATATGCATGCGAAAACTGGACAGCAAATAAGGAAGACTGTACAAGTATCAAAGCAATTGAATTGTGGTATTGACAGAAAATATTAAAAGTACCATGGAGTGCCATAAGAACGAACAAATCTGTTTTGGAAGTACAATCCGATTGCTCCTTTGAAGCGTAGATGGCAAGACTTCCTCTCTTATTCTTTCGACATGTTGTCAGTAAACACCAGACCCAGAAGAAGGCCATTATGCTTGGTGAAGTGAAGGGTCAACAATGAAAGACTGACACAGTGGCAGCAACAAGAGACGCAAATGTAACAACTGTGAGGATGGCAGAGAATCTGACAGTGTTCGTTCTATATTACACTGCATTGCTAGAGTCAGAACTGACTCAACGGCAGCTAACAGAAACTGGGCATAGGAGATCATTGAAACAACTCAAGATCACACATTATGTAGGAGACCCTTGCAAAAAGCAAGGAACTACACTTTGAGTGCAGTGATAAATGATCCACAAACCACCCTAAAAAATGGGAGTGGATAAAGCAACTTGTCTTTCTTTTTGTAAGCACTGGGTATAGGAGAGAAAGTTATCCTAATAATTCATAACCACAATTGGGTCCTCATACTGGTGTGTCATACTAAGATTCGTATTACGTAGGAAGCCCCTCAGTGGTACCTGTAAAAGAGACAGGAGGCCTCACATTAGTACTAGGAGATGTAACCACAAAAGCCAAAGGTTGAGTGGTACAAAAAAGGACCAGAAATCCAAGAATGCAGACAGTCTCTACACGCTGAGATGGACAAGGAAATACATTTCTCTATCCTGAAACCTTCTGGTGCCTTGATTTTAGATTCTGACCTCTGTGACTTTATGAGAATAAAGTTGGGTTGCTTTAAACCACTGTATTTTTGGTAACTTGTTATAGCAGCAATGTTGGTGGTGGTACTTGCCATCAGCCGGTTCATTTACATATCAAAGTGTTGCCCTGTTCAGCATGTTCCTCATACTTGTTGATAATGTTTGAGTCTACTGCTGTGACTATTTTATCAGTCCATCTCATTGAGAGTTTCCCTCATTTTCAACAACACGCCACCAAACATGTTGTCCATTTCTTTCCAGTAATGGTCTTTCATGACAACAAGTCTAAAGTAAGTGAGCCAAAGTCTCATTGGCAACAATATTGTTGTTGTTGTTGTTAAGTGCCGTCGAGTCGGTTCCGACCCATAGCGACCCTGTACAGGGTTTCCGAGGGTGTAAATCTTTACGGGAGTAGAAAGCCTCATCTTTCTCCCGCGGAGCAGCTGGTAGTTTCGAACCGCTGACCTTAAGGTTCGCAGCCCGATTCGTAACCACTACGCTACCAGAGCTCCTTGGCAACAATATTACTATAATAATATTCTTTACATTATTTCTTTATACTTTTCTTCTTTTCCTGGGGAAGTATTGACCAGATTTGCCTTAGTCTTTTTAAAGAAACCCATTTTTATTTTGTGGATTCATTCTATACAGTAGATTTGTTTTCAAATTTACTTATTTCTGCCCTTCTTCTTACTAGTCTTCCCTCTACCTTCTTTGGATTTATTCTGCTCTTTCTTTACTAAGATCTTAAATTACTACTTAGCTTACAAATTAAGAATACTTCTTAAATTTTAATATAAGTATCTAATACTATTAGTTCTCTAAATATTGCTCTAGTTGCAAATGGTTTGTTCTCTACTACTAACTGAAAGGTTGGTAACATGAGCAGACCCGACCCAGTAGGAATAAAGATGGAAAGCTTGGTGAACCGGAACCATCCCCTCTTAATGAAATAACAAAGTGGCACACAAGATAAAGGATGTTACCTGTGAGCACAGTGCCCCATTAAAAAATCATCTGTGGCGCTACAGGATAAGTAGTGGACTGTTAACCACAAGGTCAGCACTTTTAGCCTACCAGCCGCTCCTCAGAAACCCTATACACGGTGGCTGTGAGTAGGAACTGACTCAGTGGCACTTAACAATAACAACAATGTGAGTTCCAAAGGTCAACTATTCCTCTAAAGCCAAGGATGAAATGGAAAGAGATATGGGAACTGGAGTATTAGAAATGGGAAAGCCAGAAGACAAAACTAAAGGCAATGTTGACTCACGGTGGAAAATGTAACTAGCATCACTGGTCAATTTGCAAGGAAGCCATCAGATGGGAACCTAACGTATTGTGAAAATTACCACTGTAAACACAACTATTTTTTTTTTTTTTAAAGATGACATGGAGAAACAACAGTGGAAATTTCAGAAAACTCTGAACAAAGTTTCCAATTAGTGATAAACTTAGCAAACCACTGAATACAATTGCATCTCTGAAGCATCCACAACAGATTATGAAAAATCAATTAAAATGCCAACTAAAGACCAAAATATATGCTCTAAGACCACAAAACCTGAAACCCAGTTTGCTCCAAAAGCGGTACTCCAGCTTTCTGGGTTGACATTTTTATCCATCACCAAAAAAGATGTGCTATTATAGGATATCTTACCAGGTAAGTGACAAGAGTAACCAGGTAATGACAAACTCTTGAAATGATAGTAAAAACTATTTTAAACATGTGTACTTTTCCTAACAGAGCCTTTATAACCTGTAGATTCTTTGAAATGATCAAGAAACCCTGAAATACTATGAACTAAAGATTTCCTCAAGATATAGATGCTGTTGGTGTTACCAAGTGCCATCGAGTCAGTTCCGACCCACAGAGATCCTGTGTAGGGTTTCCAAGGAGCTACTGGTGAGCTTGAACTACCACCAACTTTGCAGTTCTAACCAACTTTGCAGTCCAGCTCATTAACCCACAGTGCCATACCTGGACTCCCAAGATACAGATGGGAGCTCATTTTATGCGATTTCAATCTTGGGAAGGAAAGTGAGTAAAATGTATAAAAAGGAAAACTGCAGTATTCATAGCTATTTGGCTATTTTTTAAGCACTTTACAATAAACAGAGGTTATGCATATTGACAGAGGACAACAAAAGATGCTGTCAAAAGTCTGTTGAGGAAACTAGACTTCTTGTCCGACTGAAAAACAAATCTATGAACTCTGTCATTCAATAGCTTATTCTACATAAAGAGCATTGATTGGGGAATGGTGCGCTAAAGCAGGGCTTAATGACTAGTCGACAGTGAGTTGGGGGGAAGTAGCACACAGCTGACCTTGTACAAAACCAAGAATGTAAGCTTGGGTTCCAACAAAGAGTTGTTAGCCCTATTTAGTCACATATTAAACATTCAAAGCAACAAGAGCCTAGAAATTAGTTGCTCAAAAATGTCATTTCAGGTTGGAAATATTTCAACCAAGATTAAAGATATACAAGATCACCAACGGTCCTTGTCAGAGTCCTGGCTCTGTTAATCTGCACCGTGTCAGAGACAATTGGAAATAATGCTCAGCCAGCTCTCTATATATTCATTCCTGACAGATATGAAAATAGTATCAATGCTGCCATTAGAAAAGGAAAAGTTCTAGCTTGTAAGAGAACAGGAACAGAGGATTATGGGTTTCCTCTCTCCCCCTGCATTCCCTTGGGTTTTCATATCCTTTTATAATATTTAATTAAATGCCCTGTTCATACTGGTTTATGTACTAGAGAACACTAATTTTAGAAAACCGATTAGCTAGTTCTTTCTAACTGTATGTTGCTATAGCTAAGGTCAAATTTTTCACTGAAACTATGGCAACAAAACCCCAGCATTCTTGTCGACAAGACTGAAGCAAAGTTCTCAAGGACAGTCCTCCACCTGTTAGAGAACCTAAGCCACATTATTCAATTTCCTACCTACACCTAAGACACACCATTTCTGGGAATGTCTGTATGCAGGAAGGAGGGGAGTTCAGACATAAGAAATTTGCTAGCGTTAAGTCCAAGTGAACTTAGATTTAGTGCCATCACTGATAACATTTTTAGACACATATAATTTTAGCAGCACAAAACATCCAGACATTTCAGAAGCACCCAAATTGGAACTCAAATGCACCCGGAAAAATACCAGATGAAAAGAGAACTTTAAAATCTCTGTAAGAGGAATGAGTGCCCAACTTATTTTCTCCATTATTGCAACTGCTCAAATTGGGTACATTTCTCAATTGGTCTCCAGTGATTGCTCTATAAAGGAAGGGAAACAGGCTCTTTTGTTGTTGTTTTGAGAAACTTCTAGTAGGTTTCACACATCTTTTTTTTTTTTTTTTTTTTAAGTTTTTATTGTGAATTGAGTGAAAGTTTACAGGGCAGATCATCGGTTTTACATTCAATAAATCATACACCGTGTTTCATTACAATGATTATAATCCCCTCCGCGTACCATCAGATAAGAGTATTTCTATTCACTTTAGCTCTTTGTTTTGTTTTGTTTTTTTAATACTCAGGCCTATATAATATTTTACACCACCAAAGGGTGCACTCTGCAAGTCTGTCTCCTGGTTACCAGCTCTCAGTCCCTCTCTTTCGATGAATCTAGAGTCCTCAGCTGCTCCCTCTCTCCATGTTCCCATCTCTGCCTCCATCTCTAGTGTTGCTGCTTCACTGGATAGGGTCCCACATTCTGCTTGTGCTCTTCTCCCTTGATGGTCCTAGGGTCCTTTGTTTCTGGACTGTAAGATTAACTACTCCCCCATTTTGTTACAAAACTTCTACCATTACAATTGTGACTGTCACAATTAGTAATGATAACTATTACTCACTATTGATTCTTAAGAATCATATCCCCATCTCCTTTAAACAGATCCATCAAGACAAGATGAAAACTATTCAGTGAAGACTGGCTCTTTGAAGAGACTTATTTTTCTCATCACACGGGTAGCCACTCTCCACTTAGATCCCCCAGCTCCAATGGACACAGCAAAATTTCTGCCTCACCAAAGTGTCACACTGCCCTCATACCTTGCAGGGGCATGTTGCACCTTGACCGCTACTACACAGGAAGGTGGACCCTAGCCACATCCTTCTCCTGGGAACTCAACAGCCCTCAAAAGCCAGGTAGAGAAAGGCACTGCACATGCTCACTGGCAGGAACCTCTCCAAATTCACACACACACACACACACACAAACCCACGAGGGTTTTGGGGATAGTGGCAGATTGGCACTATCTTCCTCCTGTCTGTCAAGACCCGTTGAAATGCCTTCTGTCTGCTTAAGATAAACACAACTTCCTCTCTGGATGAGGCTTGTAATTCTATATAGCAGGCAGAATTACCATCTCCGGCACAAGAGCCACTAGTAAATGAAGCCCTGACCAAGGCCTATGCAAAAGGAGCAAGCCTGAAGGCTTCTATTCAAACAGCCACGAGCTGCAAAGCTTTCCCCTCAATTATACAGCACACTTAGCAACATTGAAGGAATTCAGCAAAACTGAAGTCTGTCTGAGTCTGATCTGTGCTGAAATTTTAAAAGACATATTGATGTCTTAGAAGGCTGCAAGGAACCATGTTTGATCTTTCTAAAAGATACCTTGAAAACTGCTAATTGCAAATTTAACCACAACAGCTACTGCTTACTGAATATAGATTGAGCTAAACATGTTGCTAAGTAGGCTGTATATGCATCATTGTCAGCCTAAAACAAAAAACAAAAAACCTGTAGTCACCAAGTCTATTCCAACTCATGGCAAACCCACATTTGACAGAAACAACCGTGCTCCATAGGCATTTCCTGACTGTAATCTTCATAGCCTCAGAATGCCCGGCCTTTCTTCCATGGAACTGATGGTCTGAAGTACCAATATTCAGTTCACAACCGAGAACAAACTGTATAACCCAGGGACTGTTAAAACACCTTAAAACAATGCTATCAGTTCAATACAATTGTTCGCAGATGAGGAAATTAAGGTGCGGAAAGAGAAGTAATTTGCCCATGGTGGACCAAAGACATGTACCCTTGTCGACCATACTCACACCCAGTGCACTTCACTGCTTCCCACTACAATTCATGGCAACCCAGGTAGTACAAATGGTTACTCCACTGAATTTAAGAGGGTAGAGGTTCGAATCCACCTAAAGGCACTTCAAAAGAAAGACCTGGTGATCTGAAAAATCAGCCACTGGAAACCCTGCAGGGTATAGCTCGACTCTGCCATATGAGGTACCTTCAAAAAGTTTGTGAAAAAATTCCATTCTCTTTTCATTCCATTTTCCACTAACATTTTGAAGTCCCCTTGTACATGGTGTCAGCAACATATCTTGCCATCAATTTGGCTCCGACTCGTAGTGGCCCTGTATAGGGTAGCCAAGGAGCAGCCGGTAGGTTTGCAATTTGTGGGTCAGCAGTACAGTGCTTATCCTACAGTGCCTCACCAAGACTCACCAATACATCTTAACTACTCATAAAAGTCAGATTTTACAGAACATTGCTCTGTAATATTGTTGCTGCTACATCAAGTCAGTTTTGACTCAGACATACCCCATACACAACAGAAGAAAACACTGCCCAGTCCTGCAGCATCCTTACAAGCACTGCATGCTTGAGCCCACGGCTGCAACCACAATGTCAATCCATTTCGCTGAAGATCTCCCTCTTTTTCACTGACCCTCTCCTTTTCCAAGCATTTTCCCTTCTCCATGGACATGATCCCTGCTGATAACATGTCCAAAGTAGTCTTGCCTGAGATGAAGTCTTGCCATTTTCATTTCTAAGGAGCAATCTGGCGATACTTCTTCCAAGTCAGCTTTGTTTCTTCCTCCTAACATTCCATGGTATATTCCATTTCTTTACCAACACCATAATTCAAAGACCAACATTATAGCCAATTCAACACCATAATTTTTCTTTGGTCTTCCTTATTCACTGTCCAGAGTTCACATGCATATGTTGCTACTGAGCTTGAGTCAGGCACACCTTCATTCTCAAAATGACTTCTTTGTTTCTTAATACTTTAAAGAGATCTTCCAACAGATTTGCCCAATGAAATACATTAGTTTTGTAGAAGAGGTGCAACTAAAAGGGGGAGCACTTAGTCTGTCATCTCAGAAACAGGGGGCCCTAGGACCATCAAGAGGGAAGATTATGAGAAGAACGAGGGAACATGACCAGAAAAGCGGCAACAACAGAGATGGTGGCAGAGGTGATTACAGGGAGAGACAGACAGCAGTGGACCATTGGCCCACGGACTGAGAATAGCAGCATGCCCGCTAGGTCCTTTGGATGTTTAAACAAATACATATTTACAATGTGGTATGTCTAAACACACACAAAAAGTAACGGAGGTAAGTAATGTTGGCGAAGGATGAATGATCTGCTAAATGTAAAAATGGTGATCATCTGTCCTGTAAGCGTCATTCACTCAATAGACAATAAAAGCTTTTGTTTTTGTTTTTTAAATACATTTCTTTAATTTCTTGACTGCGGCATCCATGGTTGTTGATTGTGGATCCATATAATATGAAATCCTTGGCAAGTTTAAGTCTTTTCTCTGTTTACTATGATGTTGCCTATTGGTCCAATTGTGAGGATTTTTGTTTTCTCAACACTGAGGTATAATTCATACCAAAGGCCTTGATCTTCGTGTTCTTTGCTTCTGGCAAGCAAGGCGGTGTCATCTGCATATTGCAGGCTGCTGAAAAGTCTTCCTCCAATCCTGATGCTGCGTTTCTCTTCACACAGTCCAGCTTCTTGGATTATTTGCTCAGCAAGCAGTTGAATTAAGTATGGAGAGAGAGGGTGCCATCCCTCATGCACACCTTTCATGATTGAAAACAGGATATCAAATCCTAAGTCTTTTCACCTTTTAAAGATTCAATACTTCCATCTTGCCACTAATTTGCAATGTTCTCTACCAATTGGACTGAACACGTTTGGCTTCCTAAGAGCGTCTCATCTGCAGAGTGTATTTGTACTCTCCCCAGCTGTTGGTTAACCCAAGTTCCCAACCACCAGGCGTCCACAGGAAGCAAAAACACAAGAAACAGCTGGATCCTTTGGTGGGAAAGCACAGACACTTCCAGTTAAATGGGATCTTCTACCTAACCTCTGTCCCAGAGCAGAAATTCTGTGTCCAAAATCCCTGACAAATGGCCAGTCTCCTTTAAATGAGGGGAAACTCAGTAACTGAACAACTGTTCAGCGCTTAGAGTTAGCAGCAAGAGCCTTACATTCAAAACTGTCTCTTTGGTCACTTTTATCCACTGATCCTAGTTCTCAGGGGCCACACCCATCTTCCTTAGTAGGACCTGGAAACCTGCTAGAAATGCAGACTTTAGGGCAGGAATCTACATTGGTAACAGGATCCTAGGGGATGTCTATGCAAATTCAGGCTTATGAGGCAATGCCTGTTGTTGTTATTGTTATGTGCCCTGGAGTCAGTTCCGACTCCTAGTGACCCTATACATGGTTTCCGAGGCTGTAAATCTTTAAGGGAGCAGAAAGCCTCATCTTTCTCCCGCATGAACAGCTGGTAGTTTCAAACTGCTGACCTGAGGTTTGCAGCCCAATTTGTAACCACTATGCTACCAGAGGAGCTGGTAATTAGTCTGCACACATCTAAGAGTCTCCCATAAGCTGTCTTGTTATTGCAGCTGTTGAGTGCTGTCAGGTCAATTCGGACTCACAGGACCTTGTATCTTGTTTCTAAGGAACAGCAGCTTCTTCTGTCGGAAATGAACCACCACCCTTTTCGTCAGCAGTCCAGTGCTTATCCCACAGTACCACACCAAGTCTCCGTACAAAACTTTGTTGATGTTGTTCTATGACATCAAGTCATTTCTGACTCACAGCAGCTCTGTATGGGGTTTCTGAAGGAGCTCTGGTAACAGAGTGGTTAACAGTTGGTCTGCTAACCTTAAAGTTAGCAGTTTGCAACTACCAACCATTCCACAGGAGGAAGATGAGTCTTTCTGCTCCAGTAAAGATTTATGGCCTCAGAAACCCCGTACAGGGTCACTATGAGTCAGAACCAATTCCTCAGCACACCATCATCACCACCATAGGGTTTCTGAGAGCAACTGGCGGGGTCAAACCACCAAGCTTACAGTTAGCAAATCAGTGCATATCCTACAGCACTCAACAAGGGCTTATACAAAGCCATCGGGAGATGTCAATAAATAAAATAGATATCACTTCTGACCTCACAGACAATAGAGTAGGGGGTAAGTGCTGAGTGAAAACCCAGCAATAGTAGCAACGACATGACATTTAATACGAGTTTTTAAAAAAATTCTTTTTGCTACTGAGTCATCTCCAGCTAACGGTGACCCAGTGTGTATCTGAGTGTCAGAGGAGAACTGTGCTTTGCCGGGTTTTCCATGTAAACCACTATCCCTTTCTTCCCAGGAGCCTCTGGATGGGCCTGAAGGGCCAACCTTTCAGTTAGAGGCCAAGTAAGAACTCCTAAACATGAGCCAGTATTCCTTTAAGTATGTCATAAAGATTAACTCATCTACTCCTTACAAAAATCTAGTGAGGATGTCTACTAATGACCCAAATATAAGCTGAGGAAGCGGAGATATTTAGAGGTTTAGTAGCATGCCCACAGTGAAATGACCAAGGAAGAGCAGAGCTGAGTCTATGCACAGACAAGGCACCTTATCCTCACAGAAAGAGTTAGGGAAGACACCCCACAGGAGACCTCCGAGATATGTAGGATGAGTGGGCATTAGAGAGGAGTGGTGCCGGAGGAAGGATGGAGAGAGGGAGATCATTTCCAACAGAAGAAAAAGCACATATCAAAGTCCAGAGAGAGGATAAAGCATGCTGACTACCACAAAGAAATCAATCCATCTGCTGGGAGGACACAATGTGGACCGGAGGTTGCAGATGAAGCTGAGAGGTACATAGGTCAACTTGTGCAGGGTCCTATGGCCCTTGAGAGTATGTCCTTCATCCTAAGCACACAGAACAGCTCACAGTGAATGCAGTACCTGGCAGGCTGGAGAGGGTGATTACACACAGGCACAAAGGTGGTACAGGTAGAAAGAAACACAGCAAGTTGGAGAAGCCTGCTGGGGCAACTTTCATGAGAAATGCTGTCTCTCAAGCTAGTCTAAAATGTCTCAAGTTCTCTCGATGACACATTGGGTAATATAGTTTTGAGACTTATCCTATTAGTTGTCACTTAGCTTTATTCCCATTGAGCAAGATGATTCTTAAATACAGAACTTCAGGACCAAAAAAGAGAGCCCAGATGAGTATCAAAACTGTATTCACTCACTTGAATGTCTTAGTAGAAACTTTGAAGACACTTAAAGACATTCAGATTTGGGTTGAAATCTCAGTTTTAAGTTCAACTGAAATTCCTTGAACCTACAAAAATGGTGCCCAAACAAATTAGGGACAACAATACCACCCACATCAACAAGGTACCCCCACAAAGACAAAGAGCAAAAGGTCCTACCAGAATGCCAGGCACACAGCAGGCAGGTAATTAATAATTATTTGTATTTCTTGATCACATTCTGAATGAAATCAAATACTCTTCAAACTATATGCATGAAGAAGGGGGGGGTGGGGAAGATAAAACATTCAGGAGTGAAGTAGACAGTCCCAGAGGATGAGGCCACTGAGAGTTTATTGTCCAAGAAGAAATCAACTCAACTATAAGATATCTTTCCAAAAGTATACTGTCATAGATGGAATCCAGGCCCCCCTCCAAATATTACATCTCAACTTGGACGGATGATGCTTCTCGGTGGTTTAGCAGTTATGTAATGATGCAATGTGGCAGTTATGCGATGTGATCTGGTGTGATCAACCAATAAAAGAATTAAGAGTAGGACAATGCCGTTAATCCCATACAGCCCAGTGGGGTGACATGTGATACCTTTCATTTTACAAGAGATAAAAAGGAGAGTGAAGTGCCCAGACAAGGAAGGACCTGCTACCACCATGAAAGATGAGCCCAAAGTGGAGTACATCCTTCAGATTTGGGATCCATGCCCTGTGAAGCTCCTACATCCAGGGGTTAAATGGAGGCCAAATACAAGGGGAGTCTCTAAGGAATGCAGGCCTACACATGCTGAAAGGAGACAAGGACTTTTCCCCCAGAGCCAATGTTCTGAATTCAGATTTCTAGCCTCCTAACTATGAGAGAATACATTTCTGTTTGTTAAATTATCTGCTCATGGTAGTTCTGTTATAGTAGCATTGGCTAAAACTGAACAGATTCCGGCAGTTTGGGGAAAAGATTAAGACAGTTTAAGTCATCACTGCAAAAAAGTCAGCACTCACTCAACCTCTAATGTCATCAACAAGAACACTTCTAGAATTGGTAACAGTGAAAACCGTATTTATGTAAATAATAGTCATTTCTTTTCAACTAACTTTTAACTGTGGTTATTAGGTACTACTGAGTTGGTTCCGACTCCTATCACCCTTACGTGCCAGCCTCACAGTTGTCATGTCTGATCCTACTGTTGATGCCACTATGTCAAGCCGTCTCCTTGGGATTCTCGCTCTTCTTCACGGACTGCCCACTTGGCCAAGTATGATCTTCTCCAGGGACTGTTTCCTCCTGATAACATGTTCAAAGTATCAAAGACGAAGTTTATAACTAAGGGCCTACATGATGGCAGATACCAGGTCCGGAATGCAGGGCAAAATTTGGAATGCAGGGCAAGATTTGGTCTCTCTAGGCGTTGGGTCCTAGTGTTGGATAAACACTTCACTGCTAACCACAAGGTCTGTGGTTCAAACCCACCAGCCACTCCTAAGAAACTCTACATAGGATCACTATAAGTCAGTACCAACTTGACAGCACTTAACAATAACAAAAAGCACTGTATGAGGCATTCATTAGTATTGTCATTTAGAAGACAAATTATCATTAATCACATAGGGTGACAGGAGAAACAAAATTTAATCCAGAGCCCAAACACAACCAAAAAGCAATGGGGGTGGAAACTCAGGGTGCATCCTGATGCCAGTTTTGACAAAGACTTGATCTTCCATCCCAGAAGATTCCAGTTGTGTTGTTGAGTCAGCTCAGGCACATGGTGACCTTAAGGAGAGTAGAACGCAACCTTGCCAGCTCCTCCCCACCTTCAGGATCACTAGCAAGTTGAAGTCTGTTGTTGTGGGTCCTCCTCACCTTCATGACCACTAGAAGGTTGGAGCCCACTGTTTTGACTATTGTGCCAATACATCTCAGAGAGCGATCCCCTCATTTTCACTCAAGGCTTCCTACACCTCTCTCTAATGTCCACACTTGTCAAGGAAGGAACAGTTATTGTAAACTCAAGTGATTCCTCACCTGTCTTCTTTGTCAAATAGCCCCTTCATCATCCTGTATTTACTGCTTTTAGGAGAACCATATTGATTTCCAATTCAATGGAGTCCTTTATGGAAGAAGCGTTGATAGCAATAGTAGGATTCAATGAGATGACAAAAGAAAATCATTGGCTGCACTTGAAGAATTTCACATTTGTAAAGATATTTAAAAAAAAAAACAAAGCAGGAACATAAAAGTAAATGAATACCAAGCAAGGATTTTAGTTTGACTTTCCAAGGGTGGCTCAAGGAGGTAAAAAGAAACCTACCCAGGTCATGAGGGGAGCGCAGTAGCTCAAAGCACAATGTCGGTGATTCAACTCCACCAGCCGCTCTACAGGAGAAACATGAGGCTTACTGCTTCCAGAAAGATTTACAGCATCAGAAACTCTATACAGAGTCACTCTGAGTCAGAACGGATTCAATGGCATACCACAACCACAAGATGCAGGGCACAAAGGACAGTGTAAGCGTCACAGTGTCCATGCTCAGTCCTGAGACACAAACGTCCAAGCTCTGAGGCAGTCAGCAGGATTCCGTTCTGATGGGGACTCAATGCACTGTGTGGGACTCTGGCAGCATCAAGAAGCAGGTACCATCCCCAGCGACTATGTAACATGCTGCAGAGCCTTGGATGTTGCCTGGAGAAAATGATTTAAATTACAGTTTTGTTCCCTTTCGATACAGTCTGCTGGTACAAGATGAAGAGAAACTTGTAAATCTGAAAATGACTATCAGAAAAAAACCACTAATCTTTTTATTAAATTTAAAATGATTTCCGAGAATATGAAATAAGTTGCAGGAGACTCTCCCTCCTACAAAGAGGCTGTGGGCACAGAGCACACGTACAGAAAACCTTCAATACGCCCCAAGGCTTATACTTGACAAGCACCTTAAATAGACTGATTTTTCTGCCTTATTTAGCAAGACAGGCAGAAACTAAGTCTTGCACCCCCCACTGCTAAAGACCCGTTATGGATTAGAATCAAAAGAACAAACAAAATTTAAGTTAGGCCCTCCCCTATGCATGTGGGTATTTAAAACTAAATAAGATATGGGCTCATTCCTTCAGTGCCTTGCCAAAAAAAAAAAAAAAGAAAGAATGTTGCCTAGCAACAATGAAAACAATGTGCAGGGAAGGATTGTTTGAAAAAAAGTAAGCCAATGAGTTTGTTATGGCACCCTAACCCAGATTATCCAAGGTCCAGGTTAGACCCCATCTGGCCTCATCCTGTGTGTGGGTCTTATCTTGACAACCTACTGACCTCCAGTCCATAACAACCCTTCAGGACAAAGTAGACTGTCTCATAGGGTTTCCAAGGCTGTAAAGTTTTATGGACAGATACTGCCATCTTTCTTCTTTAGAGCAACTGCTGAGTTCAAACTACCAACACTCCTGTTAGCAGCCAAATGCTTAACCATAGCACCACATTCTTGTTGTTAAGTGCTATCGAGTCACTTCTGACTCACAGCTATCCTGTAGAGCAGGGATGGGGAACATCAAGCCAATGGGCCATATGAGGCCCGCACAATCATGTGGTTTTGGGCCCTGCCAAGGCAACCATAGTTCCAACAATCATATTGTTGTTGTTGTTAGGTGCCGTTGAGTCATTTCCAACCCATAGTGACCTTGTATAGGGTTTCCAAGGAGCAAATGGTGAGCTTGAACCGATGATCTTGCAGCTCAAAGCAACCTTGCCGTCTAGTGCATTATCCCACAGCACCACACCAGGATTCTAGCCATCACATTGTTGTTGTTGTTAAGTGCCATCAAGTCAGTACCTACTCATAGCGACCATTCATGGTTTCCGAGGAGCAATGGTGAGCTTGAACCACCAACCTTGTGGTTCAAAGAGACCTTGCAGTCTAGCGCATTAACCCACAGCACCACACCAGGACACCATTAGGGTGAGTTAATTAAATGTTTTACCAAATATAGCAGGGTACTTTTTTTTTAAGTTGATAATTTTGTATAGCCCGCAAATGATGTTAAAAATTTTGGTAGTAAAAAGGTTCCTCATCTCTGCTGTATAGGGTTTCCAAAGAATGGCTAGTAGGTTTGACCTGCCAATGTTGTGGTTAGTAACCCAGTGCTTAAACTACAGCATCACATGGGCTCCCTTATTCTGACAAAGAAAGGTTCAGTAAAAATACAAAGGCCACAAATCACATCCTCAAATTCAATGACCATGATTTGGGTCCAACTGTGGCTTGTCACAGCAATACAATATACTTCTTCCTATATTGAAATCATAATTCTAAGGCTATCATTGTTGTAAGTAGGACACATGCTAAGCAAATCAGGAATCCACAGGCAACATTTCACTCTGGAGATGACCAAACACTGGGTTCCAGCTTATTCGCTCAAGGCTAGACCCTTCATTTGTACTAGAAGCAGGATTCAGAATTCTATTCTAGCAAAGTGCTAGACTAGTGAAACACTACATCAACTTCCACCTTCCCAACCTGGTTCTCTTCTACATTAGTGCTACCTTTAATTGTTGTTGTTATTAAGTGCCGTCGAGAAGATTCCGACCCATAGCAACCTTGTATAGGGTTTCCAAGGAGCAGCTGGTGAGCTTGAACGACCAGCCTTGCAGTTCAAGTGGCTTTGCAGTCTGTGCATTAACCCACAGCGCCACACAGGACTCCTAGACTGAAATACTGTGCCTTAAATCAGCCTCATTGTGGCAAGAAGGGGGTGGTTAGGTGACAGAACAATACTTAATCTACAGCATCCACAGATTCAACCTCATTTCTGATCTCTTCCCTAATTCAAATAAAGTACCGAGGCTTAATTATATAATAACGCTGCCATGCTCCCTGCCAGTCACAAAACAAACGTCTTCTCATCTTAAACTGAGTTTCTGAAAGGTTAAAAGAAAAATCTCCCAATGTGTCACACTGATATGGTGGCATTTGTCCAAGATTAAGAATTTGGAGTCAAGATCTGCCTCTTGACCTAAATGGAAAAGATCAAGTTTTGATGACCATAACTTGACTAGAGCCCCAATCTCAAAGGGGAGATTACACAATCAATGACGGGATCAACACTAGAGCCTATCTTATTGCCCAAAACTCCCAGTTCCCTGTTTCTACTCAAACAATCCTGCATATTCTATTTAAAACAGCTGAAAATCTAGAAGTTAAAAAAACAGAGACTTGATGTTAGTTTCCATCTTTTCTTTGTACAAGGTTCTATTATATTTAGCAAGAGGAAGGGAAGAGTAGGGATTGAAGAGGAAAAGCTAACCCAGAGAAAAAAGAATTCACTAACCACACAACTGCTATTTCTGGTTTCAATCTGATGTTTGCCTTCCATATTCTCTCAAGATTGTGGGCCAAGCCAACACAAATACAGGGAGAAAAGAGGTCCAGCTTTAACCATCATGGACACTCATTCTTCAAAATGACACCACATTAACAAAAGCAGTAAAGTAACTGATTCATTCTCCATCACACGCAATGTTGCCGTCCAAATTCACTCAGATAATGGAAAAGACGTGGCTTACGTGAAACAGATGTGTAACCAGTCTTCTCTTAGTACAGAGGAAGATCTATTCAGGGGAGTTGTAAAAAAGCCATTCACATGGAAATGCATTTTAACTATGAGAGCAAAGCAAGCATGTTCCTTCAGTATGCATCTATTTTATTTTTCAAAGTAGATGCAAGCTCCTCTGCATCTACTTTGAAAAATAACAGCTACCAATCACTGGGCAGCCGCCATAGACTACGAACTGTCTTAGCCTCTAACCACATTATCTTTTGTCCTATTATCCTTATAGGGAAGAAAGTACTTTCCCTTATTTTACAGATGAGGAAACATGTTCAGAAAAGCAAAGCCATTTGTCAGAGTCACTCAGCTAGTAGAAGGGGGCTTCAAAAAGTTCAGGAAAAAAATCCATTATCTTTCAATTCCATTTTTTACATGAACTTTTTAAATCTCCCTGGTATATAGGGGCACTGGGCCCAAAGCTAACAATATATAGATACTTACTCTCATACGATTAAGGGATTCACCTGTAGCTCCTTTCCCTTCTGCCACCAATGCTAAGTGCCAATCTCTATGTTGTTGTTGTTGTCATTGTCAAGTGCGTCGGTTTCAACTTATTCAAGTCCTTGTATAGGACTTCCAAGCAGTGGATGGTGGTTTGATGCCAGTGCCTATACTATCACACCATACCAGAAGTACCTAAGAACACCTAAAGCTTATTGGGGGAGTACTGGTGTGGCATCGTGGGTTAGTGTACTGGACTACAAAGTTGGTTTGAACCACAAAATTGGCAGTTCAAAATCACCAGATGCTCCTTGAGTCGTTACAGGTCGGAACAGAATCAATGGTAATTAACAGCAACAACAAGGCTTATTGGGAGTCCTGGTATGGCACTGTGGGTTAATGCAATGGACAGCAAGGTTGGTTTGAACCTCAAGGTCGGCGGTTCAAGTTCACTGGACACCCTATACAGGGTTGCTATGGGACAGAACTGATTTGACAGCACTTAACAACAAGGCTTATTGTTGCAGGAGAAAGATGAGGCTTTCTGCTCCCGTAAAATTTTATAGTTCAGAAACCCTATACAGGGTTGCTGGTAGTTGGAACCGACCCCATGGCACACAACCACCATTACTATCAGGAAGGTTTATTGTTAGCTGCCATCAAAGTCAGTCCCCAACTACCGGCAACCCCAAACACAATAGAACAAAACACTGCCCAGTTCTGTGCCACTCCCATAGTTAATTGTGGTCCATAGGGACCATTGTAATCCATAGGGTTTTCATTGGCTGATTTTCAGAAATCTATCACTAGAACTTCCTTCTTTGTCTGTCTTCATCTGGAAAACTCCATAAAAATCTGTTTAACATCACAGCAACATACAAGGCCCTACTGCTAAAGCGGAGGCTAAACAGGAAGTTGGAAATAGAAGCTGGGTCTCCCCCATGGAAGGCAAGAATTCTACCCATACACTATCACTTTCCAACTAAATTCTTCACACACATTTAATCTTCACAGTACCCCTATGAGATGGGTACTAGTATCATCCCCCATTTCACAGAGAGGAGTCTGGGTTGGCGCTGTGGGATATAATGGTCAGTTTGAATGGCAAGGTCAGTGGTTCAAACCCACCAGTTACTCCTCGGAAACCCTATACAGGGTCACTGTGCATAGGAACCGACTCAACGACACTTAACGACAACAACATTTTACAGATACGAAAGCTGAGGTTTCCAGTGATTAAGAAAAAATGTCTAGGATTTTTAGAATTTGCAGAATTTGGATATGTACCTAGGAAGCTTGATCCTATGCTATTAAGCATTAAATTTAAAAACACAAAGTTAGAAGTCACAGTGAGTATTGCATAAACAGGCCTCTCATTTCCATTTACTTCAGGAGCAAGAAGCAACTTGGCAAAGAAACAATGAGGCAAGAGCAAACTCAACCGACTAAATGTAGCTCTGCCGATTGCTCAGATAAAGAAGCAATCATCCCCTTTGGCTTCTTGCCAGCATTTCACTTTTCCATATGTGTTTGTTAAAACCCAAGGTGCAATGGCACTATGAGGAAATGGACCAGAAATGCCTTCAAATGATCCACTAGCCCTGAGTACAATTTCTACACAGCAAAAAACAGTTAAATCAAAATACACTTCCACTGCAAAGGCAGCAATCCATTCCAGAAGACACATCTTTTTTCTTCTTCTTAGAAAATAAAGCTGATTTTTAAAAGGATTCTGCTCCAGATTTGAAGGGCTGCTTTGGAAAAGTGTTGAATACTTGCTTCTCAGGTTCCTGGTTACAGAGCAGGTCTTCCCCGCCCTCTGTCTGCCTGGACCCCTTGTCTGGGTGCAGGGGCCTCTGGGTTAAGAAAAATGTGTGAGATTTATTCAGTCATGACCTACATTCACAGAGCCTGCAGCAAAGCTGGTTCGGAACCAGATTTTCCCACAAGTATAAAGCGGCTCACAAGCTAGAAACCTTGATTTTTAATTTATGGAGAAAGGCAGTCAACCAATCAAGTCAGTATCACATGACCACCTATAAAAACAGGCCAAGAAGCCATAAGCAGAGTTTGGTTCTTTTCAAATGCCCTCCATCCGCCCATCATGCTTATCTCAAAACAATCCCTTCAAATCAGCCACCAAACAGGTATCTAAATAAACACCAGGTCCTTTTATCCTAACCCAAAAATGAAAAATAAACCCCTTGATGTCCAGATGATTCCAACTCACAGCAACCCTATAGGACAAAACAGAAATTCTCTATAGGATTTCCTTGGCTGGAGTCCTAGTGTAGGTAAGGTTAAGACAAGTGGTTCAAACACACCAAGCCACTCCTTGGAAACCTGACACAGGGTTGCTATGAGTTGGCACTTAACTAGAGGGCGCTTAACAGCAATAACCAATCTTCCCAAGACTGCCTCATCTTTGTCCCAGAGAGATTGGTGAGTTCAAACCGCTGTCCTTTCAGTTACCAGCTGAGCATCTATCTAACCACTACAACACCAGAGCTCCTCATTCTATCCTGTTGTTGTTGTTGTTATGTGCCGTGGAGTAGGTTCCAACTCATAGCGACCCTGTACAGGGTTTCCAAGGCTGTAAATCTTTACGGGAGCAGAAAGCCTCATCTTTCTCCTGCAGAACAGCTGGTAGTTTCGAACTGCTGACTGTGAGATTAGCAGCCCGATTCTTAATCACTATGCTCCCAGAGCTCCTAGTGCCGGGAAAACATACGCCTTCTGACTTCTCCTAGGAGATCTTATTTATTTTAACATTCTCATAACGTATTCAGGTAACGGTGCTGCTGGCTAACTTTACCCAACTTTGTGCAGTGTGTTAAAATCTTCCCCAGGTTCACTTCTCAACCCTGACGACCTGTGTGTAGATGAACGTTCACACTAGACTCAAGCAAGGCGCTCCTTTACTCATATCCCTCCACTGGGTTCCCAGATGGACCAGCTCATCCCTGAGTAATAACGACTTTGATTTAGGGCCCAGGTAGGGGGCACTGGTAGTTTAGAGGTAGAACTCTCACTTTCCAGGCAGAAGACCTGAGTTCAATTCACAGCCATTTCATCTCATGCGCAGCCAACACCTGACCCTCAAGGGAGACTTGTGTTTTGTTATGATGCTCAATAGGCTTTAGTGGAGCTTCCAAACTAAAACAGAGTAGGAGGAAAGGTCTGGAAATCTACTTCAGAAAAGGAGTCTATGACAAGCTTTTGGATCACAATGGTCCAATCTACAACTGACCATGGGGATGGGGCAGTAGTGGCAAATACTTCAGTCTGCTCAACATAGGAGGTTGTCCTGTGACAGGCCAACTCTAATGGTGGCTAACAATAACATGATAGCCCCAGTTCCATTAGTAATGGTTCTAAACCCGGAGAACTTTTGTAAATCCCAATGCCAGTTAAATCTAAATTCCTGGAAGTGGAACTCAGACACCAGTGTTTTTTGAAAGCTGCTTACCAGCTGATTTCTCTCTGTAAGCAAAATTGTGACCCATAAAACTCACTCCATCCAGTGGTGAGATCCCAGATGGGCCACTTAACTACTAATTCCGCCTTCACTTCACAGGATGGATGAATGGATGGTCCCATGAACTTAGCACAGAATCTAGCAACAAGTTAAAAGGTCCTGCTCCCTTTATGACTCAGAGCAAGGAATTAATTCTAAGAGCTAGTGGATCATAACCATTTGATTAAACCTTCTATTTCTACTGCATTCAGGATTTTGTTTTAAAGGAAAACATGGAGGACGGATCGAAATGGAAAAGGCGAGAGAAGCAACGACAACCTCTAGTTCCGTCACTTGGGTCCTATGTCAACAGCTTTTCTTTTTTTTAAAGTTTCCCCACTCGATCCTCAGATGAAAACACACTCCTGAAAATTCCATGCAAACTGGATGCAGCTCAAATGCCAAATGGCTTCTCTCCATCTGAACCTCTGCCTTCTATTTTGCCCTAATTTCCTCAGCTTTTATGCATAACAAGCAGTTTGTATATCGCTAACCAGTAAGAATTTGTAACTCAAATGATATAACCATGCAAATGGCAATATTTGGATCCTTTGGGACTGAAGCCGTTAGTCAAATACTTAACTCACCTTACCTTACCTTAACTGTACATAGGAACCATTTAGGAAGTCTTAAAAGATATCAGTGCCCAGGTTCCAAGACTCTAGAGACTAATTTATTAATTCATCTGGAATGGGGCTCTGAGTATCTATTTACTTAAAAATCTCCCCCAGACAATTCTAATATACAGCTACAACTGAAAACAACAAGCAAAAACAAAATCCTCATCATCTATGGTATCAACTATATTTTAAATACCACCTGGAAAAAAAACTACATTCCAGAGAAAGCATAAAACGCAGGAGGCCTAAAAAGAAAGCCAATACTGCTATGAAAACTGTCCTGCCTATGTGCTTTAATTCAAAAAGCAAGTGAAATAACCAAAACTGCTCATTCCAGGTTAAAACAACTAACAATATCAAAAGCTCCCCAAAAAAGAATGAGATATGATGAAATAACAAATGTTCTTGGTGACCCGATCTTATTTATGTGCATACACAAACAACTCTGATTTATTTGGAGATATGTCTGCACAAATGGAAGACTTTAAACAGAATAAGCATTTAACCAAAATTTACTCAGCAGACAAATTAAGGCACTACTAAAGCCATCCCAATCTTGACTCTGAATTAATCTTATGCATTTTCAAGACTTGGGATTGAAATCATTTTTTAAAAATATGTTTAAGTATATAAACTTATCATCACATTAAAGAAGACAGAAGACATACACATGACAGTACATCTCATGGGTTCTCAAGTGAGTCAGGTGTCCACCCCAGGAGGGCCACCACCTTACCTCTGAATTTCTTAGGTGGATTGTTAAGATCCCCGGCTTCTGGCTGTACAACACAGCGATCATCTACCAGGCTGTGGGTAAGACAAAGACAAATGCTATAACAAGTCAAGCCTAAGAAAATAAATCCCAAAGTATCAGGTAAAAACCAAACAAACATCGCAGGGCTTTTCCTGCACAAAACTTAGCCTGACACCTGTTCTCCTGCCAAGGAGCTGTTGATACTAGAGGTATATCACAAGGTCCTGCTGCTATCGTGGGCACATTAATCTACTGCTTTCGGCGGCTTCTTTTGCTTCACCACACCCACGATGGATTTGTGCACAGTGTGCAATACCAGTGAAGTCAAGAGGCAGGCTGGGGTCTGGTCATAGACCCCACTAGCAGTAGCTGAGTGGTGCCAGACAATGTTTTGTGGTCCTGGGATATGAGAATGAATATGAGATGGGGTCCTGCTCTTAGCCGCTCCAGAGTCAAAAGGACAAACCAGAAGGAGAATTATATTTCAATGACTGTAAGGAGTCCTGGTATGGTGCTGTAGGATTAATCATTGGACTACTAATCCCAAGGATGGGGGTCCAAACCCACCAACTGCTCCTCAGAAACCCTAACTGACTTGACAGCACATAACAACCAAGAAAATAAAGGAAAATGTGCAGCCAGAAATGAATTGTGCCCAAAGGCCACCTGAGCACCTGCTGGCAGAGGTGGTCCTATTGAAAGCGTTGAAAAAGAGATGGGGGTTGAAGGTGAGGGAAACATTTTCAGATGGGAGCATGTGAAAGAATTTTGTGCTTCAAATGCTACTAGTGTGGAAAAGCAAAAAATTACAAATAAATTACAGTTGTTAAATGCCAAGTCACTTCCAAATAATACTGACCATATATATAGGGTTTCCAAGGCTTTTAAATCTGAGGGAAAAGAAAATCACATCTTTTCCCCAAATAGCCACTACTGGGCTAGAACGGTAACCTTGTGGTTTGCAATCCAGTGCTTGTCATATGGACCCACGGTGCCAAATTTACATGAATATCCCGTATTTAAAGTCCTGTCAAGCCAAACTAATTTGCACACTTCTTCTAGAAGAACCGTTATAAAATATAAGAAAAAGTTGAACAGATGAGGAAAGTGAGGCTCTGAGAAGTTAAATGGCTTGTCCAAGATCCTAAAACTGGCATTGTTAACCAAACACCAGCTGCCACGAGTCAATGCCTATTCATGCCTATTCTGCCGTAGTCAAAGTACAGCTATGCTCCACAGGATTTTCAAATGTCTGATTTTTTTAAAAAAGTAGATCACCAGGTCTTTCTTCTGAGGTGCCTCTGGGGGAACCGTAACCTCCAACCTTTTAGTTAGCAGCCAAGTGCATTAACCACTTGGACCACTCAGGCACTGCTGATATAAGGTAGGGCTGCTTCATTTTCCAAGGATTTCTTCCATAAATCGACTGCTGCCTCTTATCCCAAAAGCAAGATCCCAGTAAATACCCTGCCTTTACTCTTGCTGCTCCTTCTTCCAAAATTCCCCTGCACCTCTTAAACCCCTGCCTATCTTTGAAGGCATAGAGTCAGAGTCGCCACCTCTCCCATGAAGCCCCTCCATCAGGTATTTCCTGCTCACTCTACCTTTTCTCTGGTGTCCTCTGTTCCTTGCGGGGCTGAAAGATACAAATGGTGCACTAGACTAGAAGTGCCACAAAGGCAAGAAACTGCTTTCTGGACCAAAAGATTCCCAAAGCCAGCACATATGCCCACCTGGGTGAGATGCTCTGTATCTATTTAGTGGGTGAATCCAAGTTACCAGAGTAGCCCACAAACTGTTGCTTCCTTCTGCTCCAAGACAGAAGGCCTTACTACATCAATAAGATGGTGCAAAAAGCACAAAAGAGCACAGCCTTGATCAGTGTACATTCCATTTTACTTCTATGGCCTGAGCTGCTAAGCAAAACATCAAAAGCAGAATGTGCACATATAAAATCCCCTGCAAGAATGATTTTATACTTGGGTTTTGCATTGATACGATGAGCCCTTGAGAGTACAGATACAATAATGCTACCCCCAGATCTAATATAATACTTGGGGAAGGGGGTCTTAGAATCTCCCCTAGGCCTGATGATCTACTTCTGAAAAATATGCCATTGAAAACCCTATGGAACATAGTTCTACTCGGACACACAAGGAGGCATCATTAGTCGGAACTGATTCAACAGCAACTGGTCCTGGTAATATTTGAGGGAAACACTTGCAAAGCAAATAGTTCGTACCTCATGCGAATTTTAAGAAGAGATGCCCTGGAAGGAAGGGAAGAAGGTAAAAGTAGATACTAAAATTTCAGGGGTTGGTTTGGCAACTACCTGGAGGCAAGCTTGGTGTCTGGGAGGGCAACAATGATGGTAAGAGAAATCAGAAACACAGAGGAAGAGTGGTGAGAAGGAAAGACAGGCAATATGGTGAGGCTAAGGTTTAACAAGCATGCAGATAAAAGCTATGAGCCGTCACTGAGGAGTGTGGCAGTCAGATTCAATCAGAGAGGGAGGTGGTCGGGAAACAAAGGCAGGACAGCTAGTTCTACAGGGGCACCAGAGTCCCCAGTCTTCTAGACAAATGATGGTCCCTGTCCAATACAATTTCATCTCCATCAAAATGGCAATAATACTAGTGATGGTGGTAGTGGGGTGCTGTTGAGCTGGTTCTGACTCAACGCAACCGTGTACAGGGTTTCTGAGGCTGTAAATCTTTATGGGAGCAGAAAACTTCATATTTTCCCATGAAGCAGCTAGTGGATTTGAACTGCTGATCTTGTGGTTAGCAGCCTAATGTATAACCCACTATGCCACCAGAACTCCTTGCTAACACAAGTACTCACTTTAAAATATTGTTTGGCCATTAAAAGGGTGATGTTTGTGCAGTACCTAACACAGCGCCTGGCACATAGTAAACACTTACACTTTTTGGTTGTTGCCGAAGAATAGAAAGAGGATGAAAGACTAAAATATGGGAACAGAAAGAAGAAAGGAGAAGCACAAGCAGCAGAAGGCCTCTTTGCCAAAAGCTACAGAAAAGAAAGTGCGAAGGGGTGGTCTACAGTGTCAAGAAGTCCGAAAAGATAAGGGCTCAGACAGTCACTGGATTTGGTGACCCAGCAGGCATGCATGGCTTCTTTGTATCTATGACTTTTGAAACCGCAATTTTTATACAGTGAAAGCACTGGGCCCTTTGAGCTACAAATTTCTATCTTGAATAACTTGGTCCCAGAGCCTGTATTAAGGAACTCTGGTAGCGTAGTGGTTACGAATCAGGCTGCTAATCTCAAGGTCAGCAGTTTGAAACTACCAGCTGTTCCGCGAGAGAAAGATGAGGCTTTCTGCTCCTATAAAGAATTTACAGCCTTAGAAACCTTGTACAGGGTCACTATGAGTCGGAACCGACTCCATAGCACATTACAACAACAACAACAAGAGCATGTGTTATGCCCAGAGCTTGGATCATAGAGTCCTGGTGTGGTGATGTGGATTACTGCGCTGAATTGCAAGGTTGGTTTGAACCGTAAGGTCAGCGGCTGAAGCTCATAAGCTGGTCCTCAGACACACTATATAGAGTGGCTATGGGTCAGAACCGACTCAACGACACTTAACAACAACAACAGAACATGCATTAACCTGAATGAGGGCCTGGGAATACGCACTCTGCACAAAAAGCAGAAAACAAGTATACTTAAATGATGGCCTGGCACTTTATGATTAGCACTGGACCACAAACTGCAAGGTTGGTGATTCAAGGTCACCAGCTGCTCCTCGAAACCCTATAAAGCGTTGCAGTCAGTCGAAACTGACTCGACAGCACTTAACAACAACATGATTACAAAGAAGTTGCTCACTGCTGTGAAAATGAAGTTCTTGGAGAAGCTGTTGGCCTTTTATGCGACAGACTCGTGCCAAATTCACCAGTGCCACCCCAAACCTAACGACTCTTTGCTACACAAAGTCAATATAATATACTTCTTTTGTGACTCTTCTGGAGTTAACCATCTTGATTCTCAAATTATAGCATATTATGGGTTATATGAAGAGGCTTCAAAAGTTTGTGGATAAACTATCTTTCCATTCCAGTTGTCCATGATCTTTGGAAGCCCCTCAATTTCATACCCTTATAACAGTGGGTAAAGATACTTAAAAGATCAAAATTCTGAATTAGAGAGCTTTGTGCAATTTATAATTTCAGAATACATACAGTAATTTAAACTAGGAAAAGTTCTGGTTCAAAGAAAACATATATCGAGCAAAGAAGTTCTGGTCTTTACTTATAATATCAGTAAGTCATTATTTTAAACAAGAGGTTCCTCAAAGCTAAAAAGCATTCTTTTTGGGGTGTGTAAATGTTCACCTCAAAATTTTATTCCATACATTTAGCACTTTTCCTTATATATGAAAGAAAGGGAAATTATGTAACAAATTCGGCATTAATGAGTTCTAATGAATGAGGCTTCACTTTTCAGAACTGTCAGAAAATGATGCTTTATATGAAAAGTTAAACTTAGCATGAGCATTGGTATTCAGGGCTTTAACCTGTTCCTGTAAAAGTTAAGTAAAATGGTAATATTCATATCTTAGAAAAATCAGAGTTTTAAGCTGATGTCATGATGTCTTAACAAATCCTGCTACAGAGAAATCTTAGGCTCTTACCCCAAGGTGCTAATAAATCCATTTGTCGATCCCTCCGCATACAGAGAACAAATGTCTCCAATATGTAGGAAACTAGACATCTTGTCAGACATGTCTTTCTCGAGAATCCTAGACAAAGTAAAATATGCAACGTTGTTAAAAAAAATGAAATGCTCTGAGGCGAAGGAAAAAAAAAAAAAAATCACCAGAGTTGGCTTAGCTTAATTTTCCAAAGGGCTCTACTTAAAAGTCACATTTAAATATGAGTTTGACAGGCAGGCACTTTAAATGAGCCAAGTAAGGGCATATACAACATTTCCCCATCCTACTGCCACTACCCCACCATCCGCCATCCGCCCTTCACTTTAGGATATTCCAAATACAATAATGTTTGTTTCAAACAAACCCACACCTAAATCATATTCTACAAGTTGAGGACCCTCGGTAATAAAAACAGCAGGAGCTCAACCAAGAACTTTGCAGTAATTAAGGAACTGGAAAGTCTGATTTATGAAACATTAACATATTCAATTATCCTCCGGGAACATTAAGTCAGAAGGAAACACCTGGTATGAAACTTGAGTCAAGCAAGCCCATGGTGCCTAAGCCAAAGTATCAAAGCAAAAAATTAAAATTAATAAGAGGAAACCTGACAACAAATACCACACAATTTAACAGTCTTTTAATACTTCATGAAAATTCTCTTTCAGTGTCTTTCCTTTTCATCCTCTTAACAGAAAACAAAACAAAAAACACTTCTAAACAGAGAAAAGAACTTAGGCAGCACCTGATCTAAACCATTCACCAAGCAGGTAAATATGATAATAAGGGATGAGTGGGTAAGAACCCTGCCAGGAGTAAATAGCTAGTTAGTGGTAGTCCTAGAAAATGCTCGTAAGTTCTAGAAAATCTCAACACAGCCCAGAAATCACTGAACAGACACACAAAAAAACTATCAACAAAAATATTGACATGATTCACAAAAACAGCTTTCCTTGGGGCCATAAATATTGAGGAGTGGGACCCATATTAGAAAAGCTATCCTGACGTTTATACAACAAACTCAGTTATGTGGGAAGACAGTATGCTGGGGCGGAGTGCAGCTAATTTTCCTGTTTTCCTCAGGCTCCTTTTCTAGATGCATAAATAACCAAGGTCTTCCCCCCCAGAACCTCTTCTCCAGACCCCACCAGTTACCAAAAAGTCATCTCTGACTCATGGCAACCCCGTATGTGTCAGAGTCAAAAAGTGCCCCATAGGGTTTTCAATGACTGATTTTTTTGGCAGTGGATCACTAGGCTGTTCTTCCAAGGCACCTCTTGGTGGACTTAAATTTCTCAGTAAGCAACCGAGCCCATAAATTGTTTACACCACCCAGGGACACCCATCCAAAGGCAGGCTTCTTTACACATTTTTTCTCATCTATTTAGGTATTTGTTCCTCTACCAGAATCCATTTACCCCATTCAGACACAAAAGCTGTAATGCCCCGGAAAAGTATTTTCTCCTCAAATTACTTTCTGGGTTTTCTTTTAGGAAGACTTATGCAGCAAGGATTGGCAAGGAACCTCAGAAAGCATTCTCCTACCTTAGCAGGAGAGTCAGGTGCTGAAAGCAAACCATTAAAGTACCTCAGCTCACTGCTTTTAAGAAGCTGTACAGTTCATTTATGCCCCCAAATAACCCAGATGTAACAAGACAGATAAAGAGCATTTCATTAAACATGAACTTTTTTAGACAGAGACAGGAACTGAGTACACAGAATAAAATATGAAACAAAAGAGCCAGCATCACTAGACCTTGGGGAAACGTACACAAATAAAGCACAAGAGATGGACTTTGCTAACTTTTGCTCTCTGGAATATTGTCCTTCATTATCTACAGGCACACCAATGCTTTAAAACCCATCCAAAAAAGCTGTTCAAGAGAAAACCATTTAAGACTCATTAATATATCCCTTATGTGCTTATATGGAAAAGTTTTATCTTAAAGGGTCAGGAAGTCAGTGTACACTTCTGGGACTATTTATTGGAGACTAATTTGCTCAGATTTTGAGTCCGATGAAATTTGTATGTGAACACTCTGGCCTCCTAGGAGACTGATGAGTTGTCCAGTGCAGGAGAGCAGCAGGTAGGTGCACCTGCAAGAGACCAGGGCCTTGTCCAATGTGACAAAGCTTGGGACTTGTCCTTAGAAGGGTCTTTGGAACCCTAAGGAGGCCAGACCAGAAATATCCGCACGACATGACTGCTGAGTTCTAGAGACACCACCTGGTGACCTTTCTGTAAGGCTGTAGGCTCTTAATGGGAAAAGCAGGCACTATTCAGTGTTCCAGAATGCAGTGCGCTGTGCTGCCTACCACTCAGGTACTGGTAGAGATGTTCAGCCACCACAGTTGGGCGTTATTGCTCATTTTAATGATAATGCAGCTGCTGCTGTGGTTACTTGCCATCGAGTCAATTGTGATTCACATGGCGATCCTGTGTATACAGAGAACTGCTCCTTAGAGTTTTCAAGAGGCAGACTGCTAAATTTTTCTTCCAAGGCGACCCTGGTTGGGTTTGAACCGGTAACTTTCAGCTATTCATTAAATGTTTTAACAGTCTGGACCACCCCAAACGAAACCATTGTCATCAGTGAATTTCAACTCATCATGACCTGTAGGGGCAAAACAGAATTGCCACATAGGGTTCCAGGGGTGCGGTCTTTATGAAAGCAGACTGCCACATCTTTACTGGGTTCTAACTACCAACCTTTCAGTGAACAGCCAAGTGCTTAACCACTGTGCCACCAGGGCTCCTTCCCACATCACCCAGGAACCTTTAATAATAATAGCTTGCATTTATTGACTCTTACTATACATACTAGAGTCCTGGAGTGGTGCTGTACAGTAAGCACTAGACCGCAAGGTTGGCAGTTCAAACCCCAGCCACTCCTTGGAAACCCTACACAGGGTCACTGTATGAGTCAGAACTGACTCGACCGCACTTGACAAGAACAACATACATACTAGCATTGCACTAAGGCCTTTACAAATGTTCTCGGACTACTCACTACCATTAGTCCCACTTTGTAGCCGGAAAAACAGATACAGAGAAGTTAAGGTGCCCAAGTCACACAATTAACACACAGGAAGGTCAGGGTTATAACCTAGATCTATCCGGCTCTTAAGTGGAGCTCTTCATGAACAATCATCTTTACAACCTGGGCTGAAATGTTGACTGTTCCTATTCTCTGGGTGGTGAGATTATGGAGAACTGCTTTTCTAATCTTCTTCTAACCAACATGCTTATTAACTAGACAAGACAATTGAACAAGTAACCTTTAGCCACATTTTCCATTTCCCCCTGAAAACACAGACCATTACACTCACCACAGTTAATGACCCTCAACTGGGAAATCTGCCAAGGGGTCCCAGTTCTAAAACGATCCAAAAGGGGTGGTGGAGGACAGATCCTACCTCATGGGTCTCAGGCAACAATTCTACACACATACACACACACACACACAAAGGGCTGGGAAGGAGACTTCCTGATCTGACTGGAGATCTTTTTTTTTTTTTTTTTTGGGGGGGGGTGTCTCTCCTCACCTACACCAAGTGAAGGGGTGAGGGAGGAGGGAGCCTTACTGCTTACAATTATCAGTGATGTCTTGGAAGGAAAAACAAAGGCCTGTGGGGCCCAAGGGGGAGGGAGAAAGTCAGGCTGTGAGTGATGGGTCTCCCAGCAGTCTTCTGGAAGACTTCCTGTTGTTGAGAAGCAGGTTGGGAGAGCCTTACTCTTTATCTGATCCTGGACCATTTGTGCCTGTGCAAACTGCTCCCAGCTGAACCCAGGCCTCCTGTGTCACTCACACAATGACTGGGGACCACCTAAGAGAAAAACAGAGCCGGCGCCAACCTGCCACTGTGCTGCTTAAGTCAGGGACTTCAAACACCAGATGGATACTCAGGGCTCTTAGCTAAAAAATTCTGGCTGAGTTGGTCACTTGACAAACAGGAGAACAGGTTTGCAGCTTAGCTCCTGAACAGCAGCCATCACGGTCGCCCAGCCCATAGAAACCACTCTGCCTTCAGATGTGGGGATAATACCTACTTCAATGATTTGGTGCAAGGATTAGACAGAATAATGACCGCTGTTTGGTATAGTGACTGACATGTTTTTATTGCTTCTTGTTGTTAGGTGCCACTGAGTCGGTACCGACTCAGAGCGACCTAATGCAGAGCAGAACGAAACACTGCCCGATTTTATTGCTAGAGGCTAGCTATTTTTGTTACTTCTAATAACTGCAAGTTCGGCAGTTCAAGCTCACCAGCTGCTCCTGGGAAACCCTATACAGGGTCGCTATGGGTCGAAATCGACTCAAAGGCACTTAGCAGCAATAAGTACATAAGGTGGAATTCTGGGAGACTCTACTGCTTCAAAGTTCAAACTTAACAAAGGAAAGGATTCCTTGCCTAAAAAGTCCCCTGAGCATCATAACAAATAATCTCCTGCATAACTCAGGAGACTATTATTTTACTTTACGGAAGATAATTAGCCTCCTTAATTCCCCAGCTGAGAGAAAAAGTGCAGTCTTGAATTATATTCAACTTCTAACCACAGTACAATAGACAGAGCCCTGACGGTGCAGGGTTGGGCTGCTAACTGAAAGGTCAGCTGTTTAAACCCACCAGGTGCTCTGTGGGAAAAGATGTGGAAGTCTGCATCTGTAAATATTTGTTGCTGTTGTTAAGTGATAATCCCACCCATAGCGACCCTGTATAGGATTTCCCAGGAGCAGCTGGTGAGCTTGCACCGCGGACCTTGCAGTTCAAACGACTCTGCATTCTGGGACATTAGCCCACAGCGTTACACCAAGAGCCTTGAAAACCTTATGGGCCAAATCAACCGGGTCCTACAGAGTCACCATGAGTGAGAATGGATACAAGGAGGTGGATTTTTGTTTTGTTTTGTTTTGTTTCCTCAATTACTTTCAAAACACACTGAGATCAGAGAAATTGGAAGGAACCTCAGGAAGCATGTAAATTCCACCTCTTGCCCAACATTGAAAACCGGCAACAATGTCGCATATGGATGACCTCACTTCTGCTCAAACACCTCATAAGGGGTCTAGTTGATACCCAACAGCCCTGTCAGGAGTGTCTGCTATTCCGCCCACAAAGCCACAACCAGATTCCAAAACTTTTGCTACTGATCTGTCCTCTGGTACACCTCAGACAGGTTACATGAATGCTATCTATCCTGCTTCTCCTTAGGGCTTTGTTTCTTTTTACAAAACATTTACCATCTCCCTTTCTTGGAAGGTCCTGTGGCAGATAGGAGCTAAAGCTCTGGAGTCAAGCTGCCTAGGGTCAAACCCCAGCTCTGCCACTTACTCACCTACCAACTGTGACTCAAGCAAGCTCTGTAAGTTTTCATAAACTTCGCTTTCCCCATCTACCATATTGGGGTAATAAAAGTACCCCTCTCATCAGGTTGTGTTGAGTTTTAATGAGGTCATGTTTATAAAGCCCTCAGTATAGTACTTAGCATGAAGAAAATGTGCAATCTATGTAAGTTATTAGTATTAGACCATTCCTGCTATATACCACCACTGTGAGCAGTAAAAGCCCTTCTTAAAATACGATTTTTCTGTAAAAAAGACCAAGTTTACTGCTGATATGCAGACTGGTGAAGCTCTGAGACTATGGCTCTTGGTCAACCTTAAGGTCTGGAACTGAAATCAACACTGCATCTCAACTTTCAGACAAGCAATAGACAGGTATATAGAGGGTACCAACACTAGTGAGGTACGCATACCACAGAATGGACAACCATTTGAGATCAAGAGCACAGCATGGACCCAAGGCTTTCCCAAGAAGGGTTCAAAAAGAGGGAGAAAATGGGATAATTAGAGGGTTACATAATTAATGAGATTAAACCAAGTATATGATTTGTTGAATGTAGGGCTGATGATCTGCCCTGTGGACTTGCACTCAATTCACAATAAAAACTTAAATTTAAAAAACATTTGCCATTGAGTCAATCCTGACTTACAATGACCCCACGTGGATCCGAGTAAAAATAGGCTCCGAGATGTTTTCTGTCACTGATTCTTTGGAAGTATATTTCCAGGTCTTTCTTCCAAGGGACCACTGGATGGACTGGAATCTTTGAGTTACCTGTTGTTGTTGCATGCCATCGAGCCGACGTTAACTCATAGTAACCTTACCAGACATGACACTGTAGGATAAGCACTGGATTACAAGTTCAGTTTGAGCTGTTTGAGTTTGTTCCCACTCAGTGACTTAACAACAACGACCACCATCTTACTGGACACAGTAGAACTGCTCCCAAAGAGTCCAAAGCTGCACTCCATTTGCAAACCACACACGCATTATATGATTTTCGCAGACTCTGCAGCCCCCTTGTGCATCTGTTTCCTACGTGCGCTATGCATGTTATATGCATGTGCGCAGTGCATGCAAAAAAAAAAAAAAAAAAAGCACATAAAACTAAATCTTTTCAGGAGCAAGCTGCAACATTTACCTCCCATGGAGTGGTTGGTGAATTTGAACCACCAACCTTTCTGTTGCACTTAACCACTATGCCACCAGGTTTCCTTTCCATTAGCTGTCAAGTCATTAACCATTTATACCACAAAGGGGCTCCCCGTTGTTTCCAGAGCCTCTGTATGACAGGGATTCTCAAATCTGCATTTCACAGCCAACAGAGAATGAGGATTGGTTTCTATGTAGCCAACATATTTCCCTAACCCACACCTTCTTCTCAATCACCGATAACACAAACCTTGCAGAGGCCTCTGTCTTGTGATTCGCCTTATCCCTCCATGCCACAGGACCTTTGCCCATGCTGTTCCCCAGGGCTTAGAACATAATCATCCCTAGTTACAGCGGATTAGTTCCGCCACCATTCATAGCAGAAAACCTTCCTCGACCTCCCTAATAAGGTCACCTCCAGCTCTTATCTCAGCTTTAAGTTCACATTTATTTGTGTGATTCCTGTCTGACACCTCATAAGGCATGTCACTGCATTCTACTGCATATCTTACATGCCACTGTATTTCCAACCCTGAGGCCTAGCACAAACTTGTAGTCGATGCTCAGTAATAGCTATCAAAGAACTGAATTTAAAAAATCTAATTAAGCACCAAGTTTGAGTGATCATCTTCTTAAATGTATCTCTTTAACGTTCCATTTTTTCTAACTTTACTGCCCCCACTCTGGACTCGGGAGGCTGTCCTACTCATCATTCTGAACTCATCTTCTCCCCTCAAAGTATTCTGCAACACTCAACATGAACCTTTAGAAACATGTATCAGACCATATCTTTATTCTGCTTAAACCCTTCAAAACTTTCTGGAGCTCTTCATGACTGGGCCCTTACTTATTGCACCCCCCTTCATTCATAATGGGCAGTTTTCAGTCCCCCCAACATGCTGTGTGCCTCTATCCTCAGGGCTCAGATACTTCTATCCCTCCCACGCTGCCACTTTTGGCTGACTCCCGATCATCTTGACAATACCAGTTTGAATTCCAGCTTCCTCATTTTCCTGCTGTGTGTCTTTGCACAAGTTACATAACTCCTCTGAACCTCAGCTTCCTCATTTAGAAAAATAAAAAAATTAAATAAAGCCAACCCTTCATAACTCTCAGGGTCACTGTGAGGATGAAATCAAAGAACCCACACACACTACTTAACAAAATACCTGACCCTTCCTAAAGCAGTAGCCATTCAAGTCAATTCCAACTCAAGTGACTTCATGTGTATCAGAGTAGAGCAGGGCTCCACAGGGTTTTTAACTTCTGATTTTTTTTTTCAGCTGCAGATCACCAGACCTTTCTTCTGAGGTACCCTGGGTGAACTCCACCCTCCAACTCTTCCTTCACATACCAGCTGAGCGTGGTCACTGTTTGTACCACACAAGGACTCCTGCCCTCCTTCTGAGCTCAATTTCTGCATCATCAGCTAAGATGGAAGTGAAAAGGTCTACTTTTTATTCCTTCAAACTCTGCACTCACCCCTGTCCTTGGGAATCCTCTGTTTGATACATGTTTCATACTTTGTCAACACTGCACATCAACAAAGGTAACAGAAACGCTTCAACCCTTTTAAGTTAACAGAGCGCATCACAGTCCTCCTGGCTTTTTGGTACTCAATTTCACAATTCCCAAGGATTGTTGTTGTCAGGTGCCATCGAGTCGGAACCGACTCATAGTGACCCCATGCACAGCAGAACGAAACAATGTCCCATCCTGGGCCAACCTCACTACCGCTGCCACACTTGACGCCATCAATGATGCCACCTGGCCGATCCATCTCTTTGGGGGTCTTCCTCTTTTTCTCTGACCCTCCACCTTACCCAGCATGACATCCTTCTCCAGCGACTGTTCTCTCCAGACAATGTATCCAAAGTAGGAGAGACGAAGCTTAGCCATCTTGGTCTCCAAGGAGCACTCTAGTTGTACTTCTTCCAAAACAGATCTATTGGTTCTTTTGGCAGTCCACGGCACTTTCAGATAGATAGCCAGACCTAAATTCAATTCCCCTTCTTCTAGCTTCAAACCAGGCCCCCTGCTAGGGGTGGGGGATAGTGGAAACCTCTTCAAAGGAATGATAATTCAGTGTGCATATGTTCTTCAACTTTGGTATTAGAGCAGACCGGCCTCACTAAAAAGGAAAAAAATTCATCTAATTCTGAGCACATCAGTATAGCTTGTTGTTTTGAGTTGCTTTTTGCTTTTTTTTTTTTTTTTTTCTGAAAGCTTTGACTGTGGCAGAAAACTCACTTGTGGTAATTTTTCTCATTGACGTCTCCTGCATACAATTAACTAATTGCATTATATGTACTTTTCTAAAAAAAAAAAAAAAAATCTTGACTTCCTCCCACATTCAATTTAGAACTTAAAAGTTAGCAACTCCCAAAAGGAGCCTAAATTAGAACACTTTCATTAACCAAGATGCTAGCTAAGGTATCACCATAATCTTCAAGGATGGACAGACAAGGAGGGCAAGCAGCAGAAGTCAGTGTTACCATGGTTGATAGACCCCAAAACCACCTCAGATTTTGACCAACACATAGAAGCAAGCCTCTTCTGTTTAATTTGTATAAAATCAAGTGACCTCTGAGGCTTTTTTAACTTTTTATTGTGATTTGGGTGAAAGATTACATAGCAAATTGGCTTCCCATTCAATAATTCATACACATTTTGTTTTGTGACGTTGATTGCAATCCTGACAACGTACAATCACTCTTTCCGTTGCCACCCCTGTGTTTACTGTTTCCATCGGTCCTTCCTTCCTTCCTATCTTGCTGCCTTCTGAGTTGATCCCTGAGCAAATGCTGCCCTTTTGCTCTCAGATGGCTGGTTACTGTAAGGAATGTGTGCCTCGCTGGTATTATAGATCTGTCTATTGTTGGACTGAAAGTTGAGCCATAGGCTAAGTTCAGTTCCAGACCTGAAGGATGTCTAAGGGTCATAGTTTCAGGGTGGTGGGGCAGGCTTCTACCTGTGTCTATCAGACCACTAAGGATGGTCTTTTTTATTATTTTGATTTTTTTTTTTAAATCCACATTTTCCTCCCACTCTATCCAGAACCTGCTATTGTAATCTCATGCAGAGCATCAGCAGTAGCTTCAGGCATCATCTAGTTCTTGTGGTCTCTGGGTGGTAGATGCTGTAATTCACATGGGCCATTAGTCCTCTGGACCAATTGCTCCCATGTGTTTATCACTCAGTTTCCAATACAATGAAAATTTAGACAAGTCATCCAAAACACATACAAAATGCATCCCCAAATTTAGATCTGCAATCATTTAACATTCTTACATAATTAATTTGGCTAGCATGGAATATCTAAACTGTTTATGACAGCTTCCATGTTGATACCCTTAATAACACTTGTGGAAGAACCTAAAGAGCAATGAAGTTTTAAGATAAGTTTTTAAAAAGGTAATCTTTTTTCTGCCACAATTTATAACATTACTTGTGGGTCATACACAATTATCAACTTAAAAATTACCCTGCTATATTTGGTCAAACATTTCATTAACTCACCCCTAATGTGATGAGGGGAGACCTGGTGGGAAGCTGCAGGATAAAGCACTGGACACAAGGTTGGTTTGAACCACAAGGTAAGCGGTTCAAACTAACCCTATATGGGATCACTGAGTAGAAACTGACTTGAAGGCACTCAACGATAGTAACAATACGACAATATGATGAAGTCCTAGTGTGGCACTGCAGGATAAGCACTCAAGCATAAGGTCAGTATGAACAGCAAGGTCAAGGTCGGCAATTCAAACTCATCAGCCACTCCTGGGAAACCCTATACAGGGGTCACTATGAGTAGGAACTGACTGGAAGGCACTTAACAACAACAACAAATGTGATGTCTGGAACTGTGGTTGACTTGGCAGGGCCAGACCAAATGATTCTGCAGGTCGGACATGCCACATCCCTTCTTTAAGACAATGCAAATTTTGTTCAAATATAACTTCAATGAAGGTCAAAAGCTACAAGAAGAACCAAGTAAGGGTTATTCTACATTAACAGCAATACAGATGTTGCACTTTTAAGCTACTCTTTCTCAGATACTGAGAAGAACCTATGCTTTATATTTTTTAGTGACCCATCCCATCAGAACTTCTCAAATGTTCAGTACAACCCTGCTCATTAGAAAGAGAGAAACAGTAGAAAAAAACACTAGCCTCAAGGTTCTCAGTATATTTGCATTTCTAGAGAAGCTCTGGCTGGGAAGTGATTTTGTTTTGGAAACTATCAATACGCACATATTTCTCACCAGGGAGATCAGACTTTAAAAATTCCATTTCATCAAGACACTCAAACCCTCATCTATCACCAATTTCCAAATTTCCACACCACCATTCAACCTTTCAATGCCTACCTATCTATCCTAAAAGCCAAAGGTTCTTAATGATGGCACAGGGTCTCTGGGGAGTGCTCAAGATCTTGTCAGAGATTCCTTGAGATTAAAACTATTTTCATAATAATGATGGTGGTAATGGTAACAGTCATTAAGTTGATGTCCAACCCATGGAGACCCCAGGAACAATGGAGTAAAACCCTGCCAGATCCTCTGCCATTATCATGACTGGATTCAGATCAGACCATTGTGATCCACAGCCTTTTCACTAGGTGATTTTTGAAAGCCTATCATCAGGCCTGTCTTCCTAGTCTCTCTTAATCTGAAAGGCAAAGCAGACAAGCAAATCCAGCTGTCTTCTATTCAGTCAGATCTTAATCTGCAAAAAAAAATAAAATAAAATACCACCACTCTTTTCACTGGGGTCCTAGTGTGGCACTGTGGAATTACTAACCATAAGGTGAATGGTTTAAACCTACTAACTGCTCCTCAGAAATGAGTGAGAATCAACTCAACAGAATTTAACAACAACAACGCTTCTCATTACCACAACTCATTTATCAATCTGTCATACTGTGCTGGCTTGTGTGTTGCTGTGACACCACTGGTATTCCAAATACCAATTGGGTCAGCCAAGGAGGACATATTTCAGTGGAGCTTCCAGAATAAGACAAGAAGGAGAACCTAGCAGTCTACTTCTGAAAACAATGGCCAGTAAAAACCTGAGGAATAGCTGCAGAACACTATGATTAGTGCTGGAAGACACTCAAAATACAACTGATGAGGAGCTGCCTCCTCAAAGTAGAAACAACCTTAATACTGTGAATGCAGTAGAGCTTTCGTGACTTACATTTGCCAATGTGGCATGATTCAAAATGAGAGGAGACAACTACAAATAACTACTAAAATATGTAATGTACAAAGTATGAATCTAGGCAGTGGTGAGCTGAAATGAATGGGTATTGGCCATTTTGAATCAGATAATTATATGGTCTACTATAGCGTAGTGGTTACGAATCGGGCTGCGAACCTTAAGGTCAGCAGTTCGAAACTACCAGCCGCTCCGCGGGAGAAAGATGAGGCTTTCTACTCCCGTAAGGATTTACACCCTCGGAAACCCTGTACAGGGTCGCTATGGGTCGGACCCGACTCGACGGCACTTAACAACAACAACAACAACATGCTGGGAATGATAATGTGAAGAGGAATGGCATCACATTCATCATCAAAATGAACATTTCAAGATCTAGCTTGAAGTACTGTCTGTGATAGGATAATATCCATAAGCCAACAAGGAAGACTAGTTAACGCCACTATTATTCAAGCTTACACACCAACCACTAGAGCCAGTGAGGATGAAATTGAATTCTATTGATCAAAATTTTTGAAACTGATCAAACATGCAATCAAAAGATGGGTTGATAATTACTGGGGACTGAAATGTGAAAGTTGGGAACAAAGAAGTAAAACTGACCGCTCGAAAACATGGCCTTGGTGATAGAAATTATGCCAATGCTTACAAAGAATTTTGAGAGACGAAACGACTTATTAATGGCAAATACCTTTTCTCAATATCATAAACAGAAACTATACACTTGGACCTAACCAGATAGAGCACAGAGAAATTAAATCAACTACATCTGAGTAAAGAGAGGATGGAAACGCTCAATACTAGTCAGAGCACACCCAGAGGCTGACTGGGAAACATACCATCAACTGCTTACATTTAAGTTCAAGTTGAATCTGAAGAAAATTAAAACAAGTCCACAAGGGCCACAGTATGACCTTGAGTATATTCCACCGGAATTAAAGACCATCTCAAGATTAGATGTGATGCACTGACTATTAGTAACCAAAGAACACACATGTTGAAAGATGACATCAAGAACATCATACAGAAAGAAAGCAAAAGGTCATTAAAAAGACAGGAGAGCAAGAAAGTATCAAAATCGATGTTAGAAGAGACTCTGAAACTTTGCCTTGAACACAGAGTACTTACCGTGAATAGAAAAATTATGAAGTAAGAGGACTAAACAGAAAATTTCAAAAGAGTCTCGAAAAGACAAAGTATATAATAAAATGTGCAAAGACCTGGAATTAGAAAACAGAAAGGGAAGAACACACTCAACATTTCTCAAGTTTTAAAAAAATTGAAGAAAAATAATTCAAGGACTGAAGGATTATGTGGGCACAATATTCATTGGATGATGCAGGAAGCAACAAAATCAGATGGAAGCAATATACAAAGTCACTGTGTCAAAAAAGAATTGGTCAGCGTTCAAGCATTTCAAAAGGCAACATATGACCAAGAAACAATGGTGTGGAAGGAAGACGCCCAAGCTGCACTGAAGGCATTGGTGAAAAGGAAGGCTCCATGAATGGATGAAATACCAATTGAGATGTTTAAAGAAATGGATACAACAATGGAAGCACTCACTCATCTATGCCATATTTGAAAGGCCTACCAATCGGAAAAGGAGCTCTGATAGCGTAGTGGTTACGAATCGGGCTGCTAACCTCAAGGTTGACAGTTCAAAACTACCAGCTGTTCTGTGGGAGACAGGAAGCTTTCTGCTCCCGTAAAGATCTGCAGCCTTGAAAACCCTGTACAGGGTCACTATGAGTCGGAACCGACTACAACAGTACTTAACAACAACAACAACCAATCGGAAAAGAGCCATGTGTGCCCATTCTGAAGAAAGATGAACCAACAGAATGCAAACAATACCAAAGGTAACTCAAAAATGGTTGCAGCAGTACATTTAACTCCCAGAAATTGAACCAGAAGAGAGCAGGATAAGTGAGATCTTGCTGAAGTTAGATGGTCTTGGACTGAAAGAAGAGAACACCACAGTGATGCTTTACTAACTATGGAAAGGCATTAGGGCACCTGACTGTGTGGATCATAACAATTACAATTAGCAAATAAGACTGTGATGAATGGGAATTCCAGAGCACTTAATAGTGTTCATGCAGAACCTGTAAGTAAACGAAGAGGCTGTCGTCCAAAGAGAATACAGGGATACTGACTGGTTCAAAAACAGGAAAGGTGTGTGCCAGGGTTGTATCCTTTCACCATACTTATCCAATCTGTATGCTGAGAAAATAATCAGAGATACTCAACTATACAAAGAACAAACCCATCAGGATTGGAGAAAGACTTAATAACAAACTGTGATATGTTTGCTGAAAGCAAAGAGAACTTCAAGCACTTAACTGATAAAGATAAAAAACCACAGCCTTCTGTATGGATTATAAGTCAACAAAAGAAAACAAAAATACTCACAATTGGTTCAGTAAGCAACATCATAATAAATGGAGAAAAGACAGAAGTTGTCAAGGGTTTCTCTTTACTTGGATCCACAATCAACACTCAAGGAAGCAACTGTCAAGGATCAAATGACATTACTACACTGGGTAAATGTGCTGCAAAAGACCTCTCTAAAGTGTTAGAATTCCTGTTTTCATCCAGACAGCAGGGGTTCAACTCCCAGTATGGGAAACTTGAGACTTTAAGTCCTAATGTGGTGCTGTAGGATCAGCACTAGACTGCTAACCATAAGGTTGATGGTTCAAACCCACAAGCTGCTCCATGGAAACCCTATACAGGATCGCTATGAGTCAGAACTGAATGGAATATTGGATGATGCAGGAAGCAACAAAATCAGATGGAAGCAATATACAAAGTCACTGTGTCAAAAAAGAATTGGTCTTCTGACCAAAAAAGAATTGCCAGTTTGAGGGCAAAGGAGCTCCTCCTGACAGAAGCCATGACATTTTCAATTGCCTCATATGCATACAAAAGGTGGACAATGAAAAAGGAATTATGATGTTGGCAAAGAATATTGAATATCCCATGAAAAGCTAGAAGAACAAACAAAGGAGTCAGAATGCTCCTTAGAAGTCAGAATGGCGGGATTTTATGTCATGTACGTCAAACGTATTATCAGAAGAAACCAGTCCCTGGAGAAGTGCATTATCCTTGGTAAAGTGGAAGGCCATTGGAAAAAAAAGGAAGACTCTCAACAAGATGAAATGACAGTGGCTGCAACAATGGGCTCAAATATACGGAAAGTATCCTGAGAGTAGCGCAGGTCAGGGAAGTGTCTCATTCTGTTGTACACAGGGTCTCTCTGAGCTGAAACTGACTCAACAGCACCTAACAACAACAACTTTGCACTAAACTATTTCTTTTGGAAAACGTAATTATTGTTCATTTTAAAAGTGTTACTTATAGTCATATGTAATGGGTTTATTATTTTTCTATGAGAAATAGTAATTAAACTTTTTTCAGCTTAATTTCTAATAGGGTCAGTATAAAATTACAGTTGATTTCTAATATGGTAAATATAAATAGATATAACTCACTTACACAAAAGCTTTCTGGTGTCTTGAATAATTTTTAAAAGCATATTGACACCACAAAGTATGGAAAATGTTGCTATGAAGTTTTCTTTGACATAAGGTTCGATTTAGCACTGTAGGATACGTGCTGGGCTACTAACTGATAGGCCAGCAGTTCAAACCCACCAGCCGCTCCACAGAAACCCTAAGCGGGGTCATTATGAGTCAGGACCAATTCAATATCATTTAACAATAGCAGCAACATATACTTAGAACTCACAATAGTGTATGCATGATACACTGCATAGGACAAGAGAAAAACCCAAGCTAAACAACTGAACTGTCCAGGGCTTTGAGGAGTGAGCCCTTAATTCGAAACCTAAACCCTACATTTTATTCAACACATTTACTAAGCACCTATCATGTTCCACCCCTAAAGCACAGGCTAGGGATATATACATATAAGCAAGACACCCAAGTCCTTACTCTCACGATATGTATGCAAGGGGGCTTCAAAAAGTTCTTGGAAGATTCCATCATCTCTAATTCCATTTTTTGTACAAACTTTTGGAAGAACCCTCATATTTTTGTGAAAGCAAACAGGACACTAAAGAAACAAAAGCATAAAATAAAACAAGCAAGTAAAATCAAAACCTATTGTTATGAGCACTTAAGAACAATTATGCTGCTCCTCGGAAACCCTATACAGGGTCGCTATGGGTTGGAACTGACTTGACAACGGCACTTAGAGACAACAACAATTATGCAGAGAATTAAAACCAGGTGATATGACTGGGTCCTATATGCTGCCGCCACCCCTTAAATTGGAAGGTGAAAGAGAACAAGATGACACTTTAAAGCTAAGACCTGAAAGTCAAGACAGAGGCAGTCATGCGGAAAAGAAAAAGAAAAAAACTCCAGCGGAAGAGCAGTTTAGACAGAGCAAACAGCTCCTACCTACAAAGGCCCAAAGACAGAAAGAGCCTGACAAACTCAAGAAACTTTCAGAAAGCAAGCCAAAAGGTCTGAAGCGAAGCATTCAGGGGGCAAGGAAGAAAATACAGGGTCAGGACAGAGACACAGAAGCTAGAACAAGTGGGATGTTAACAATATTTTTTAAAAAACAAAACCTTACTGCCTTCAAGTTGGTTTCTACTCATAGCGACCAACTGTCCGAGTTTGGAAACCTGTATGGAAGCCTCATCGATTTCCCTCAGAGCAGAGGGTGGGTTTGAAACAGTGAGCTAGCAGCCCAGTGCCTGATCCATTGTGTCACAAGGGCGCCTCAGGACTTTACAAACCAGCGTAATATTCTGCAATTTATTCCACGTATAATGGGAAGTTCATGACCTTTGCCAAGTTACTGATTCTTTCTGGGTCTCAATTTCCTCATTTGTAGAATGGGGATAATGAAGACTTACCTCTTAAAGCTGTGTTGAAATTAAATCAGGAAAAAGAAATTAAAGCGCTGCCTTCAACACATAGGGAATAGTACACAGGGAATATTCTTGTTACCCATTCTTACTCTCCCTCGGAATTGACTCTATTTTCTGCTCTCCTAGTAAACTGTTTGGAGTCCTGGTGTAGCCCTGTGGGTTAATGCACCTGACTGTAAAGCCATTTGAACTGCAAGGTCAGCGGTTCAAGCTCACCAGTGGCTCCTCAAATACCCTATACAGGGTCGCTATGGGTCGGAACTGACGCAACAGCACTTAACAACAACATTAAACTGTTTGGAATACTAGTGGATTTCGAACCACAAGGTCAGCAGTTCAAATTCATCAGCTGCTCCTCGGAAACCCTATAAATGGTCACTATGATGAGAAACAAACTAGGCAGCATTTAACAACAACTGAACTGTTTATGGCTTATCATCAGTTGAGGAATGGTCCTATGAACCAACAATTCCAAGTGATGAGTGAATGCAGGAAAGAGATTCCATCCAGTAAGCAAGCTCTTTTTGGGCCCGGTTGTCTGAATATGGCAAAGCCAACTCCAGCGGCATTGGCTCCTGTAAAACATTCACATTGCCACGAAGGAAACCAAAACTACGTAATGCACAACCTGGCAAGAAATGGAAGACTACAATACACCAACACAGTATTCTCTATGTCTCCTCTACAGCCACACAATTTTACTTCTTGGTCCCAAACCACAAACACTCACCAAGTTATTCCTCTGCTAACAACACAGGCAATTAAAATCCATCTATCTTGCAGTTACTTATTGGCCTAGCCTTACCACCTCCACTCCCTAAAAAACAAACGACCTCTGCCAAAGTCCTTAAGAACTAGTTTGATGGCAGCTTGCTTTAAAAAAAGGATTACTTACAATGAATAGAACTTTTCAAAAGCATCCTCTACACTCAAGCAGCAAGGGGAGCTTATGCATTAGGCCTTAAATCATCAGGACCCAAGAGGTCATAAAGTAGAAATGTGGACAAGGCTCTGGGATCACAGCACCCCCAACACCCAATGGCATCAGGCCACCTACAGTTCAGCAGCCCCCATAGTCGGCTTCAGGCTAATGATGGGCAAAGACAGGCAAACCATGAGGCCCTTCAGAAGACAAACAAGAATATGCCCAGAAAAAGGAAGGACTGACAAAGCCTTTGATCAATCTCCTAGCAAGAAGTCAAGAAAACTCCCCTCCCCCACGCCCACCCCTAAGGACCTGCCTTCTCATTAGGATGCCTTTACCCAGGTACATATATGGTAATATGGCTGTAAACAGGGGGCAGAGAAAAAGCAGCAAATTGATGTGGACTCTTCCAAGAAGAGGGAAAAAGTTTTCTGACTGAAAGTCTCTGCTCTGTCATTGGACACTCCTGGGGTTAATTTCAGAACTTCCTTTGAGCAGAGACGCTTGCCGATACCATCTTTATTGTGAAATCAGTCAGAGCCATGGAACATTTTTGGGGTGGACACACTGACTGGCGTGCAATCCCTTCCTCATCATTTTATCCGCTATCTGCTCATCAGACTGCCCTCAGTGCCCATCAGGAGATAACATATTGTATTCCAAAAAGTACTCCTCTCAGAGGCAGAAAATCGCCCTTTGCTTTCACTTTCTATCTGTCCCAAAGGAAGTCACCACGTGAGAAGTTTTAACTTGAAGTGGTGCACAGCATGACAATGTCAAAAACAGCAGTCTGACTTTCATAGGGATTCTCTGGCTTCCATGTGGCTTGTGATAACATCCTGAAAAGACAAAAGGATAAATCTACTTATCTTTTTGCCTGTTCCCTAAACAACCTTACTCTCAAAACAGGTAAACTATCTATACAGAACTACTTCTCAGAAACAATGTCAACACTGCCATCTGCTCCCGTGGGTCCTGTTCGTCAAAGCCAATGTTAAGAGAAGCCAACTAAGAACTCAAAAAGTTGGTCAGTCAGACAACTTTATATTCTGGCTGGGAGAAATCATTCTGCAAAAATTACTTTTTAGTTGTGTGTGGGTGGGGGATCCTTCAAGTGGTTTCTCGAAGGTCACACAGATGATTAGACACTAAAGCGAAAGCTAAACCAACAGGCTCCAAACTCCAAGGCCAGTGTTTGCTTGTGGGGCAGAGAGAGGATGTTTATTTTGTTAAAAAGTTAAAATATCAGTCCCAGCATGAGTAGCCACCCTTCTCCCCTTCTCACACACAAACACACACACACAAAAGAAAAAACAGCAAAATACCCTCAGAGAGAGAGAAAGCCTGGGAAATTCACTCCAAGGCAAGGTTTCTCAACCTCCACACTACTGATGTTTTCGGCCAGATAAGTCTTAACAAGGAGTCCCTGGGTGGTAAAAACAGTTAAGCATTTAACTACTACCCAAAAGGCCGACAGTTACAATCCACCCAGAAATGTCTCAGAGGATAGGCTTGGTGATCTCCTTCTGAAATGTCACTGCCTTCAGAATCATCCACGAGGTCATGAGTCTGAACAGACTCACCAACAATTAATAATTATTTGTTGTGGACGGTCCTGGGCACCATAGGATGCTTACCGAATCCCTATGCTCTCCCCACTAGGTTATGGCAGTACTTACTTGTTTCCCCTACCCCCCTACCCCACCACTATTCCCAGAGGTACAATAACCAAAAGCAATGCCAAATGTCCCCTGGAGGGCAAAATCTCTAACCTCTCCTCATTGGTTTGTTTTTGTTTTGTTTTCATCTCTGGGACCTTTTGAAAGTACTTACAATCATATATTAAGAGCCCTGGTGGCACAGTGGTTAAAGTACAATCGTCAGTGGTCTGAACCTGCTAGTCACAGTATAGGCAAAAGGTGTGGCCGTCTGCTCCTATAAAGATTTACAACCTTGGAAACCCTACGATGCAGTGTACTGTCTTACAGGGTCACTATGTCAAAATGAATTCACCCTAATGAGTTTGGTTTATTATTTATACCTGATGTGGTACTGTAGGATAAGCAATAGACTGTTAACCACAGGATCAGCAATTCAAACCCATCAGCTACTCCTTGGAAACCCCATACAGGGTCGTTTAACAAAAAGTATTCAACTTAACAGCAATGACCCAAAGGTATTTTTATACTTATTCTACAGAAGAGGAAACAGACACACAGATGTTACATGTTTTGCCAGTACTCAAGAAGCACTGAGCACCCTCAAGAATCCCCATCTTGCAGTTCAGCAAGGAAATACCATTACAACCTGCTAGTGGCTTTGTTTTCACTACCCAATTCTAACTTTCACTCCCTTTTATTAACACTCAACATAATTTCCCATGCAGAGTGACCTCATAGATCAACCTTGAGAATACTATGCTGAGCGAAATAAGTCAGATACAAGTGGATGATTGTACAGTTCCACTTACAGGAAATATCTACAATAGATGAAAAGCACAGACAGCAAAGTAGATTAGTAGTTACCAGGGGCTGGAGGGAGGGGGAGGGGGAGCTATTGCTCACTGAGCACTGAGTTTCCGGTTTGAGGTGATGGAAGTGAGAAGTGGCGATGGTTGCCCAATATCAGTGAATGTAATTAACGTTACTGAATGGGACATTTAGAAATGGTTAAAATGGCAAATGTTTCATTATATGTATTTTACCACAATAAAACATTTAGAATAACAATATAAGTCTCAAACTGAGTTATTAAATTTCAAACTCTTGAGTTATTTTGGTGAAATTTTCAAAGTCCTTTGGAGGATATGTAGTGTATTTAAGAAACTCATGAAATAAAAGACCAAGCAGAGCTAAAAAAAAAAAGTTAAAATGGCACATTTTTTGTTATATGTATGTATTTTACAATAAAATTTATTAAGGAACTGTTTAAGACATTTCTACATGGCTCTCATTTTACTTTCTACAGCAAAGGAGCTTTTTCAGCATGTATCTGATCAAGAAATAATTATTAAGAGAGAGTTACATTGCTTAAAAGTTACTGGGTAGTACACAAATGGCGTACTGGTTTGGCGCCTTAGGATAAGCACTCAACCTCAAAGTTGGTATGAACTGCAAGGTCAGACATTCAAACTCACCAGCTGCTCCTAGGAAACCCTATACAGAGTCACTATGAGTCAGAGCCAACTCAACCTCACACAACAACAGCAAGAGAGCAGCAAAAAGTGAAATTTAAAAATTCCTGGAAGGGAGACAAATGGAGAGCAGAACCCTACCCAGCGAAGCAGTAACACCAGAGATGGAGGCAGAGACGATGACGTGGAGACATGAAGCAGCTGGGGACTTTAAACCCAGAGAGGGAGAAGGGCTGTTTGCTGATGACCGGGGCAGTCTTGCAGGGTATACCCTTTGGTTGGATGATGATGCATGGATGGGACTGTAACCATGGCAATGAAAGGATATACGATAGGATGAATGTAAAGCTAACATTCTCCCACATAAATGATCACATAATTCACAATAAAACATCTGAAAAAAAAAAATTCCTAGAAACAAGTAAGAATGAAAATACAACATACCAGAACCTCTGATGCACAGCAAAAGCAGTGCTGAGAGAGTCATTTATAGCCATAAATGTACACATACAAAAAGAAAAAAAGAAGAAAAATCAATACATTAACACAACATCTCCAACAATAAGGAAAAGACCAACAAAGTAAATCTACAGTCACCAGAAGAAAAGAAATTATAAAGATTAGAACAGAAATAAACAAGATAGAAAACAGAAAAACAATAGAAACAATCAACAAGAGTATGGTTCTTTGAAAGGATTTAAAAAATTGACAAACCATTGGCAAACCTAACAAAAGAAAAGAGGAAGAAGACACAAATAACAGGTAAAAGAAACCACATGAGTGACATCATGACAGAACGAATGGAAATAAAAAGGATAATAACAGGATAACATGAAGAGGTGTATTCCAACAAATATGAAAATCTAAAGGAGATGGATACATTTTTAGAAAAACACAACCTATGTAAACTAACACAGAGTGAAGTAGAAAACTTGAAAAGACCTGTAACAGAAGACGGGAGTCCTGGAGTGGCACTGTGGGTTAATGTGCTGGACTGTAAAGACAGTTTGAACCGCAAGGTGGGCAGTTCAAGGTCACCAGCCACTCCTTGGAAACCTATATGGGGTCACTATGGATCAGAGCCGACTCAGACTCAACAGCACTTAACAACATAACAAGAAATTGATCAGGTTATCAAAGAACTCCCAATCATAAAAAGTCCAGGCCCAGACGGCTTCACTGGTGAATTGGATCAAACATCCAGAGACAAGCTGTCACCCACTCTACTTATATTATTCCAGAATACAAAAAGGATAGAAAACCTCCAAATACATTTTATGAAGCAAGCATAACCCTCATACCAAAAGCAGGAAAGGACACCTTTAAATAAGAAAATTATACACCAGTGGTTAAAAGTCAGGATGCTAATCTCAACGTCAGCAGTTCAAAACTACCAGAGCTCTATGGGAGAAAGATGAGGCTTTCTGCTCCCATAAAGATTTACTGTCTCGGAAACTCTATACAAGTTCGCTGTGAGTCAGAACCAACTCCACGGCACATAACCACCACCACAATCCCTCATGGTATAAATGCAAAAATTCTCTCCAAAATCATACCCAATAGATTTCCATAACACATCAAAAAAATAATACATCATGACCAAGTGGAATTCATACCAGGGATGCAGGATGGTTTATTATTAAAAAAACCAATCAACATAATCCACCATATAGGTTTTTAAAGAAAGGACAAGAACAATGTGATCATATCAATTTAGGCAGAAAAGGCATTTGACAAAATTCAACACCCATTTTTGATGAAAACACCCAACAAACTAGGAAATGAAGGGAAATTCCTCAACATAATTAACAGCATACATACAAAACCAACAGCCAACAACATCACTCTCAACGGAGAGACATGGATGTCCTTTACCACCGTTATTCAATATTGTCTTGGAAGTGTTAGCAGAGCTATAAAGCAAGAAAGAGAAATTAAAGGAATCCAGAATGGCAAAGAAGAGTCCAAACTCTATTTGCATATGATCTGATTCTATACACAGAAAAAGCAAATAGTTTGCAAAAAAATTATTGGAACTCATAGGAAGATTAAGCATAGTGGCACAGAGTACAAGACCAATATACAATATACCAAAATCAGTTGGATTCCTCTCTACTAATAAAGACTGCTCTGAAAAGAAAATTAGGAAAGCAGTACTATTTAGAATAACCACCCAAAGGATGAAATATTTAGGAATAAATTTAACCAGAGAAACAAAAGACATATACAAAGAAAACTACAAAACACTACTACAAGAAACCAAAAAAAGATTTATAAAAATGGAGAATACACCATACTCATGGATAGGAAGACCTAACACTGTGAATACATCAATACTACCTAAAGCAAACTACAGATATAGCACAATCCTAATCTATGAGCTTTGGTAGTGTAGTGGTTATGAATCAGGCTGCGAACCGCAAGGTCAGCAGTACGAAACTACCAGCTGCTCCGCAGGAGAAAGATACGGCTTTCTGCTCCCGTAAAGATTTACAGCCTCGGAAACCCTGTTCAGGGTCGCTTTGGGTCAGAACCGACTCGACAGTACTTAACAACAACAATCCAGATTTCAACAATAGTCTTTAAAGAAATGGAAAAAAAATGATCGCAAATTTTATATGAAAAGGAAAGAGACCTTGGATAAAGAAAGCGTTGCTTAGAAGAAAAACAAACTTGAAGGTCTCTCATTCTCAGGTTTCAAAATTTACTACATAGCCACTGGTACAACGAAAGATCCATAGATTAATGGAACTGAATTGAGAACCCAGAAATAAATCCATCCTTATACAGTCAACGGATCTTTGACAAAAAGTCAATAAACATTAAATAGGGAAGAAATAGTTTCTTCAACAAGGTGTTCACAAAACAGGAAATCGATTTGCAAAAGAATGAAACAAGATCCATATCTCACCCTATATGCAAAAACTAACTCAACATGGATTAAAGCTCTAAATGTAAATCCCAGAACTATAAAGATCATCAGTGGAAAAAATAGAGACAAATTTAGGGGCTCTAAAACATAGCATCCATAGACTATCAAACATTGCAAAAAGCACACAAACAATATCAGACAAAATAGATGACTGGGACATACTAAAAATTAGAAACTTATGTACATCAAAAGTTATCACCAAAAGAATTAAAAAGGAGCCCACAGACTGATTAAAGGAAATGCAGATAGGTCTCTTGTGATACAAGGGTAAATAATTGTTATCAGGACTGATTGTGAAGGTTGTAAATGTAAAAGTAGACATTTTGTGGCAAGGAGGGGAGTGATTAACTTTGCAAGCTAGAAGCGGAGGTCCCTGGAACCACAAAGGGAGAAGAGAGGAGAGTGGAACCCTACCCAGAGAGGCAGGGATCCCCGGAGATGGAGGCAGAGATGATCACTTGGAGAGATGGAGCAGCTGGGGACTCAGGACTCAGGGAAGAAGAGGGTGGGGAAACAGGCTTATAGGATGCACCTTTTAGTTGACTGGTGGTGTATGGAGGGGATTGTAACCATGGCAATGAAACAATATACAATAGGATGAATGTAAAACTGATGTTCTCCCATGTAGACTGTCACATAATTCACAATAAAACTTAAAAAAAAAAAAAAAGGGGGGGAGCCCACAAACTTGGAAAAAAAATTTTGCAATGACAAATCAGACAAGGGACTAATTTCTAAAATTTATAAGAAACTACAGCTTCTCAAGAATAAGACAAATATCCCAATCAAAAATGGACATAGAGCATGAACAGGCACTTCACCAAAAAAGACATTCCCACAGCCAACAAACATATGAAGAAATGTTCATGATCATTAGCCACTAGTGTGATGCAAATCAAAACAACGAGATATCATCTCACAATAGCACTAATGGGGAAATTAAAAACAAAAACAAAAATGGAGGACAACAAATGCTGATCAGGGTATAGAGAGACTAGGTCTGTCCTACATTGCTGGTGGAACTGTAAAATGGTTCAACCACTCTGGAAAAAGGTATGGCGCTTCATCAGAAAGTTGGAAATACAAATACCTTATGATCTAGCAATTTATCTTCTGGGTATACATCCACAAGAAATACAAGCCAGAACATGAGTACATATATGCACACCACTGTTCTTCACAGCACTATTCACAGCAGCAAAAAGATGTGGACAGTCTAAGTGCCCATCAATGAAAAAGTAAATAAACTTTGGAATACTATGCAACCTTGAAGAATAACAATGAAGCTGCAAAGCACCTCACAACATGAATGAGCCTTGAGGACATTATGCTGAGTGAAATGAGTCAATCACAAAAAGACAAATATTGCAAGAGACCATTATTGTAAAAGCTTAGGAAAAGATTTCAATAATAACAGAAAAATTATTTGATGGTCACCAGGGATGGGATGTAGGGGACAGTAATTCACAGAACAGGGGGTAGACACAGAGTAGCTTGGGTGACGTGGGTGATGGGGAGGGCAATATACAAGGAAGGGGAGGGCAATACACAAGAAAGGGAAGGGGTTGGAAAAGCAAGGAAGATACGGGATCACTTAAGTTGTTTGCATGCGCTAAACGGGAAAGAGGTAAATAGTGATATATACTCAACCTTGGAACAACAGGGCTCTGTGATACAGGGATCGAGGTATACTCTGAATGGGTAAAGGAGGAGGAAAATGTTTAGGGGCTTGACTCTCTTGTGGATATTAGTTTCCCCTGCCTACTACTGTAAAACAGACAATTAAGTATGATAGAAATGAATATTCGGAATTATGATTACAGAAAGCTTATAAATCCATCTTCAGCCTATAACTGATTGGATTAGCTAAAAGGGGAATTAGAATTTGCCTTAGGGAAATAGGCCTTCTTGTTAAGCCTTTGTGGAGTACAGGGCCTTAGATGAATCCTGAATCCCTCCCAGAACATTCCCACTTGAAAAGACATGCAGAATGACCCAGAACAGCTGGGAGAATAGAAGATTCTTATTAAAAGACCAGCAGAAAAAAAGAAGACTGTTTGGATATTATAATATCAACCAAGCTATTTGCTTTGGAGTCATCAAGGCAAGAAAGTCAGGCCATCAGGGAAAATCCCCTTCTAAGACTGAAACACAAAGGAAACCCATGAGCAGTCTAGATGCTCCCTGGTGACCACGCTGGTCTACCTGTGAGTGGAAGTCGGTGAAATGCAGCAACAAAGGCATGGGTTGACTGTGGCCATCTTCCATTGATACCCATTGACCTTGAGATGAGAGAAAGAGGAAGGGCTGGCTGGTCTGAAGTTTACAGAGATGTGTGAACTCCTGAGCTCATGGGCACTGACCTAGCTACAGGGAGTTAGAGTTAGAGTGAAGTCGCCAACTGGCCTGAAGTTTGGGGTACCGTGCATGAACTCCCAAACTTGTAGACAGCACCCATTTTACCTAGCTTGGACGGCTAACTGACCAGAACTTGACCAGATGAAGATAAAGGCATTTGATACTGTAAGCAAGTAAGTATACATGGCTACAATTTGATGAACTGGACCTTTGCTAATGGATGCAGTTCTCAAAATTTCAACCAAAATGGGAGGATCCTTTATATCAAGGATCGAGCTTGTTTCCTCAGTGCACTGTGTTGACAGGGACAGGCAATCTAGACATTGGCTATCAAAAATGGGGTCAATAAGGGCATGAAATGGCTGGCTTTCAAGCTTTCATGAGTGTGCTTAGTTTCAGAATGAGGGGGGTAAGATGGAATCCCCAGTGAATAGTTTTCCTCTTTTCCAGATGAATCTAGTGTAAGGGAGTGGGGGGTGATACTGACAGGATTTTATGATTCAATTGTAATTGTTACCAGTATTAACTGTGATTGTCTGTAATGGTAGAAGATAACTAAAAGAGGAAACAGTTAATCCTTCATTTCAGATATACAGGACCCCAAGACCATCAAGATGGAAGAGTATGAGTTGAGTGTGAGATCCTACCCAGCAAAGTGGCGACAGCAAAGGAGATGGCACAGAGGGACAGAGCAGCTGCAGGCTCTAGGCCCATGGACTGAAAAAGGCTGTGTGTCTGCAGACAGGAAGCTGGCTTGCAAAATGTGCTCTTTGGACATTTAAATAGATATATGTATTGTTTGTTGTACATATGTGCATCAAATCATTTTGTTTTGTTCATTGGTGAAAAGTAAGATCTAAAAGGAAAGCACCAGGTTTAGAAGCAGGAGAACTGTTGTTACAAGGGAGGGGAGAGTAATCATTGAGTAATTGAGGTGAAACAAAATGTAAGCTTGGATGAAAGTAAAAAATAAAAGAGTTGGCATTAATAGCTAATCACTGTTGTCTAGGGGAGCTAATTAAAGAGTTAGAACAGCTCTTTCTTCTTATGGAGAGTTTTCAAGATTGAGATACAAATTCTATAATTATGATTTTATAACCAAATTTTCACTTATTATTTATACCTAAATTCGTACAGTTCAACAAATTCATTAAAACCTCAAAGTAAAAAAAAAAAAAAAAAAGTGTTACAAAAAAATTTAGATTCATCAAGGAATCAGCCTACTGCCTTCAAGGGAAGATAAAAGCACGTGTATATAAATAACTTCATTCAACAAATCATTTTGAACTTATACTGTGTTAGGTATTCATGGAGTCCTCGTATGGCACTGTTGATGACCATTGGACCTCGAGTTCAGTTTGAACCACAAAGTCAGTGATTCAAATCAACCAGCCACTCCTTGGAAACCAACTCAACAGCACTTAACAACAACAAAGGTATTCTTAGGAAGGAAAACTAGAAAACCAAAAAGGCCCCTGAGGAAAATAGATATTAAGTCCCATGGAGTTTCAAGTGACAGAAAACTTTTCTAGTTATCAGGAAACGCTTCCCAAAGGAGGAAGAATTTGGGCTGGGTCCTAAGGAAGAGAAACATTTGGCAAGACACTTAAGGAGTGGTTAAGGAACAGCATAGCAGGCAGAAAGAACACCTGCAAAGGTACAGAGGCTCAGCAAGGTAACATATACATCACACGAGACACAGAAATGAATATCCATAAGTCTGGGTGTTGCAGCAGTTTCTTCTGTTCAGAAACATGAACATGGGGATGTGTTTAACCTGTTTTTGCATAGCAAATTCATGTCCCAGATAAAGTTCCTCCTGAGAAACAAATGAACACTAAGGATGAACAAGATGACACCAAGAAGTCCAGAAGTACTTCTAATTATGGGGTGGGTCATAATAAACGTACTAATCACACTAAATTCCTCATGGTGTCTGCAGAGCAACTTCACATGCTGCTTTCTTTACGTCTGCGACTTCAGAGCCAGCCAGACAGCAGTTCTGATGAAGATTTCGTCTCCTCAAACAGACACAGAAAACCAGCTGCCATTCAGTCAGCCCTGACTCATGGCCACCCCATGTGTGTCAAAGTACAAATGTGTTTCCTAGGACTTTCAGGGGCTGATTTGGGGGATGTAGATGTCTAGACCTTTCTTCTGAGGAGACTCTGGGCAAACCTGAACCACCAGCCTTTCAGTGGTGCCAGGTACCTAGGGACTTCAATCAATTAAAGTAGCTCTCAAATGTCAACACAAAAGCTCCTACTTCTCAGAGACGGCTTCACACTCACATTGTTATTGTTGTTGTTGTTCTTAAGTGCCGTCAAGTCGGTTCCGACTCATATGTATCCTGAATAGGTTTTCCAAGGAGCAACACGCTGGTTTGAACTCCCAGATGATGCAGTTCAAACAGCATACCTTACAGTCGAGTGTTTATCCTACCCCGCCATAGCAGGACACTTAATTTAGATTGGTGATTTAGCCTACTTTGCACCTAACTGAAAATTAGAAAGCTGCTAAGTACAAAAGTATGAAGGTCAGGTTCAGCAGAGGAGAGTGAACCATGAAAAGACAGAGTTACCATAAAACTAAGACAAGGTCTCTATGAATGGGAACTGACTCCACAGCACACCACCACCACCACAAACGCACCAATGTGGGAAAGTGCAAACCTTCTCAAGCTTTCACATACATGTAGGAATCACCTGAGATCTTGACACAATGTTAAGTTCTTATTAGTTTGGATGGGGCCTGAGAATCTGCTGGGACTATTCGCTGGTGTGGCACTGTGAGTTAATGTGTCAGACTGCAAAGTTGTTTGAACTGCAAGCCTGGTGGTTCAAGCTCACTAGCTGCTCCTTGGAAACCCTAAACAGGGTCGCTATGGGTCAGAATCAATTCACCAGCACTTAACAAAAACAAGAGCACTCCTAAAATGGAGTCCTGGTATGGTGCTATGGGTTAGTGCGCTAGACTGCAAAGCTGGTTTAAAACGCAAGGTTGGCAGTTCAAGCTTACCAGCCACTTCTCAGAAAACTTACACAAGGTTGTTTTAAGTTGGAACCAACTTCACGGCACTTAACAACAACACCTAAAATGGGGTGTGTGGTAGCTCTATATGATACACACTGGACTGTAAACCACAAGGTTTCAGTCCACCAGCCACTCTGCAAGAAAAAAATGAGGCTTTCTATTCCTTTAGTGATTTAAAGCCTTGGAAACCCTATACAGGGTCGCTATGAATCAGAACTTAACAATAACAACACCTAACAATCACAAGTTTTCACAAGTTTTGATCACCATCCATAATAATAAAAACATTTACACTTAACAACTCAATTGTGGGTACATGAGAGACAGAGAGAAAGTTTGTTGCAGTATGCACAGCTCTTGTTAAATATCTACACTATAAACTTCAATGTTTTCTATTCCAGTCTACTTCATTACAAAAAAATTTTCTCACTAAATTGACTTCATAACCTTTTAATGGATTGCCACACAGAGTTTGAAAAGCATGGATACAGGAAGTGGTAATGTTCCTGCTAACCACTATCCTAGTCAGAGCACATTAAGGCTTAAAAGACATTTTTTTTTTTAATGTTATGTTCAGAATTCTTTCTAAAAATGCAAGAATATTTCTGATGCATTTTAGAAATGCTTGCATTAAAATGATTAATGTTTTACATTTTCTTTTAAATTTTTATTTTGTCACCTCAAAGATGGGTGTGGCACTGTGGATAAACACTGGACCGACCGCAAGTTCAGTTTGAACTGCAAAGTTGGTGGTTCAAACTCAGTCATTCCTCGGAAACCCTAGGCAGGGTCACTATGAGTCGGAACCAACAGACAGCACTTAACAACCATAAGATGGAACTGATGTGGCAATGTAAGATAAGCACTGAACTGCTAACCGCAATGTTGGCTATTCAAATCCACCAGCCGCTCCTTGGAAACCCTATTCAGGGTTGCTATAAGTCAGAACTGACTCGATGGTACCTAACAAGTAGACAGGATTAAAAAGAGTACCTATCTGACCCTAGATCTCAAAGCACCATTTCCCACTCAAGAGAGCTATAGCTCCCTAGGAAAAAGGCTAATTCCAGGTCTGAGACAAGAAATATAAATGAGTCTGAATCATTTTATTACACAGAAAACAAGAAGGCTGTCAAAGACTCCCAGAGTTGTAGCAAAAAGACTCAGGAGTCAATTTAAATAGCCTCTCCCTTACTATTACTACTATACATTAATCAAGGAAGTGTGAACATAGATTGGATTAACATTTTGTTTTGTCTTGAAATGTGATAGTATTGTGTGAGTTTTGCTTTTGTTTTATTTTGTTTTTTAAAAAGTCTCAAGCCTAGAGATACATACTGAACTGGAATAGAACATCAATCAAGATAATTACACAATGTGAAACATATTGTTGTTGTTTGTTGTTAAGTGCTGTTGAGTCGGTTCCGACCCTCCGACTCATAGCGACCATGAGCAGGGTTTCCAAGGCTGTAAATCTTTATGGGAGCAGAAAGCTTCATCTTTCTCCCATGGAGCAGCTGGTAGTTTCGAACTGCTGACCTTGCGATTTACAGCCCAATTTGTAACCACTAAGCTACCAGAGCTCCTTGAAACATACTAAGCATGTTTTAAATGTATGAGCTTACCATGACATTGGAATGAAACTATTTTAAACGTGTTTGTTACTCTGATGCAGGACTTCTCAACAGTGAAATTATTGACATTTTGTTTGGGAGCTGTCCTGAGCAATGTAAGATGTTTAGCAGCAACCCTGGCCTCTACCCAAAGGATGCCAGTAGCATCAACTCAACCAAAAATGTCTTTAGATTTTACCTGTAGCCCTTGGGTGGGTGGGTAGAGGATGCCCTCATTCAGAAACACATTCTTGCAGCGGATTAGGGAGCCAACACATTATTTTGAAAACTGGTAAACTAAAAGGGAAATACACATTCTGCCTTTCCTACATAAACTGTACTTCAGGGGAGTCAAATATTTAAGTGAAGGCAATGTCTTCTTGTAAAAGTATTTCAGTTAGCAAATGAAAAAGGAAACGGAAAATTAAGTGGTCACAACTCCAAATGGGCTAACGTTGAAGACGATGAGCACAAATGGAGGCTACTATCAAGAGGCTCCCAGATATGTTATTATATACTCCCATGAGTGAAGGAGACTTAACTCAAAGTTGGGTGGGGAGCCTGAATTCTGATCGAGCCTCTATATCTAACTAGCAAATTGCAGTAAATACAGGGTGGGACAAAGGAACACATTAAATGACACCACACTGATGCAGTCATCAAACTCCAAACAGTGAGAGAGCACGTCATCCAAGCTCTACTATAACATCAATAGAAATATGTGGGGTGCAAAAACAAAGACATAGATGGAAGAAATCTGCAAAGTAAACAGCACATCAGCCATCCACATTGTATGGACTTTCTTTGGATGTTGATTCATATATATATATCTGTCTGTATATATGTATGTCTGTGTTTATATATATGAATCAACATATATATCCAAGACATACAGACATACATATATCCAAATATGGTGGCTATAGAGAATAAGCACTGGACTATGAATCATCAGGCTAGCAGTTTGAGCCCACCAATAGCTCCTTGGGAGAAAAATGAGACCCTCTGCTCCAGAATCAATGGCACTTATATATTAAAGTATGAGCACAAATGAATGGGAATGTATGGGATTTGCGTCAAACTAATCCAAATCAAGAGAAGAGAGGATACAGATGACACCAGATTGGCTGTGAGGTAATAAATGTTAAGGGTGAAGGGAGGTTAATGAGTTCATTATTTTAAGATTAGGAGCTCTGGCAGCATAGTGGTTACTAGTGGAGCTGCTACCCTCAAGGTCAGCAGTTCAAAACTACCAGCCGTTCCATGGAAGAAAGAGGAGGCTTTCTGCTCCTATAAAGATCTACAGCCTCAGAAACCCTGTACAAGGTCATTTTGAGTCAGAACCGACTCCACGGTACACCACCATCACCATATTAAGACTGCTACTGTTGCATGCTTTTACATTTTTCATAGAGAAGTTTTCTTTTTTAATGACAAACAACAAAAAGAGTACCTGACCCTACCCAACTCAGGATTAAGTTACTGTGATGAACAAAAGAGAAACTGTATGTTCAAATGGGCTGATTATTAGGTTTCACCCCTGTAATAAGATAACTAACATTTTGAATAGGGTTTTAATCTTACATTGGATTTTCTTAAAAGAACAGAAACTCACAAAATCTGGACTATGCTGGTAATAAAACCTGAATGATATCCTTTTACCCTAGTGGTTCTATACGTGGTATCACGCAAATGAAATAACCAAATGAAAGGGAAAGATTGCTTTGAAAAAATGAAAATGCAGTTGTCTAATTATTAACAAGATATACTACGTGCAAAAGGGAAGTTACCCAACAGAATAGACAGTTTGAGTCTCTTTTTAGGAAATGTAAATATACACATCACTTTGACACACACACACACACACACACACACACACACACACGGGACTGTGGTTCAAACCCACCAGCCACTCCTCAGAAATTTTATACAAGGTTAGACCTGAGTCGCGTCACTTAACAACAACAACATAAACACACGAGGGAGTGTCCAAAAGTTCACGGAAAAAATGCAATTAAAAGACAATGGATACACCTATGGATGCAGTAGCTCAAAAGAGGAAACAAATGCTTACAGCAAGGATCATTCCCACCCCCTCCACACACAGAGTAGACAGGGATGGGCAACTTGGACATTGGCTACCCAAAATGGGGGGGGGGCAAAAGCAAGAAGTGACTGGCTTACAAGCTTTCAAGAGGGAACCTAGATCCAGAGGGCATGGAGGAAGGTAGAATCTCCACTGAGTAGTATACAATCTGTCTAGGCAGGGCTGATGAAATGAAATGCAGATAGGTCTCTGGTGATACAATAGTGAATAATTGTTATCAGGACTGATTGTGAGGGTTGGAAATGTAAAGGTAGACGTTTTGTAGCAAGAAGGGGAGTGATTAACTTTTCAGTCTAGGAACGGAGGTCCCTGGGAACATCAATGGAGAAGAGCAGAGAGTGGGACCCTACCCAGAGATGGAAGCAGAAATGATGACGTGGAGAGATGGAGCTGCTGGGAACTTTAGATCTACAGCTGGAGAGGGGCTGTGTGCTGACGACTGGGGGACAGGCTTGTAGTGTATACCCTTTGGTTGGTTGATGATGCATGGAGGGGATTGTAACCATGGCAATGAAACGATATATGATAGTTTACATGGGAGAACATTAGTTTTGCATTCATTCTATCACATAATTCACAATATGTTGTTGTTGTTGCTAAGTGCCGTTGAGTCGGTTCCAACCCATAGCGACCCTGTACAGGGTTTCCGAGGCTGTAAATCTTTATGGGAGTAGAAAGCCTCATCTTTCTCCCGCGGAGCGGCTGGTAGTTTCGAACCGCTGACCTTAAGGTTCGCAGCCCGATTTGTAACCACTACACTACCAGAGCTCCGTAATTCACAATAAGACATTAAAAAATAAAGGAATTTCTCCACACACTTTTTGAAGACCCCTCATATGTACACACAAACAATGCATACACACACATACACAAACACACAGAGGCCTGGTGGTGCTCAGATGCTTACCGAAAGGTTGGTGGTTCAAATCCTCCAGCCATTCCATGAGAGACAAGGCTTGGTAAACTCTTACTGTAAACATTACAAGCTATTAAAACTTCTGGGGTAGCTCTGTTCTGTCATATAGGGTTACTAGGAGCTGGAATGAACTCAACATCACACAACAACACATATATATGGGAACTCCCAGGTCTTTGGATGGTAGGATTGGGGTGGCTATTTTGTTTTATTTATTACTTTTACTTTCTCTATTTTCTAAAGGTTTACTATAATGCATATGCATCTCCCATATAATAAGTAACAAAGTGTGAGGTTTAAGTTTGCACACACGAAAGGAGTCTACGTATCTGGGAGACTCACTGGGTAGAGTTCTTATTTCCCAAAGAAGCTAGAAAAGCTGGGCTTCTTTGTGTAATTCCCTTAAAATGAGAGTGCACAGACTATAGGTTGGAAGCAGGGACCAGATGGATTGTGAAGACACACTCCTGTACACATTGTTGGTAAATTCTTAGAATTTGTCAGAGGATTCCTTTTCTACCAAACTGAATCACAATCCCAGCTAAGTCTTGTGATTAACCATACAGTCTAAATGTCTGGGTTTTATCCCACCAAGCTCCCATCTGGTACCTAGCCTTGCCAGACTCAATTGAGTCTCCATAAAAATAATGATACCGTTCAGTGATGGTGAGAACCAAAGAGAGAAGTCCTCATGATTTCAGAAATCCTCAGGTAAACCACAGTTAATCTGCAAAAACCTATCTCACCTGAAATTCAGGGACTCACTCTCTCCGTGGTCACTCCTCCCTCAACCTCCTAGCTGATCTTCCAACAAGTCATGCCTGCTTGCATTTCAGGGCCTTCGCACTTCTACTCTGACCATTGGTAATATTTTTTCCCCCAGGTTATCTACATGGCTAACTTTCTAAATTCCTTCAGATTTCTCCACAAAGAGAAATCTTCTCTGGTCCTCCTAGCTCCTCTCTACATACTCCCTTATCCCATTACTCTGCTTTATTTGTGTCCATAGTACTGAGCACCTATCACAATGTCCTCCCTCCTCCCCTGCTAAAATTTATGCTTTTTGAGAACAGGGCTTTGCTTTGTTCACTCGGTACCACCAGCACTGAAAACACACCCTGACACAAAGCAGGAGTTCAGGAAATTTGATGAATGAAGTGAACCCCAGCAACATTCACAGCCAGTGGGGCCTCTGGAGTCATTTGGTCACACCACATGCCTTAAACTATGCCCAGTTTAGGGACTCTCAGAGCTCAATCAGTGGTGGTTTCAGTGATCTGTTCCACTTAACTTCATCAAGCAACTAACTCAGAGCCTTCAACCTATGACAAGTGATAGGAGTCACTTGCTTCAGGCATTAACTACATTCCTCAAAAAAAACATACAAAAATCTAAAAGAGCAAAAGTTAACTTTAAACCTGAGAGCACTGTCAGTTCTTAGAGATCCTGCAAATGCAAAGTGTTTTATTCTAAAAGATCAAGCTAACAGCAAACAAGACAAGACGGGGCAGTGGCCTTGTATAAGACTCTCTAATTAGATGTATCCAAGGACAGCTTGAGCTAGAAATCTCACTCCAGGCCTACTTTAATTTTTATTTTATTGTTTTTCTGTTGCTCATATTTGGTGTTTGTTGTTTTGTTTTGGTTTGGTTTTTTTTAAGAGCTGCTAGTGAAATCGGACAGTTTCCATGAGATCATTTTAAACGAACTTAAAAGGGTCACATGATTTTCTCTCTGGAAGCCAGTAAATTGTATACCATTGGATTTGAGGATTTTCTTTATCATTGTGTGTGTTCTTCCTTTTTTGTTTGTTTTTATACCCAGCCCTCCTCAGTTGGAAGTATTTTGAAGAAACACTTACCAAATCTATCATGAGGAATGAAATCTCTTCTAATTTCTTCTCTTCTAACAATTACATTTCTTACTCTCAAAGAAAAGATGCCAATTCCTTCCAAAAGGCTTTTTTTTTTTTTTTTTTGGCCTTTGTTTTACATGGATAATATCATTGTTAACTCCAAAGTACCGTCATGAGCATAAGGTTGCTATGGGTCGGTACCAACTCGATGGCACCTAACAACAACAACAACAGTCAGGAGTGTCAGAGTGCAGGCCAGGAACAATCCATTTAGAACATGCAGAACTTTCCCTGCCTGATAAGAAAATCTCAGTAGCATATTCTGCTCAGATTTCAAGTACTCAAAGAGCAGTTTGTACTTTATAAAACACACTCACACACACACAAACAAAAAGGAAAAAGCATCATACACAACTGGCCACAGAGCGAGACGAAGAGTATGGGGAAATATATCAACATTTTAGAGTTCAGCCTAACTGCAATTTAACTCTCAAATTTTTTAGTTGGAGTAGTAACCTGCTCAGGTACCTTGGCGTAAATGATCAAAATATATTTCAGTAATGAGAGGAACTTAATGCTTAACTTAGGCCATGTTCCTCATAGTTACTGTTTTATTCTCCTCATTCAGGTTTCAACATATAGCTTTCTAAAAGAAACTCAAAGGCCCACACTCTTCTATGCTGGCATTTCATGGCTACATTGTTTATTTCTTACATCCAGGGAATACTGTTCATTCATACTTGGTACAACAAAAGCATGAGTTGCATCTTCAATAACAAACAGTTTACTATTTTTCCTAGTATCCACCTCACTTTCTGCCCCTGAAGCCTAGGTACATTTGTGGATGGAACCTAATTGTTGTGAGCTGCCAAGTTGGTCCCCTGACTCAGAGGGATCTCATGCACAATGAAATAAAACACCTCGTGGCCCCTGTGCCAACTCCATGATCATAGGGTTTCCAATGGATGATTTCCAAAAGTAAATAGCCAGGACTTTCTTCCTTGTCTGTCTCATTCTGAAAGTGCCACTGAAACTTGTTCAGCATCCTAGCCAAACACAACCTTCTACTGACTGATGTTGTTGTTGTTGTTGAGTGCCATCGAGTCGGGTCCGACCCATAGCGACCCTGTACAGGGTTTCCGAGGGTGTAAATCTTTACGGGAGTAGAAAGCTTCATCTTTCTCCCGCGGAGCAGCTGGTAGTTTCGAACCGCTGACCTTAAGGTTCGCAGTCCGATTCGTAACCACTACGCTACCGGATGGTGGTATATTCTCTGGGAATCAAACTCGAGTCTACACATGGAATGTGAGTATTATTCCACTGAGCCACGTACCACCCACAGCCTCACTGCCTGGAGTTGAATATCTTGCTTCCACTAAGTACTAGTTAACGAGCAAGTGATTTGAAAATCTGCACCTCAGTTTCTTCATTTATACAAATCTCACAGAGTTTTTACAGTAATATGGCTCTGGTCCTCACAAAGTATCTAATGTATTAATACTGTTAATATTTTTAGCAACCAGTCAAAGAAGAGTTTATAGACCTTGTCTGCAGCTTACTTGAAGAGGGGAACTGAGTCCAATCCTTGGCCTTAAGAGTGCACATGTAGTCATGTTAGTTAATAAAATCCAAGTACTCGAGAAATAACTATACCTCATACATTCAAATGCTTCCCACTCTACCAGCACTCCTGAGGATCTTATCAACAGGAAACAAAAGCACTATACTACTATAATGAAGTGTCTGGCTTTTATTTTCTAATGAGTAAAGCCCAAAGATTGTAGCCCAGGGAACAGCTAAATATTTAGAATGCTAAAGGAGCTACTAAAACCCAGCTACCCCCATTACCTTGTTGTTTACCCTGCTCCTTACCACTTCAGGAGAAATCTCATCAGCGCACTGTAGACATATGAGACCCCATTAAAACCTCCCTTTCCTGAACTACAATCTGACCATTTGAGGAGGGAAAAGGAGTTTTGCTGTGTTACATCCTGCTCTGAGTTCATAAACCACCACAAAATACTGAAAGGAGCTCCGCTCCGATAACGTAGTGGTTACAAGTCAGGATGCTAACCTTAAGGTCAGCAGTTCGAAACTACCAGCTGTTCCACGGCAGAAAGACGAGGCTTTCTGCTCCCATAAAGATTTGTAGCCTCGGAAACCCCATACAGGGTCGCTATGAGTTGGAACTGACTCCTGGGGATACTGCCAACACCACAGGTACTGAAATCACAGGGGCCTGTTGAAATCTTTGCCATTCAGGTGGTTTCAGGTCAGGGATGGGATGCTCCCATGCTATACTTCAAGAACTAACTTCCCTTTTCCAGAGTGCTAACTCTGTCAATCTGCCATGAAATACTTTCATTCCTTGCAGTGCATTCTACTCTGATTAAGCACACATTCACAAGGAAAAAAAAAAAAGGGGGACTATTTTTGAAAGAGAGAGGCAGTTAATTTTTGCTTACATCTCTTGGCAGATGAAATTCACTGCATCCTTTGGAATTTAAATCATCAGCATGCTGCCTGGCAAGTTCCACTTTCAGGCCACTGATGGTCTCTCCTTTATTGCTCCATTTAATGGCCTATTGCCCTCTCATAAACCTTCAGGCTACTTCAATTTTGAGCCACAGCCAAATTTGCTAAGCAGAACTGCCCCCTGCATCTCATATGCACCCTAATGCCCTCACCAAAGGAAGTGACAAATGTTGGAGACTATGTCATTAGGATTTTTTTTTCTCTCAATTCAAAGGGCATGCTTCTTTAGAGAAGACTTTGAGAAAAGGCTCAGGACAAAAGTTCAGTATTGATCATAACATCCCGCTTCCACACTTACCTGACCCAGGTCAGGCACGCTGTTGCCCAAACTCACCCAGCAAAAGCTGTAGTCAGCTCCTAAAATTTTAGAAAGAAAAATTAGACTGAGTGGCACTGCAGGGCAACGCATCAGACGGCAAGGTCAGTTTGAACTTCAAGATTGGCGGTTCAAACCTACCAGCTACTCCTCGTACAGGATCTCTGAGTTAGGCCCTTAAGAACAACAGAGAGGCCATGGAAGATGGTTTCCTGCAAAGATGCTCCAAATTCCAGGCTTCCACCTGCCTTAGCCTCCTTCCCTGGAGAAACCCACCCACCCATTCCAATATTTGGCAGGCATGTGGGTGGGACCACTTGGTCTAAGATAACGTAACAGGTAACTTCGCTGACTTATTTCCAGCCAGCAATTGACAAGTGTGCGCTAGACACGTACAAACTTCACTTCGATCATGCGTGGGGGTGGAGTCTGGGGGGCAGGAACCAAGGGAAGTGTTTGGCAGATCCCAAAGCACTTGTTTCTTGAAGCAGAGGCCAAGTACCTGAATCCTGCATCCTCATTGGGCACGAGTTTAGGTCTCACTTCATCCCTCACCGCTCTCCCCCGGTATTCTTCCGTCTTTTAAAACCCTCCCTACGGGAGCCCCAATACATGCATTATTCTCCTAACCATGCAGCGCGAAGGAGGGCTACATTTTTAGACTATTTCCTTGAGCCGACTCACGTACGACACCCCCACGCTCCCCACTCCACCCCCACCCCACAACCCCCCAAAAAACTATTTCCTGCAGCTTCGGCAACAGTTTCCAACTTGGGGAAATGTTATTCGAGTCCAGAATGGATAGACCTAAAAGTCAGTCCCTGGAGTCGGGAAATTTATTTTTAAAAATCTCAAATGAATTCCCCCAGTGTTCCTAAATTACCCGACGTAAAAGAAGCCCCGAAGGCATGCCAAGTGCATGTAAATCCACCAAGAACTCTCCGAGAGTGGGTCAAAACTTCTGCGCCCGGGAGACAGTGCCAACTCCCCGCGCCCTCTGCCCGGCCCCAGCCGCTACCTTGGTGCCGGGGGAGCCACGCCGGTTTGAAAGAGCAGGGCGAAGAGAGGGTTTAGCAGCCGCTGGGTAATCCCATGTCTGTGAAGAGGGAGCTCGTTCCGTTAGGATGGAAGCGAAACCCACACCTCCTCTCGGCGTGCGCTTTCTGTCTCTCCACCCCCTTCCTCCTCCACCACCTCCACCTCCACCTCCTCCTCGCCTCCCACCCCAGTTAGCTAAAGGAAACACTTCAGCAGCACATCCACATGGTTACTGCACTTTGAAGCGGCTTCTTGCGACTTATATATATCGGGGAGCTCCCTGGGCAATGTAGTCCAAGTCCGCGATCGAGGCAGCGCCGGGGGCTAGGAAGAGGGACTACAAGTCCCATAATCCCTTGGGCTCCCGGGCTGGACTCTAAATAGACGCGCGCTGGGATCCGGGTGGGGCGTCCAGCTGGTCGTCCCAGCTTCAAACTCGGTTCTTAGTGAAAGGATTACAGGAATTGGAGTCTGCGGCCCCAAGCAACCCTTGGGGGTGCCTCCACCCCATGGGGACTTTCCTTCTCTGGCTCCCCTCTTTTCCTCTGCTTCCAGGTAGCACTAGGGGCGAGGGGAAGAGCAAGCTCGTATTTCTGCTTTGGGAAGTTTTTACCAACTGTTAACCACCCTCCCCCCGTTTTGAGTCTTGAGCCAAGAATTTCAGAAATCTCCGGGGCACAGAAACGCCAGTGTTTGCGGTCAAGGATTAAAGACGCTAGGTTGTCTTTATTCAATTTGTTCCGCCCTGCTCAGGTTTGCACGGAAAACTAAATCTGGGAGAGACGGCCTAGGCAAGCGGGAACAGCGCAAGTCCCTTAGCAGCACTTTTTTGAAACCGAACTGCTTGTCCTCCCTCGCCCCGCTGGAGGTAAGGAAACGCGAGCCTCTCCGGTACGCAAATAAAGGGGCCGTGTTGTGACTTGCCAGCGCTGAGACTGGGAGGCAGAAAACCAATACAAACGGCAACCTCAGCCCTCACCCTGATTCCAGTAGCCCCTCTATACCCGGGAGCTTTAAATGCTAAAGTAAACAAACCGCTAACCACAACAATAGGGGCTTCCGAGAGAGCGGCTCACAAGAAGACGCGAGCCCAGCAGCTCGGAAGGGGGCGCCTGGGGCAAGGTGGGCTTTTCCATTCGCTGCTGTGTGGAGAAGCTAGGCTCTGGCGTCTGGGGATGAAGGGCTATGATTGAAGGCAGAGTCAGCCGGCTGCCCTCCCTGCCTGCCTCAAATGACGTGCATTCATTTCACAAACGTTTCCTGAGTGTCTACTAAGTGCCAGGCACTGGGACAGATTAGTGTGCCAAAAGAGTGACAGCATCCCAACAGGCACTGCCTGCAGCCTCATCAGGTCTGCTGTACAACAACCATAATCACAATCGTCCTGGACGCTGATTTTATTGAGCCCAGACCATATGCAATTTTCTTGCATCATGCTGTTGGTGAATTTTACCAGCCCTGTTATGGTGTGCCTGAGAGTCCATACCAACTCATAGTGAACCTAAACATGTTTGGTATCCCTGTTTGACCAGCATAGAAGCTGAGGGATCACCGAAATCTGGTAATTTCCCAAGGTGACCCAGTAAATGAGTGGTGGAATCTGAATTAGGGTCCAGAGCCTGTAAGTATAGGAGTGCTGGTGGGTCAGCTGCTAACTCAACACGCCTGTAAAGAGTGTGTGTGTTGGGGGGGGAGTTATGTGCTTGGTTCCGACTCATAGTGACCCTGTATCGGTTTCTGAGGCTATAAATCTTGTTGTTAAATGCTTCTGAGTTGTTTGCAACCCTATATAGTAGGGATCAGCAACATTGGGACATATAAGGTCCTCTGCAATCATTTGCTATACAACAAACAGCAACCTGCCAAGGCCACCACTATTCCAGCCATCACTTTAGGGGTGAATTAATTAAATGTTTGACCAAATATAGCATGCTAATTTTTAAGGTGATAATTTTGTATGGCTTTAGAATGTTATTATAAAATTTTGGCAGAAAAAAAGGTTCTCCACTCCTACTGATTAAGGTTTCTGAGTTTAAACAACCAACCTTGTGGTTAGCAATCCATTGCTTATCCTACACCAGGACTCCTGTAAATCTTTGTTGTTGCTAAGGGTTGTCAAGTCGGTCCTGAATAATAGCTACTCTGTTTCTAAGGAACAGGTGATAAGTTTGTGGTTCAAACCAACATTGTGGTCTAGTGCTTTATCCCACAGCACCATCTTTAGAGGAGCAGAAAGCCTCATCTTTCTCCACACAGGGGTAAGCAATTCAGCATGTAACCCACTATGCTACCAGATCCCCTTCTATAAAGATTGTTGTTGTTAAGTGCTGTCAAGTTGGTTCCAACTCATAGCAAACCTATACAGAAATTCCAAGAAGCAACTGGTGGGTTTGAACTGGCACACTTTTAGTTAGCAGTCCAGTGCTTATTCTACAGTGCCACACAGCCTAGAAATCTCTATAGGGGAGGGGAGAACAAACAAGATGACGGATCAAGTGGACGTGCAGAAAGGAGCTCTGTCAACACCAACACAGAATACAGGACCAAGCAGGCTCAGGGGATGGTCCCAGAACTCTGAACCACTTATAAAGGAATATTTAGAAGGTTGAAAGGCTTACAGCTAGGACAATTTCTGGCAGAAGCAAGAAATCCATTGCTTTCTAGTTCGGGATACTCAGCTGCTCCAGGAGCCACCATCTTGGGTAAGACCAAGTGGGGGAAGGATCGGAGCGGCCACAGACACATGGCAGAACCGCTAAGATAAAGGTGTGGACATTCTTTTCTTTTGGTATCTGTTCATTGGTCCATTGCTGTCTGCACACCTCCATTCTGGTGACTATAGGGGGTGCCTGAGCTAGTAGACACCCCAGCCCCACCCTCGGAGGATTCTACTACGCATGCACACAGATCTCCTCGAAATTTAAAGAGACAGTTTCCACTTAAAACCAAATGGCCAGATGTAGCTGCGGGTGCCTTTGGCGTCGGCGGCCAAGATGTCGACCAAGAATTTCCGAGTCAGTGACGGGGATTGGATTTGCTCTGACAAAAAATGTGGAAATGTAAATTTTGCTAGAAGAACCAGTTGTAATCGATGTGGAAGGGAGAAAACAACTGAAGCCAAGATGATGAAAGCTGGGGGCACTGAAATAGGAAAGACACTTGCAGAAAAGAGCCGAGGCCTATTTAGTGCCAATGATTGGCAGTGTAAAACTTGCAGTAATGTGAATTGGGCCAGAAGATCAGAATGTAACATGTGCAATACTCCAAAGTATGCGAAATTAAAAGAAAAAACAGGATATGGAGATGGTTTTAATGAAAAAGAGAATGTTGAATATATAGAAAGAGAAGAATCTGATGGTGAATATGATGAGTTTGGACGTAAAAAGAGAAAATACAGAGGGAAGCCAGTTGGCCCTGCATCTATTTTAAAAGAAGTTGAAGATAAAGGATCAGAGGGTGAAGAAGAGGATGAGGATGAAGATCTTTCTAAATATAAATTGGATGAGGATGAAGATGATGCTGATCTCTCAAAATATAGTCTTGATGCCAGTGAAGAAGAAGATAGTAGTAATAAAAAGAAATCCAATAGACGAAGTCGCTCAAAGTCTCGATCTTCACATTCACGATCTTCATCACGCTCATCCTCCTCCTCAAGTTCAAGGTCTAGGTCCAGGTCCTGTTCAAGAAGTTCTTCCAGTTCGCAGTCAAGATCTCGTTCCAGTTCCAGAGAACATTCGAGATCTCATGGGTCGAAATCAAGATCCAGCTCCAGGTCCCACAGGGGCTCTTCTTCCCCATGAAAAATATCTTATTCAAGTTCATCATCTTCTCCTGAGAGGGGTCGAAAGAGAAGTCATTCTAGATCTTCTTCATCTGGTGATCACAAAAAAAGACGAACAAGATCACGGTCACCCAAAAGCCAGGTGATTGGTGAAAACACTAAACAACCCTACGCCCAGGGCCAACCCCTATGGAACACCACTACTTTACCCAGGCATCACAGGTCATCTTCTGGATTATCTCATTCTGGTTCCCGTTCAAGTTTCAAAAAGAAATAATGTATTAAAATTTACATCTTAAAAAAATATTAGTACCATGCATGAAGCATATTTTTTAAGAAGTTGATGTCTTACTTGGTCAGAAGTTCTAAAACTGCTAGTAGAGGTGCACGTCTTTCATTGCTTTTCAGAAAAATACAGCTGTGTTTATTTGTAAAATTAAAAGTAAATAGCATTTTAAGCCATAATTTCCCTAAATAAATGCTGTATTTAGCATTCATTATCTAAAACCATTTGTTTTATTTAAAACCTCTCAGCTAAAACAGTATTAATTTGAACTGTTTCATTTCTAATTATGTCTGGTCTGTTCACTAAGACGGAATTTACTAGGCTTGCCTGAAATTTAGGCATGGAGGCAAGGACTGGTAAACTAGTTGGAAACAGGCTATTTATTTCAAACTGGGAAAAGAACATAACCTGTTTGTGTTAACGTATGTCTAGGTGATGCTCTTAGAAAAAATTTAAGCTAAATTGCAAAACAGCCAACCAGAAGCATCTTTATTTTTCAAATTCTTTATGTTAAAAATTCCTTAGAATCATTGTCTTTCTTTTATTTACTTTTGTAAAACTATCTTGTGTATTGTGGGAGGGAGGCATTACCTATATCTGTTTCTCTCTTACACATAATTTGTGGCAAGAAAGAAATTCAATCTAACAATTCATCTTTTCTCTATTGATATTATTGGCTGATGAGGAAAGAAAATCTTATTTTGAGATGTTCATCTTAATATTTGAAGAAGTTTTTTGTGGTATCCTTAAAAATGTAGTTGTCTTAT
>NW_006408546.1:19834387-19839168 GCF_000296735.1 Chrysochloris asiatica | reverse complement strand
CCCCAACGAGATGGATTGGCCAAGTGGCAGCATTGATGGACTCAAGTGTGGCAACAGTTGTGAGGTTGGCCCAGGATCAGGCAGTGTTTCGTGCTGCTGTTCATAAGGTTGCTATGAGTCGGTACTGACTTGATGGCACCTAACACCACCACCACCAAGTCCTGGTGTTTGAATTGCAAGTTTGGTGGTTCGAGCTCACCAGCTGTTTCTTGAAAGCCCTATACAGGGTCACTGTGGGTTGGAACTAACTGGATGGTACTTCACAACAACTCGTCCTGGTATGGCTGATAGTCAGACTGCAAAGTCATTTGAACTGCAAGGTCAGTGGTTCAAGGTCACCAGCTGCTCCTTGGAAACGCTATACAGGGATGCTATGGGTCAGAATCAACTCAACGGCACTTAACAACAACAATTATGTCCACAGACTCCTGATGTAACTCTGTAGGGTCAGCACTGGACTGTGAACCACAAAGTCAGCCGTTGAAACCCACCAATTGCAGCTCCGGTAGCGTAGTGGTTATGAATTGGGCGGCAAACTGCAAGATCAGCAGTTCGAAACTACCAGCTGTTCCGCAGGAGAAGGATGAGGCTTTCTGCTCCCGTAAGAATTTACAGCCTCGGAAACCCTGTACAGGGTCACTATGAGTCGGAACTGACTCCACGGCACACAGCCAGCCAGTGCATGGTTTCTATGAGTTAGAATTGACAGCAGTTAACAACAACAGCAGTTACTACCACACTTAATGACAAAATGTAATGCCCTTTTGTTGGAAAGTTAGGCTTCTAATTTCCCACTATAAATTCTGTAATGAGCAATCATTTTGTTATCTCTAAGTACAAAAAAGAAATTCAGTGAGTAGGTTACTTAAAAAACAAAACCACACAAGCCCTAATCTAACTATAATAGGTAAATTAGGGGAAAAGCAAAGATTCTGATGGCAAGGAAAAAACATTAGGATATACTGACTCAATTTATTTGCATTGCTCAATTTGTAGATGATATGTTCCAATATACTGCCAACCTCAAGGTCAGCAGTTCAAAACTACCAGCGGTTCCGCGGGAAAAAGATGAGGCTTTCTGCTCCCGTAAAGATTTACAGCCTCGGAAACCGACTCCACGGTATGAGTCGGAACCGACTCCACGGTACTTAACAACAACAATGTTCCAATGTAGTTTTATTTGCAAACTTAGATGGTAGCCAGATTTGGCCCATGAGCTATAGCTGGCTGATCCTGCTGAAGATGACTGATTTGGGTTAACTTTGCCTGTTTTATTATTCAGCCCTTTGAGCCCACCAGCTGCTCCACAGGAGATAGATGAGGCATTCAGCTCCTGCAAAGATTTAAAGCCTCAGAAACCTTTGCAGGGTCACTGTGAATCGGAACCAACTCAACAGCACTTGCCAACAACAGACTTCTCTATGAAGATTGCTAGATATAAAGTCAACAGTCCCGTGAAATTTCAGAAGCAATGAGGGAAACACCATAGTTAATCATAAGTGGCACAGATGGTTAAGTGATTGAGTACTTGGTGAAAGGTGCCTGAACAGCTCCATTTAATAATCTGTTTCTGAAATGCCATAGTCTCAGAAACCCTAAGAAGCAGGTCTACTCTGCACACATGGGGTGTCCATGAGTTGGAATCAGTTCACTGGCAACAAAAGAGCATAGCCAATCATTATCACTGATGTAATCGTTAATGCCATGCAAATAGTATTATTGTTAGTACCATGGAGTCTGCTTTCCTGCATGAGGACACCCCACGTACATGTACAAAAGAACAAAACATTGTCCAGTGATGATCATTACTTTCATCAAGTAATCATTGCTGATCTGAAATGTCAGTGCAGTAATAATAATTGTTGTTGTTGTTGTTGTTGTTAAGTGCCGTCGAGTCGGTTCCGACCCATAGCGACCCTGTACAGGGTTTCCGAGGGTGTAAATCTTTACGGGAGTAGAAAGCCTCATCTTTCTCCCGCGGAGCAGCTGGTAGTTTCGAACCGCTGACCTTAAGGTTCGCAGCCCGATTCGTAACCGCTACGCTACCAGTAATTACTGACATTTATTGGTTATGTGCCATGTGCCAGGAAGTACTCTAAACTCTTTATTACATCAAATCCTATTAAATTTATTTACTGATGTGAACACTGAGGTTTAGTTAAGTAACATATTAGGAAGTACATACAACACACTCAGATCATAGCCTGGTTTCTCTGCCTGTATGTGCAGATGGTCCTATCCAACTGATACGAGGTTCTGGATGCTATTAGGCCACTAGAAAGTAAATTTCCTATGAACTGAAGAGCAAAACATGATGTCTGACTGATGATGGTGTATGTCAGTCAAAATTAAGGGCCACTGTCCAACTCATTCTCCATAAAGTGTTGGTGGCATCTACGGCTCCACTGTATTTTTTCCTAGAAAGATTGTCTTCATCTACACTATAAGGAGCTCTGGTAGCGTAGTGGTTACGAATTGGACTGTGAACCGCAAGGTCAGCAGTTCGAAACTACCAGCTTTTCCGCAAGAGAAAGATGAGGCTTTCTGCTCCCATAAAGATTTATAGCCTCGGAAACCCTGTACAGGATCACTGAGTCAGAACCGACTCCATGGCACATAACCCAACCAACCAACACTCTACATTATGATAGCCACTGGTCATTTAGGCACTGGGCATATGATTAGTCCCAACTGAGATGTGCTACGAGCATTAGATATCAAATTCCAAAAACTTAGTATGAATAAGACAATATTTCATCAATAATTCCTATGAGTATATCGTGACATGATAATATTTTGCATGTTGTTGTTGTTAAGTGCCATGGAGTCGGTTCCCACCCATAGTGACCCTGTATAGGGTTTCTGAGGCTGTAAATCTTTACAGGAGCTGAAAGCGTCATCGTTCTCCAGTGAAACCGCTGGCAGTATCGAACTGCTGCTCTTGAGATTAGCAGCCCAACTCGTAACCATTACGTTACCAGAGCTCCTTTTGGATATATTCAGTTAAATAATATATTCAAATTAATTTTACCTGCTTCCGTTTTTTGTTTTTTTTTTTTAAATGTGATTTACTAGGAAATTCTAGTTTGACCTCCTGCTGAGAATTTGCATTTCTACCCCAGATAGCTGAAACAGATTCTGCATTAACAAGATTCTCAGGTGATTCTTACATAAGAATCTTGTTAAAATGTAGATTCTGATTCAGTCTATCTGGGATGGAAATGTAAATTCTTAGTGGTGGTTTCAACCAGAATGAACTGGCTCAAATCCCTGTTTTTGAGGAGAAAGATGAGGTTTTCTGCTCCTCTAAAGATGGCGCTGTGGGATAAAGCACTGGATCAAGGTATCTGAATCACAAGGTCGGCTGTTCAAGTTCACCAGTTGCTCCTAGGAAACCCATACAGGCTTGCTATGGGAAGGAACTGAATCAATGGTACTTAGCAACAACTAGGAAATTCCAAGAAGCGGTTGGTGAGTTTGAACCAATGACCTTGAACATAGAGGGAACATGGGCAAATCGTCAATGATTCTTTGAAGACCTGGAAGGCGCTGACAACACCTTATTCAGGAAAGAAAGAAAAGACCAAAATGGATGTCAGAAGACACTATGAAACTTGTTCTTGACCGTCGAGAAGTTAAAATATCTGAAAGAAATGATGAAGTAAAAGCTGAAGAGAACATTTCAAATGGCAGCTTAAGAAGACAGAGAGATTATAATAAAATGTGTAAGACATGGAGTTAGATTCAAGCCTTTGTGGTGCTGTAGTATAAGCACTGGACTACTAACCACAAGGTTGGAACTTCAAATCCACCAACTGTTCCTTGGAAACCCTATACAGGGTTGCTATGATTGGGAACCAACTCAACGACACATAACAACAAATATGCAAAATATTGAATGATACAGGAAGCATCAAAAGAAGAGGGAATACATACACAGAGTTACTGTAACAAGAAGAATTGGTCGGTACTCAACCATGTCAAGAGGTAGCGAGTGGTCAAGAACTGATGGTAATGAAGGAAGAAGTCCAAGCTGCACTCAAGTCACTGATGAAAAACAAGGGTCCAGGAACTGAAAGAATAGAAATGGAAATGTTTCAGCAAACTGATGCAGCATTGAAACTGCTTACTCATCTATTGTAAACTCATCTGAAGACAGCTACCTACGTCACCATCTGATTGTGAGGCAGGCAGGCCTGCGGAAATAGGCGCTGGCCCTCCATGCCCCCCAGGCTCATAACTCATTCCTGCATTATGGTTCACATTTCAGGAAATAAGCAACAGACCACCTCGGCCTCTTGTGATTATCCAGGTTAATCTCCTGTTCCTGACCCACCTCTGGGAGGGAACAGAGCTCCGAGCTAATGTTCACCTGCTTCTGCTTCTGTCTTGTATGTTCATACAGCTTTCCCCGCCATATGTTTGAGCCAACCAATCCCCGGCAGCTCCATGAAGCTGTTGGCCACTGCTAACCAATCTCAAATGAACTCATGAATGTACCCCTATTCCCTATAAAATATCCTCACACAGGGAAGAAGGGGCTCAGCCTCTGGATACGAATCCCCTGAGTCACGTGCTAACACAATAAAAGTCCTTCCTTTGTTACAACCCATGTGGCATTGGCAACTCCTTCAGAGAGACTCCAGTAACAATCAGAAGACATCCATATGTGTGTCCATTCCAAGGAAAGGTGACCCAATGAAAAGCAGTAATCATTGAACACTATCATTGGTTTCACATGCAAATAAAATTTTACTGACGATAGTTTTAAAAACGATTGC
>NW_006408546.1:19806524-19834287 GCF_000296735.1 Chrysochloris asiatica | reverse complement strand
ATGGGGGGAAAAATAACTGTTTGGGGCTGGGGAGAGGGGAGCATTTCTACTAGGTCACACCTGGTTGCTATGAGACAAAATACGCTCAAAAGCACTGGCCCTCCATGCCCCCCAGGCTCATAACTCATTCCTGCATTATGGTTCACATTTCAGGAAATAAGCAACAGACCACCTCAGCCTCTTGTGATTACCCAGGTTAATCTCCTGTTCCTGACCCACCTCTGGGAGGGAACAGAGCTCCGAGCTAATGTTCACCTGCTTCTGCTTCTGTCTAGTATGTTCATACAGCTTTCCCCGCCATATGTTTGAGCCAACCAATCCCCGGCAGCCCCATGAAGCTGTTGGCCACTGCAAACCAATCCCAAATGAACTCATGAATGTACCCCTATTCCCTATAAAATATCCTCACACAGGGAAGAAGGGGCTCAGCCTCTGGATACGAATCCCCTGAATCACGTGCTAGCACAATAAAAGTCCTTCCTTTGTTACAACCCATGTGGCATTGGCAACTCCTTCAGAGAGACTCCAGTAACAATCAGAAGACATCCATATGTGTGTCCATTCCAAGGAAAGGTGACCCAATGAAAAGCAGTAATCATTGAACACTATCATTGGTTTCACATGCAAATAAAATTTTACTGACGATAGTTTTAAAAACGATTGCAGCTGTACATCAACAGAGAGCTAGCAGGAAATTCAAGGTGAAATCAAAAGAGTTAGAATAACGGATATCATTGCTAACATCTGATGTCTCTTGACTGAAAATAGAGAATACCAGAAAGATGTTTACTTGTGCTTTTGACTATACAAAGGTATTCAACTGTGTGGATCATAGCAAACTCTGGATAACATTGTAAAGAATAAAGAATGGGCATTTCAGAACACTAAGTTGTCCTGGTGTGGTGCTGTAGGATAAGCACTGGGTCACAAGGTTGGTTCGAACTGAAAAGTCAGTGGTTCATACTCATCAACTACTCCTCAGAAACCCTATACAGGGTCCTGTGAGTCAAACTAACTCTACCGTATTCAACGACAATTGTGCTCATGATAAATCTGTACATAGACCAAGAGGCAGTGATTAGAATAGAGCAAGGATATAATCAATGGGTTAACATCAGAACAGTTGTGTGCCAGGTTTGTATCCTTTCACCATACTTATTCAATATGTATGCTTAGCAAATAATCTGAGAAGCTGAATTGTGCAAAGAAAAACATGGCATCAGGATTGGCAGAATGTTGTTCAAAGTGACGAGGACTTAAAATATTTACTGATGAAAATCAAAGACTACAGATTTCAGTATGGATTGTACCTCAGAGTAAAGGAAACAAATCCTCACAACTGGACCAATAAGTGATGGGTTGATACACTGAGGAAAGATAGAAGTTGTCGACTTACCCACAATCAACATTCATGGAAGCAGCAGTCAAGAAGTCAAGCAAATCTACTGAAAAAGACCTCTTAAAAGGGTTAAAGATCAAAGATAGCCGTTGAGGCCTAAGGTGCTCCAGACCCAAGCCATGATATTTTCAGGTACCTCATATGCATATGAAAGTTGGACAGTGAATAAGGAAGACCTTAGAAGAATCAGTGTATTTGAATTATGGTATTGGCGAAGAATATTGAAAGTACCATGGATTGCCAGAACAAACAAATCTGTCTTGGGGAAGAAGTAAAACCAAAATGCTCCTTACAAGTGGGAATGACAAGACTGTGTCTCCGGTTCTTTGAACATGTTATCAGAAGGGATCAGACCCTGGAAAAGGACATCTCACTAGGTAAAGTGGAGGGTCAGCCAAAAAATAGGAAGACCTCCCCAGCGAGATGGATTGGCACAGTAGTAGGAACAGTGGACTCAGACATAACAACAACAATTACGGGGCTGGAGCATGAACAGGCAGTGTTTTTTTTTTCCTTTTGTGTACAGGGTAGTTGTGAGTCAGCACCAACTCAACAGCACCTAACAATAACAATATACTGCTAGTGGGATTGTAAAACTGTCCAGCTACTATGAAGATTAGTATGACATTTCCTTGAAAAGTTAGAAATAGAGATACTCTATGATTTAACAGTACCACTAGTAGGTATATAAACTAGAGAAATAAACACAGTGATAGGAATAGTTGTGTGCATACGCATGTTCATTGCATCATTATTCACATTATAAAGATGAGGAAACCAATTCTGTTACCCATCAACAGGTGACTAGTTAAACAGACTATGCTACTTACTATGGAATACTATGCAACAGTAAGGAATAACTATGAATCCAAAAAATGTTTCACAACATGGATGAACCTGGAGGATGTTATGTTGAGTAAATAAGTCAGTGAAAAAAGGACAAACATTGTATGAGACCACTATTAGAAACAATCAAGAAAAGATTTATGCACATAAAGAAATATTCTTTGATGGTTACTAAGCAAGTTTGGGAAATCACTAACTAGAGAGTAGACATGTATTCACCTGGGTAAAGGCAAGGCAATGCACAATAAGGGAGAGGTCCACACAACCTGACCAAGGTAAAGGAAGACCCTGCAAAGTTAGCAAGAGAAAAAGGCAACAGTAGTAAATTCCATCTCACGTACAATCCTGCAGTAACAGTAATAACAGTTTATAAGTGGTTACGTAGGTAGATACAAAAAAGCTAAAGACAACAATGATAAATACTATTACATAATCAATCTTGTGGTAACAGTAATAAATAATCATTTTCAAATATGTAAAATGAATAGGTGTGGGACGGCATATGGGTGTACACCCATGATTACATATAGATTTGAAAGAGGATATTTCTGTGCTGCAGACATATTTTTATGTGCTGCAAACCTATCCAGGTACAACACAGCATATAGGGCACAAAGTTTTGCAACTTGGTTAGCCATAACCACACAACTTGAGTCACTGGGTGTGGTTGAGAGGTCAGGACCATATTGGCCTAACCTGATCTACAAAGACAATGTTCTACATCCTACTTTGGTGAGTAGCAACTAGGCTTTTAGAAGCTTTTGAGCAGCTATCTAAGATGCAACAATTGGTTTCTTTCTGCCTAGAACAAAGAAAAGTGAACTACATTAAAGACTCAAGAAAACAATTAGTTCAAAGGACTAAAGAATCACATGAACCACAGCCTCCACTAGCCTGAGCCCAGAACTAGATAATGCCTGGCCACGACTACCAACCGCTCTGATCAGGATCACAATAGAAATTCTGGACAGAGTGGGAGGAAAATGTAAAACAAAATTCAAAATCATAAAAAAAACAGACTTACTGGACTGGTTTAGACTGGTGGAACTCACTAGACAATGGCCCTTAGATACTCTTCAAGCCTGGAACTGAACTCACCTCCGTAGCTTAACTTTCAGCCAAACAAGAGGCCTATAAAATGAACAATGACACTGTAAAGAAAGTGCTCCTCAGAACAATCAACCATATAAGCCCAAAAAGGGCAGCTCTGGCCCCAAAACAAAGTTCCGAAGGCAGGAAAGAGCAGCAAGGATGGGCAAATGTAAACAGAGAACACATGGAGGAAGTGGGAAGAGTGCTACTATACTGAGAAGATCGCAGCTAACGTCACAAAATAAACTGTTGTTTTGGGTAAATTGTTGAATGAAAAATTAATTTGCCCTAATCTTTCACCCAAACCAAAATAAAGTGTTAAAAGACAATATGCTATATAAGACAACGTATTTGGTACAAAAGAATACCACTTTACACCGTATGGAATTGGAGCTATGCCATGTGTGATGATTGGTGCCAATATTGTCTAGAACCATGTCAGCAAATAAAGAACTTTGTTTGATCATTCCCACCCCCTCCATACACAGAGTAGACAGGGATGGGCAACTTGGACATTGGCTATCCAAATGGGGGGGCTACAAAGGCAAGAAGTGACTGGCTTACAAGCTTTCAAGAGGGAATCTAGATCCAGAGGTTGTGAAGGAGGGTAGACTCTCCGTTGAGTAGTAACCAATCTGTCTAGGTGGGGCTGATGAAAGGAAATGCAGATAGATCTCTTGTGATACAATAGTGAATAATTGTTATCAGGAATGATTGTGAGGGTTGGAAATGTAAAGGTAGACGTTTTGTAGCAAGGAGGGGAGTGATTAACTTTTCAGTCTCGGAGTGGAGGTCCCCGGGACCATCAAGGGAGAAGAGTGGAGAGCGGGACCCTACCCAGAGAAGCAGTGATGTCTGAGATGGAGGCAGAGACGATGACATGGAGAGATTGAGCAGCTGGGGACTTTAGATCCAGAGAGGGAGAAGGGCTGTGTGCTGACGACTGGGGGACAGGCTTGTAGTATATACCCTTTGGTTGGTTGATGATGCATGGAAGGGATTGTAAGCATGGCAATGAAACAATATATGCTAGGATGAATGTAAAACTAATGTTCTCCCATGTGAACTATCACATAATTCACAATAAAACATTAAAAAAAAGAAGTTTGTTTGAAAATGTTAACTTACTTTATACATTATTTTTTAGTGATAGATGCCAAGGATTTATTATTGGCTCAGATTCTTCCCTACATCTTCTACCTCCAACTGGAAGACTAGCATCCTAAATTGCTTCAGTAGTCATCTGGGGTATTGAAAAAACTCTTGAGAAAGTTTTCATTGTCTTACTGTAGTGTTTGAACTGAAATAAAATCTGGGAAAAGAAAAACAGAAAGTTCTTCTTTGTTAGAAGATTCTAGCTAATACGTTGTTGTTTTGTTTTGTTTAAGCACTGTCGAGTCAGTTCTGACTTAAAGCAACCTAGTATAGGGTTTCTGAGGAATGGTTGATGGGATTGAACTACGAACCTTGTAATCAGCAGTCTAGTGCTTATCCTAAAGTGCCACACTAGGATCCATGTAGAAGGATTAATGCAGTTAGAAAATCACCATTTTCTAATTTCTAATAGAATGTATTGGAAGCCTTAGTAGTATATTGGGTTACAAGTTGGGCTGCTTACCACACGGTCAGTAGTTCAAATCTACCAGCCACTCCATGGGAGAAAGATGATGCTTTCTGCTCCTATAAAGATTTGTAGCCTCAGAAACCTTACACAGGATCACCGTGAGTTGGAACTGACACCGTGGAACACAACTACCAATAGAATGTAGTAGTTAAATTCTTCTATGAAGAAGAGATTTCTGTTGTTCTTTTCATGGATTTTATTCAGTTCCAACGCTTGCATATGACAATGAGCAGTCCTGTGTCTGTAGGATAAGCACTGGACTGCAAACCATAAGTGTTTCGAGCCTGCCAGCAGCTCTACAGAAGAAAGATGAGGCTTTCTGCTCCTGTAGATGCTGTTGTTGTTGTGAAATGCCATTGAGTTGGTACCGACTCATAGCGACCTTATGCACAGCAGAATGAAACACTGCCCGATCCTGGGCCAACCTCACTACTGTTGTCACGCTTGAGTCCATCGATGCTGCCACTTGGCCAATCCATTTCATTGGGGGTCTTCCTCTTTTTCTCTGTCCCTGTATATGTAGAGCTTTGGAAACCCTATACAGGGTCACTATGAGTCACAACTAACTACAACAACAACAATGTAATAATTTGAGTCCTGGTGTGGTGCTGTAAGATATGCACTGAACTGCTAACTGCAGAGTTGGCCGTTTGTACCTACCACCCGCTTCTCAGAAACCTGATACAGCTCACTACGCGTCGGAACCAGCTCAGTGACACTTAACAACAACATAATAATAATTAGGAACCCTGGTGGTATAGTGTGTTACACGTTGGGCTGGTAACCTCAAGGATGGCAGTTCAAACCCACCAGCTGATCCATAAGAGAAAAATAAAGCAGACTGCTCCTGTAAATATTTACAGCGTTGGAAACCCTAAAGAGTAATTTGCCTCTGTCAACTCAACGACAGTAAACTTCAAGATTGTCAATAGACGCTGTCTTTGCTAGTGTTTGTGTAACAGAAATAGCACAAGTGGGAGGCTGTAATGAACTGACATTTAGTTTTTCACATTTCAGGGGGCTGTTGTGGTTAGCAGTCTAATACTTACCCTACAATGTCACAGTAGGACTCCTCTGTAAAGATGAAAGCCTTAGAAACCCTGGGAGGCAGTTCTATTTTGTCTTATAGAATAACTCTGAGTAGGAGTTGGCTCAACAGCAGCAAATATTCCAGGATGAAGACATCATGGTTCCATGAAGGAGACCTGGGCTCTATTCCCATCCAGTGTGCCTCATGTGCACTCACCGCTGTCTGTCCCTGATCGTTTGCATGTTACTAGGAGCAGATTTCAGCAAAACTTCTAGGCTAAGACTAGTAAGAAAGACCTGGCAATCGACTCCCAAAAATTAATGAATGAAAACACCATGAATCACAGGGTCCACTCCCCAACCAATCATGAGATGACACAGTATTTCCTTCTGGTTTGCATGAGGCTGCCATGAATAGGGGGCAAGGGCAGCTCACAAAAACGTGTCTCTCACATGTTCTGCTTGGGGACAGGAGAAAAGTTTGAAAAGGCAAAGAGGTTTTGATGACTATGTTGTTGTTTTTTTAATTACCACCTTCCTGCTAGTGGAATATCAAACCTAGTGCTATAGGATAACAAGCAGTACAGCTGGTTGTTGTTTAATTCTAAGTAGTCATTGTCACCTGTTCTATCCCCTGTTCTCTTCGTTCCTTCTTTCCAGTAAGAGTTTGCAGACCAAGTAGCCACGAGTTAGGAAGTCACCAAGAAGCTATCAGGGTCCCCTTCCTTTCCCTAATTATGTTCACCACCTGTACCCTCCATTAAAGGTATATCTTCTCAAGAGGAACCTTTGACATAGGAAGATATATATTGAATATAATACGGCCAGTGAAGAAGGGAAGTCATTTTTGCCAGATAGTTTCTCTACTCAAACAAGCCTTTTACTTAGGGTTGTAACTGCTACCTCTTAGGAAGAGGAGGCAGAAAGTACATCTATTTTAAAGGTAGTCTAAGTCTGACAACACTTGAGATACCTTGAGGAACAGATAAAATAGTTGTCCTTGAAGCAAATGAACGAAGCCATTCGGTAAACATCAATGATTATTTAAAAAAAAATTACATGGTACTAATAGCATCTGAAATAAGTGAGTGCTTAAAAGGAAAAAAAAAATCTATTTTTCCCAAAAGAATCCCACTCAGGAAAAGCAAGGTCTTTCTTTCTAAGTTTCTGAACATACTGTTTTGTACCTGAATGAGAAAACATTGTAATAAGTAAGGCTCAATGAAAAGGTTTCCACATAGTAATGTGTAAGTGGAGGCCAGCCTCGTGTGGCACTGTGGGCTAATGCATCAGACCGGAAAGTCATTTGAACAGCAAGGTTGATGGTTCAAGCTCACCAGCTGTTCCTCGGAAATCCTATAAAGGCTCACTATGGGTCGGAACCGACTCAATAGCACTTAACAACAACAACAACAATATATAAGTGGAGTCCTGGTGTGGTGCTTCAGTATAAGCACTAGACTGCAAGATTGTTTTGAACTGCAAGGTTGGCAGTTCAAACTCTCCAGCTGCTCCTCACAAACCCTCTTCAGGGTAGTTGGAACCAACTCATTGGCACTTAAGAGTGAGTCAGTAGCTTGCCTCACTCCAAAAATGGATTAGTAAGAATTGACTATTTTTATCTTAAGCACTATTGAATGATTAGTTGGCCTTTGGGAAAAGCACAGTGTTTATGTTTCTCTTGATTTTGGAATTTTTCACTTGGATAGAGAAGCAGACTTAGAAGTTGCTATTAGAAATTGTTTGGATTATGTTTCTTGTCTCTCCTTTTTTTAAAAAAAAAATAGAAGGCTGTGTGTATTCTGACAATAAATCAGTGTTAGAAACTAGATTGTCATATTGTTGTTGTTGTTGTTAAGTGTCATTGAGTCAGTTCTGACCCATAGTGACCCTATATAGGGTTTTCGAGGAGCAGCTAGTGAGCTTGGACAGCTGACCTTGCGGTTCAAACAGGCTTTGCAGTCCAGCGCATTAACCCACAGCACCACACGAGGAGCCCAGATTCTCATATTATAGAAGAGTTAATTTCTCTTCTATTTAATCTATTTTCAGAGTATATCACAAAGGAAAAGGAAGCACTAAGGTTAAAATGAAGAGAAAAAAGAAAAAAAGACTTCTTACAATGTACAGTACTGGTCTAGTTTGGACCAAAGTTTTGAAAAAGCTACAGTGGCACTTGGTGACTTGTTAATCCATACTACAAAGTAAAAGAAGAAGAAAAAGACTTTTTGTGTGTTTTCTAAAATAACTCTTCATTTGCAAGTAATTAAATATTGACCAATGACCAATTGCAGATAGATACAGAGTCCTGGTGTTATAACAGTTAAGTACTTGGATACTAACTAAAAGGTTGGAGGTTCAAACCCACCAGTAGCTCCTTGGCCATTTGCTTCCCTAAAGATTTACAGCCTTAGAAACCCTCGGGGGGCACTTCTACTCTGTTCTGTAGTGTTGCCTGAGTCTGAGTCAATTTAATGGCAGTGGTATCTTTGAAGTGTCCAAAAAAAATTGTGGGGAAATGAGGAGGATACTTTAGAGTTTATCTTTAAACGTCTATCTGTCTGGAAAAATATGATTCCTATCGTTCACTCATAGAGAAGAGGCGCACACAGGAAGTGTAGGAATGTTTTTGCTCATAGGCTGGAACATCCTTTCAGATACGTGTAGGTGGCAAACATGGAACACACAACAGTAGAGAGATTTGGGCAGAACTTAAAATGGATATATGGTTTTCAGAATAATTTTCGATGCTCTATCCTTTGCTTCCATGGGTTCCCCAGTGCCTAGTGTCTGTCACATAGCACATGCTTGCTATGTATTTATTGTACAAACTCTACTAAAAATAATCATTTACAGTCATGTTTTGCCACCTGAAATAGCCAGATTTCAAAGGAACAGATAAACTGATCATGAAGATTCCCTAAATGTGACCTTGGTTATTGGGTATTCAAGTACACGTATTAAGAACAATTCAGGTCACCCAAAAGATGAAGTGGTGTAGTTTTTAAGTGCCATTGAGTTGGTTCCAACACATAATGACCCTGTATAGGGTTCCCAAGGAGTGGCTGGTGGGTTTGAACTGCTGATCTCGTGAGTAGCAATTCAATAGTTATCCTACAGTGAAATACATAGGTATTTCCTGGTGTGGTGCTGTGGGTTAATGAGCAGGATTGCATCGTTGGTTTGAACCACAATGTCAGTGATTCAGACTTACCAGTCGCTCCTTGGAAACCCTATACAGGGTTGCTATGGGTCAGAACCAACTTGATGGTGCTTAACAATAACGACAACAGCAAATCTAGCCAGACAAGCAAAAGGCTTATACAAAGAAAACTACAAAACACGACTACCAGAAACCAAGAGAAAAAATTGAAAGAATATACCATGCTTATGGGTAGGTAGGTTTAACATTGTGAACATGTCATCACTATCCAAAGCAATCTATAGGTATAATACAATCCCAATCCAGACTCCAAGATCATTCTTTAAAGAGCTGGATAAGCTCATCACTAAATTTATATAGAAAGGAAAGAGACCTCTATAAGTAAAGTGTTATTTAAAATAAGAACAAAGCTAGAGGCCTCTCACTTCCAGATCTCAAAGTCTACTACATAGCCACAGTGGTCAAATCATCCTGGTACTGATGAAGCGATAGATACATAGACCAATGGAACAGAATTGAAAACTCAGAAGTAAATCTAGCCATACAGAGAGTCAGCTGATCTTTGACAAAGACCAAAACACATAACATGGAAAAGAGATAGTCTCTTCAACAAGTTGTGCTTGCAAAAGAAAATTTCTTTGCAGAAAAATGAAATAAGACCTGTATCTCACCATATATAAAAACAAACTCAATGTGAATATAAAACCTAGACTATAAAGACCATCAATGAAAAACTAGGGAAGACATTCGGGTAGCCAACAAACATATGAAGAAATGTACCTAATCTTTAGCCATTAAAGAAGTACCAATCCAAATAGCAATGACATATCATCTCACTCCAGCATTATTAGCAAATGAAAAAGAAAGAAAGAAAGAGAAAACAACAGATGCTGGCAAGGGTGTAGAGAAACTGGGATCTTCCTACATTACTCGTGGGATAGTAAAATGGTACTACCACTTTGGAAAATGGTTTGGCATTTTTCCCAAAAGTTGGAAATAGCAATACCATATAACCCAGCAGTCCCTCTTCTTGGTATATATCACCAAGAAATAAGAGCCATGACACAAGTAGACATATGCACACTCATGTTCACCACAGCACTATTCATAGTAGCAAACAGACAGCCTAAATGCTCATCAGTGGAACAAAGACTGGACACACAAGCTGGCACATGCACACAATGGAATACTACACAGTGATGAAGAATGATGAGAAATCTGTGAAACACCTCATAATATAGATAAATCTGGAAGACATTATGCTGAGTTAAAATAGTCAATCACAACAGGACAAATACTATATGAGACCACTATTGTAAAAACTCAAGAAAAGCTTTTGAGACTAAAAGAAACATTCTTTGATGGTTACCAGGTATGGGAGGGAAAGGAGTATAATTCACTGGCTACAGGGTAGGCACATGGTAAGTCGGGTGACAGGGAGTGCAGTATACAAGAGGGAAGGTGGCAGAAGAATGATGAAGACAGGTGAAGACACAGGGAGGTGTACAGGGGCTAACATGGATAGAGGTAAATACTGATATATATACACAACCCTGGAACAACAGTGTTCTACGGGTAGATACGTAGACAGATACACAGGCTAGATGAGTATGGGAAGAAGAGTCGGAGTGTACCAACAAATACATAAGAGTTTGACAGACAATATTTGTACAGGGGTATTATCTTTGCTACAAACACCCCTATGAAAATGTTAAGGCACACAGGGAACTAAATGAGGAAAACAGACATTATCAAACATCTACATGAATTTCTGGGCCTGGGGACTCAAGAGCATAGTCTCAGGGAATACCATGGTTAGTTGGAATAACATAGTCCACAAAGACAAAGTTTTATATTCTACTTTGGTAAATAGTGACTGGGATCTTAAAACTTCATGAGCACCCATCTAAGGTACAACTATTGGTCTTCATGTGCAAAAGAAAGAAGAGTGATGAAAATTTAAGATGCTTGGAATCAACTAGTCCAATGGTGAACATTGGACCAGACTCTGAGACCAGAAGAACTAAATGGTACCTAACTACCACTACCAACTGCTCTGAAAGGGATCCCATTTGAAGGTCTCAGATGGACTGGGGAAAAATGTGGAACAAAATTTGTAGTTACAAAATGATTGGGCTTATGTGCTAGAAAGAGACTGGAGAAACCCGAGACTGTGGCTCTTGGTTACCTTTCAGATCTGAAAATAACTTGCCCTCATGGTTCAAATTTTCAGCCAAGCAGTAGGTAGGTATATCGGGGGACAGCAACTAGTAAGATATGTTCACCATGGAATAAGGAGCTCTGGTAGCATAGTGGTTATGAATCGGGCTGTGAACTGCAACGTCAGCAGTTCGAAACTACCAGCTGTTCTGTGGGAGAAAGATGAGGCGTTCTGCTCCCATAAAGATTTACAGCCTCGGAAACCCTGCACAGGGTCACTATGAGTTGGAACTGACTCCTTGGCACACAGCCACCATGGAATGGTCCATTTCAAGATCCAAAGGGCAACATTTACCTAAGGACAAAGTTGAGAAGGGATTGGAGGAAGGATGGAATGCAAATAACCACAAGCAGGAAGCAGGACAACTGTTGTTACAGGGAGGGGATTGCAATGAAACAAAACACACAATTTGTTGAATGTAAAACCTTCCTTCGCTCAATTCACAATAAAATGCTTTTTTGTTTTTTTTTAATTAAAAGTAAAATTTCAAACCCAGGACCATCAAGTTAATTTTGACTCACAATGAACAACCCTACAGAACAAGAGTAGCTGTAAATCTTTACAGGAACAAACTGCTGCATTTTTATTCCATAGAGTAGCCGGTGTATTCCAACTGCCGACTTCTGGGTTAACAGTCCAGCACTTTAACCATGGTACCTTCAAGGCTATTTATATTCTAGACAGGCCTGGTTTCTGAAGCCTGTCATTCCCAGTAGAGTGGAGTCAAAATGCTTGGCTTTTTCCACTTTCAAGTATTAATCTGTATATGGGAAATGAAAACATACATCCACACAAAAAAGCTGTACACAAATGTTCAGAACAGCATTATTCTTAATAGTCACAAAGTGGAAACAAAATACATATACCTACCAATTGATGAATGCAAACACAAAATGTGGTAGAGCCAGACAGTGGGAAATTTTTTGGCCGTAAAAGGAATGAAGTCTGTTACATGGTATAACATGGGGGAACCTTGAAAACATTGTGTTAATGTATGATTCCATGTATATGAAATGTCTACAATAGGCAAATGTTTAGTAACAGAAAGTAGGTTAGTGGTTGCCTAGGGCTGGAGGGGAGGGGAGCGAGGGGGGTAAGGAGACATGGTTGTGTGATGATTAAGCACTTGGCAGCTAACAGAAAAGTTAGTGGTTCAAACAAACTAATGGTTCTGTGGGAGAAAGACCCTACAATGAGCTCTATAAAAATTAATGGTAAGGTGGAGGGTCAGAGAAAACAGGAAGACACCCAGCGAGATGGATTGGCACAGTGGGAACATCAATGGGCTCAAGTGTGGCAACAATTGTGAGGTTGGCCCAGGACTGGGCAGTGTTTCGTTCTGTTGTGCATAGGGTCGCTGAGTCGGTACCGACTTGATGGTACCTAACAACAACAACAGACAACCCCACGAGTCCGTTCTTCTGTCACACAGGGTCATTATGAGTCAGAAAGTATCAATGACACCACCTAACTACAACAGGGTCGGGGAAATGAAGTGACTGTGAAAGGGCTTCTTGTAAAGTCATGAAAATGTTCCAGAATGGATTGTGACAAATGTCCACACAACTCTGAGGAGGTAGATTTTATGGTATCTGGGTGATTTCTCAATAAAGTTGTTAACCAAAATTGGAGTTAGACTTGCCACTTACCAGGTTAAATACAAGAAAAGGGGCTGAGTCGTTCTGTTCCCATAAAGATTTACAGCCTCGGAAACCCTGTACAGGGTCGCTATGAGTCAGTTCCGACTCCACCGCACATAACCACCACCACATAGTGTCCACCACACTAAACTGTTACTATGATGATTAAGTGAGTTCATTCTGGTAAAACATCTCAAGCATAAAAGCAACAAGTGGTCACTGTTATTGAATATCCAAGGACACTGACCTATTCAGACACATACTTTGTACCACTTTGGGTACACCCCAGTTCCCATGCCCGAAAACCTACAACATAGGTCCCCGGGCCAGTCAAACTTCCTGTCTTTGGATATAAGTGGAGGATCACACAGAGAGACTAGGGTAAATGCCAGCAAGGCCTACGTTTTCAAGACCATGAGGGCTGGATGAGCCATGTGCTGATCAAAGTAATGAGGGAGCAGAAGCAACTGAAAGGGAACAGAGGTACCTGGGCAGCCAAAAAGAAGCATGGACGACACGCTCAGGGCAAGGGAGAGACACCATGAATCAGGGCCTACAAGTGCCTGAATTTCTGACACATTTCCAATTCAGATTCAATACCCCAAAATTCACAGCCCTGCAATACACAAGCATCATTGCACCAGTTACTGTAACAGAGTGCTAAGTAGCCGAGATGCTCCAATCAGGTTGCCGAAGTTCACGACCCACTTTCAAATCCCAGCTTACCACTTACTAACTCTGTGATTTGGGGCAAGTTATTGAGACACTTTGAGCCCCAATCCCCTTACCTGCCCAACAATGATCGTACCTGCCCCACTGGGTTCTTGAAAGAACTAAATGAGATGATACATCTAAGTGCTCAGCATAGTAAGTAATGAGTAATTGAGTATTATTCTTAGCTACTACCATCCATGGAGTCTGGGTGTGGTGCTGTAGGATAAGCACTGGTTCAAACCCAAGAGCCACTGCTCAGAGACTCTGTACAGGGTCTCTATGAGTTGGAACCAACTTGATGGCACTTAACAGTGACAACCCATCAGTCAGTTTGTTGTACTGTGATGTGTATGTGTTGACATGTAACAGCCATGTCTCAGGTATTTCAAATACCAACAGGGTCACCCATGGTGAACAGGTTCCTATGGATCTTACACACTAAGGTAGACTAGAAAGAAAGCCGTAGCTGTATATACACTTCCAAAAATTGGATAATGAAAACCCCATTGGTCACAATAGAATATTGCCTAATGTAGTGCTGAAAAGATGAGTCCTTAATTTTAAAGGCACTCAAAACATACAGTGGCAACAATTGATTCAGTTCGCTGACAATTATGAAGAAGAAACAGCACTGGACATAATTTCTTTCCATTACACATGGTGCTGCCAAATTAGTAGCTGGACAATTAGCAGCTAATATTAGATTTCTTTTTTCTTTATTATTATCACTGTAAGCTTACTTCTTGCCAGTAAAGGCACTAAGCACTTAATTAAATAGCTGGTTATATCATTGGTGATATCAGATGGATATTGGCTGAAAGCAGAAAATACCAGAAAGATGTTAACCTATGCTTTATTGACTATGCAATGGCTTCTGACTGTGTGGATCAGGACAAGTTATGGACAACATTGCAGAAAGTGAGTATTCTGGAACACTTCATTGTATTCATGAGGAACCTGTACATATAGCAAAAGGCAGTCATTCGAACAGAACAAGGGGATACTGAATGGTTTAAAATCAGAAAGGTGCTCATTAGGTTGTATTTTTTCACCATATTTATTCAATTTGTATGCTGAGCCAATAATCCGAGAAACTGGATTATATGAAGAAGAACATGGCATCAGGATTGGAAGAAGCCTCATTAACAACCTGTGGTGTGAAGATGACACAACCTTGCTGGCTTAAAGCCAAGAAGACTTTAGAAATATTTACTGATGAAGATCAAAGACCATAACCTTCAGGATTAATTGCTCCTCAATAAAAAGAAAACAAAAATCTTCACAACTGAACCAATAAATAACATCATGATAAATGGAGAAAAGATTGAAGTTGTCAAAGACTTCATTTTGCTTGGATCCACAATCAACACTCATGCAAGCAGCAGTCAAGAAATCAGATGATGTATTGCATTAGGTAAATTTGCTGCCCAAGACTTCTTTAAAGTGTTCAAGAGGAAAGATATCAGTTTAAGGACTGAGGTGTACCTGATCTAATCCATGGTGTTTTCAATAACCTAATATACATGTAAAAGTTGAACAATTAATACGGAAGACTGTAGAACTGAGGCATTTGAGTTGTGGTTTGGGGAAAGAATATTGAAGATACCATGGATTACCAGAAGAACAAGCAAATCTGTGTTGGAAGAAGTACAGCTGGAGTGTTCCCTTAAAAGCCAGGATGCTGAGACTTGGTCTCTCATACTTCAGACATGTTCTCAGGAGGGACTTCATGCTTGGTAAAGGTGAGAGTTTACAAAAAAGAGGAAGACCCCCAACAAGAAGAATTGGCATAGTGGCAGCAGCAACAGGACTGGGTAGTGTTTTGTTCTGTTGTGCATAGGGTTGCTGTGAGTTGGAACCGACTCACAGCACCTAACACCAACAACAAAATTAGTCACAATGTTGACTCCGTTACTAGAAAAGTCCTTTTTAAAAAAGAATATTTTATAATGAAAAGTTTTTAGAAATGGGTCCTCTACTCCAAGCTCTTTTTTATTTATTTTTTTGCTTATGAATGAACTAGAGTCTAAAGATTCAATGGTCCATGAGGTCAGACAGGCAAAGAGAGGCTATGCTGAGATTTGAAGTCATGTTTCCTGACATCTGGTTTTTGCCTAGTTCACCAACTCTCAGATCATGGGGCTTTAAACTACAGTTAGCAAACTTTTCTACCTGTTTTCTTAACCAGCTTTTTTTTTTTAAAAAATCCCTTAACAGAAGGCTTGATTAAAATTCCAACATTACCTACTATCCTGATGTGGTGCTGTGGGCTAATGCGGAACTGACTTGAGGGCAGTAAACAGCAAGTGTGGCAACAGTAGTGAGGTTGGCCCAGAATCGAACATTGTTTCATTCTGCTGTGCATAAGGTCACTATCAGTCGGTGCCAACTCGATGAGTTAATTTTCATAGAGACACTAGGAGAAGAGTATAACGTCCAATAGGGTTTTCTAGGCTGTCATTTTTATGGGGAGTCCTGGTATGGTGCTATGGGTTAATGCGCTGGACTGCAAAATTGGTTTGAACCTCAAGGTTGGCGGTTCAAGCTTACCAGATCCTCTTCGGAAACCCTACACAGGGTTCGTATGCGTGGAACTGACTCGATGGCACTTAACAACAACAACAACTAACCATATGGTCAGCTGTTGAAACCCATGAGCCACTCCTTGGAAACCCTATACAGGGTTGTTATGAGTTAGAACCAACTCAACAGCACTTAACAACAATTGTTGATGGAAGTAGTTCGTCAGTTCTTTGTCCCACAAATCCATTGGGTACGTTCAAACTGCCAATCTCTCTGTCAGCAGCCAAAGTCTTAACCCTGTGTTACCCAACTCACTGCCATCAAGCTGATTCTGACTCACCACAACCAGATGAGACAGGGCTGCACTGCCATGCGGCTTCCGAGACTATAAATCTTGATGGCAGCAGATAACCTCATTTTTCTCCCTCAGAGCGGCTACTGGGTTTGAACCACCGATGTTGCAATTAGCCACCAACACTTAACCCTCTCCACCACCAGCACTCCTTTATAGAAGACTTTTTGCTACTGTTGTTGTTAGGTGCCAACGAGTCGGTTCCAACTCACAGCAAGCCTGTATTGGGCTTCCGAGGAGCGGCTGGTGAATTTGAACTACTGACCTTGTGGTTCAAATATATCGACCTTGTGGTCAAGTGCATTATTCCACAGCATCACACCAGGACTTTTAGTCCATCTACAAATGGTCAGTTTTCACCAGGAAAGAGGCACTTTTTCAATGACCTAGCTTGTTCTTCTGTTGCGTTGACCCAAAGAACGGATTCCTCATGGTAAAGAGAAAATGGAGTCATTCTAGGGGTGACCTTTTTTCATGTGATGGTAATACTAATTATCCTGGAGGGCTGGGGGAGACCTTATGATCTCCTTAGATTTCCCAGAGGCGTGAGCATGGCACAGTTCCGTTCTCTTTTCTGCAATTATTTCCAGATTAATTTGCTCCTGGCCCAGTTTGCTTTTATTCATTTCTATAGCCATTACATCACACCCAAATGAGTTTCCTCTTTCTATTGTTAGACAAATTTGCACAAAATATTTTCAAACGTTCTGCTTCCTCTTCATTCTGTTTTGTGGGTGAAGCATTTTTATTCAGTCTCTTCTCTGGGGAGTCCTCTTGAGTTACAAAATTGAATAACATTGCATGAGTGGTAAACTTTGAGAAAGTTCTGCGTGTTAGGGGGTTAGTGCTCTCTGTGTTGTTGTTTTTGGTTGGTGCTGTCGAGTTGGCTCCCACCCATAGCGACCCTGCTTAGGGTTTTCGAGGATCAGCTGATGGGTTTGAACTGCCGACCTTGCAGTTCAAACTGGCCTTGTGGCCCAGCATGTTATCTGCAGTACCACACTAATTCTCACACTGTAAGGAGACAGTTATTGTGTGTGTGGTGCTGTGGGTTAAAGCATTGTACCAAAAGGTTGGTTTGAGCCACAAGGTTGGCAGTTTAAAGTCACCAGTCGCTCCTTAGAAACCCTACAGAGGGTTGCTATGAGTTGGAACTGACTCTACAGCACTCAACAAATTGGTCCTGGTAGCCCAGCAGATTATGAGCTGAGCTGCTAACAGCAAGGTCAGCAGTTTGAATCTACCAGCCGCTCACTCAGGAGAAAGATACGGCTTTGTGCTCCCATAAAGATTTACAACCTTGGAAATACTACACAGGGTCCCTATGAGTTGGAAGCAGCTTGACAGCACACAATCTTCACCACCATTGGAGTATCGCACTGGAATGCTAACCACATAGTTGGTGGTTCAAACCTACAAACTAGTCCTCAGAAACACTGTACAGAGTCACTATAAATCAGAATGGAGTCAACAGCATTTAACAACAATAACAATTGCCTTATCTGTACACATGCCCCTGGTGCCTTGTACTTGGTAACTTGTCATTAATCATCATAATGATGGTACAACCATTATTGTTAAGTGTCATTGAATCAATTCCAACTCATAAGGATCCAGTATAGGGTTTCCAAGGCTTTAAATCTTCATGGAAGCGAAAAAGATGTTTCTCCTATGGAGTGGCTGGCAAGGTCAAGCCGCTGTAATAGAAACTAGCGGTGGTTTGATTATTCCCTAAACGCCTTGTCTACATCATCCTATTTAATCTTCCTCACAAGCCTATGAAGCGGGTTTTAATAATTCTGCTTGGTAGATGGAGTCCCTGGCTACGCATGGTTAGGGCACCACTTTGCTAGTAGAAAGGCTGGAGATTCAAGTTCACTCTTGGTGAGCTATTTTCGAAAACTTAGCCATTTGAAAACCTTAGCTAGTTCTTCTCAGATGCACATCAGCTCACGATGACTGTGAATCTACTCACTGGCACCTGTTTCTGGTTTTGGCTTTTGGTACCTGGTAGATGACAAAAGTTAAGAATTTCAAAATATAAGTGAATTGCTGCAGATCATTGAACTTGTAGCAGTAGAGACTGAGTCCTAAAAGATCATTTCCACTATGTCCAACATTCCAAAACTGTGCTTCTTGGACCAACAGCACCAGCATTACTTGGGGAATTGTTAGAAATGAAAAGCTTCAAGTTCTATCTCAGATCTACTGAATCAAAATTCTGGGGGAAGGGCCTTCATAATCTGTGTTTTATCCATCCCGCCAGAAGATTCTGATGTTGGAGAATCAACTGCACCAATTCACACTTTCTATGTAAAAAGACACCACATCTGTAATTAGGTAACAATGAAGACCGTCTGGTAAATGACTCCAGGAACTCTGGTTTGTCTGCCAAGATCTGGCTGGGACCTGTGGCTTCCCCTCTCAGTGGGAGGTGCCAAGACTTCCCCTAGTTCCGGAGGCCCCATGAGCTCCAGGGGCTGGGCAGTAGATATTTCTCTGAATTCTCATAAAGAGTTGGCATCTGACATCAGATGATATGATTGTTCCTAAATCCAAAATAGTGACCACACCTTCCAGTTCCCACCACTCACACTTCCCTAGAGAAAGGGGAGAGGTTGAGGAGCAGAGGCCCTTCTCTGGAGCACAACTCCATAACAGTCCCAAGCTCAGAAGCATGGCTCTCCACGGAGCCCTGTGTACCTGCTGGTCCTTCTGTCTGTGTGTTTCAACCACACGAGCGATACTGCTGGAAATGAACTAAGGACCTCTATTAGTTTTGTACCACTACCCCAGCTAACTATCACACACTTGAGTGGCTTAAACAACACCAATCTACATAATTTGACACTTCTGTATATCAGAAGTCTATCTTGCATCTCATTGAGCTAAAAACTCAAGAGGTCCACAAGGCTGTATCCCTTTCTGAAGGCCATCAGAGAGAATTCCATTTGCTTGCTTTTTCTAGCTTCTAGAGACCACCCACATTCCTTGGCACATGGTCCCTTTCCTCTGTGTTTAAAGGCAGTAATGCTGCATCTCCCAGACCTTGGTCACCCATGGTCAAAAATCTCTCTGACTACAGTTTGAATAGGTGCTTATACTTTTAGGAGCCATGTGATTCTCTGAGACTCATCCAGGTAATCCATGGTCATCTCCCCATCTCAGCTGTCTTGATTTAATCACATTTGCAGTGTTTTCTTTTGCCAGGTCAAGGAACATATTCATAGTTGTAGATGTTAGGACTTGGGAGTCTTTGTTGGGGGGGGGAGGGGGAGGGGGGGAGGAGCATTATTCTGCCAACCAAAGCCAGAGTGTCCTCTTGTAGTAAGAGCAACATTCTCTTTTGGAGAGTATATTTGCAAACTAGAGAGATAGGAACAAGAAGATAAAATGAATTCATGTATCATTTGCCAATGATGGGCTAGCACTGTAATATGTAAAGTCATGTTTCCTTGATTCTAAGATCATTTGCCGAGATTCCTGTTTTAAAAACAATTTTCTAAGGGAAAAGGAAGTACTACCACATTATAAGGAGTCCTGGTGTGGCGCTGTGTGTTAATGTGCCAGACTGCAAAGCTGTTTGAACTGAAAGGTCGGCAGTACAAGCGCACCAGCTGCTCCTTGGAAACCCTATACAGGGTCGCTATGGGTCGGAATCGACTCTACAGCACTGGACAACAACAACAACCACATTATAAAGGAGCTCTGGTAGTTCTTTTATACTCATTGGGCTGCTAACCACAAAGTTAGCAGTTTGAATCTACTGGCCACTCTGAGGCAGAAATGAGAGGCTTTTTGCTCCCATACAGATTTACAGTCTCAGAAACCCTGGACAGGGTCGCTATGAGTTGAAACTAGACTCGGTGGCACACAACCATCACCACCACCACCACATTATAGGCATTCATAGCTTATAAGATACATCCCGATTTCAAGAGCATTGAAGTGGGACAGAAATGTGTCCTAGAATCAAAGTGATACCATAATAATACCAACAAATGTGTATTTCTCTTCTCAGACCAGCAAATCTGATCACAATAAAACGCACTTTTGAAGTAGGCAAGGTTGTTGCTATTAAGTGTCATTGAGTCGGTTTCAACTCATATCAACTCTGTACAAGGTTTCCAAGAAGCAGCTGATGGGTTTGAATCACTGATCTGATGGTTAGCAGTTCAGTTCTCATCCAGTGGCACTATACTAGGACTCCAAACTTAATGAATAAAGTCTCCTAAATAAATAGGAGGACCCCGAACCTAATCTTTGATTCTAATTCTAGGGCTCAGTCTTCCTTGTTGTTGTTAACTGCCATGGAGTCGGTTCTGACCCACAGAGACCCTGAACACGGTTTCCAAGGCTGTAAATCTTTACGGGAGCAGAAAGCCTCATCTTTCTCTCGAGGAGCAGGTGGTATTTTCAAACTGCTGACCTTGTGGTTCACAGCCCGAATAGTAACCACTACGCTACCAGAGCTCAGAGACCCTGTATAGGGTTTCCAAGGAGCAGCTGGTCTTCCTAGAAAGAAGGTATTTCCTCTGTGATCCCCAAGCTTTAGATCAAGCTTTAGATCTGGGGAAGCAAAGGGTAATTACAAAGATTGGGGGCTTCGTTTCTTATGTTAAACATTGCCTAAAGCCTGAACTAGCGTTATCTATTTAAACTTTGAAGTTTGTTCCTGTTAAGTGCCTTCCTGCTCCTTAGGACTCACAGTGAGCCAAAGAACAGTTGGTGGGTTTGAACTGCTGACCTCGTGGTTAACAGTCTCATACTTATCCTACAGTGCCACGTTGTCAATGTGATTTGACAACACACTTTCCTTTAGTAATGTGTTGCCTTCATGGTAGTATCTTGACAATTGTTTAAATAAATAGATACTAGAAGTAAAACTGCTATTGTATGAGAATATGAAATATATATGCATATGTATGTCTATACAGACATACACATACACACACATGTATTTTCACTGGAAAATTGAACACATACTTGAAAAAGGTTGAGAACCATTCTTCTTTCTTATTTTGTTTGACTTCAGGCTTTATGAAAACTAGGATATGATTTCTGATGTTACCCCCCCTTTCTATTACAAGGACCCATAAAGCATCTTTCACTTTCACTCGCTCTAAGCTTCTTCTGGTGCTGTTCTGGCTTCTTCTCGCTCTTCTCTCCAATCACCACTGTTTGGAACATCAGAAAGATAAAAGGATGATAAGAATAAACCAAGAAACCAAACCTATTGCCACTGAGACAGATTTCTGGTGACTCCATGTATTGTAGAAGAGAACTGAGCTCCATAGGGTTTTCTAGGTTGCAATCTTGACATAAGTAGTTGTCAGAACTTTTTGCCAAGGAGCGACTGAAGGAGTTCAAGCTGCCAACTGTCTGCCAATTGCAGACCACTTGAGTTACTCAGGGACCTTGCTGGTATGACTGTTGCTGTTAAGTGCCGTCAAGTCGATTCTGACCCATATCAACCATATAAGGGGTTTCCGAGAAGCGACTGGTGAGTTTGAACCGCTGATCTTGCAGCTCAAACTGACTTTACAGTCCAGCGCATTAGCCCACAGCACCACACCAGGACTCCCCATGAAGATTACAACCTTGGAAATCCTATGGGACAGTTCTACTCAGTCCTACAGGGTCGCTGTGAGTCAGAATCAACTAGATGGCAATGGGGAACTAGAATTGTCTGTCCCTGGGCCTGCCAGGCCCCCAGCATTGCTCAGGGAAAACTACCCCACCCAGCACTGATGCTGAAGGAGAACTGTTGGGCTTAGTTTCTGAAGGCAGTAGTTCACAAAGTGTGGGCTAACTGCATCAGCATCACCTGGGAACAGGCTAGAAATGTAAATTCTTGGGTACCTTCACAGACACGCTGAATCTGAAGGCATATGCACCAATTATTGCTTTAACAAGACCTCGGAATAATCTGAATGCGTGCTACCTTCTAATTACAGCTGACGGAACCAGAGATAGCTACCAGACTGTTGATCTGTTCTATGCCATGATGTGAGAAAGAGGTTTTCTCGTTCCAGCAGGGGAATGGGGAAATAGTGATACCATGGTTATCAACAGCAGGAATTGAAGCTGAATAATAATTTCGGGTAGTGCCAAGAATTAAGAAGCGAATTAAAGAAGCAATGTGTTAGACCATAATGAGAGTTACTTTATATCTGGCCATCAAGAAAGCTTTCTTTCAGCACAATGGGTAAGAAAACCGGATTCGTTAATATATGGTCTACAATAGACACATCAAAAAAATAAATAAAAGAAAGATGGAAATAGCTTAAACACCCATCAACAGAATAATGGTTAAACAAACTTTGGTACATACACACAACATGGAATACTACACAACATTGAAGAATAGCAATGAATCTGCAAAACACCTCATAACATGAAAGAACCTGGAGGACAGTAGGCCAAGTGAAATGAGTCAATGACAGAAGGACAAATATTGTATGAGGCTAATATTGTAAAAAGTTAAGGAGAGGTTTTCTTGATAAAAGAAACAGTCTAGGATGGCAATGGGAGGTGGGGAAGGGAAAAATATTCATGGGCTAGTGGGCAGACACATGTTAACATGGGCGACAGGGAAGGTAGTACAAAATAAGAGGGAGGATGGCAGAGGAAAGATGAAGGTAGTTGGAGACACAGGATGGAATACAGTGGTTAAATAGAGGTAAATACTATTAACTGTCAGTACATGGAGGGGACTGCAATCACTGTAATGAAAAAAAGTATGTGATTTGTTGACTGAAAAAAACTGATGATCTGTTTTGTAAACAGTCACTCAATTCACAATGAAAAAGTACAAAAGAACAGCTTTCTCTGAGTTGTTGTTGTTGTTGTTAGGTGCCACCGAGTCAGTACTGACTCATAGTGATCTTATGCACAGCAGAACAAAATGCTGCCCGATCCTGGGCCAACCTTACTACTGTTGGCATGCTTGAGTCCATCGATGCTGCCACTTGGCCAATCCATCTTGTTGGGGGTTTTCCTCTTTTTCTCTGATCCTCCACCTTACCAAACATGATATCCTTCTCCAGTGACTGGTCCCTCCTGACAATATGTCTGAAGTATGAGAGATGAAGTTTGGCCATCCTGGCCTCCAAGGAGTGCTCTGGCTGCATTTCTTCTAAAACAGATCTACTGGTTCTTTTGGCAGCCCGTGGCACTTTCACTATTCTCCTCCAACACCATAACTCAAAAGCATCAATTCTTCTACGATCTTCATTATTTACTGTCTAGCTTTCACATGCATATGAGGTTATTGAAAACACCATGGCTTAGGTCAGGCCCACCGTAGTCCTCAAGCTGACATCTTTGCTCTTCAACACTTTGAAAAGGTCTTGTGCAGCAGATTTGCCTAATACAATACGTCCTTTGATTTCTTGACTGCTGCTTCCATGAGTGTTGATAGTTGATCCAAGAAGAATGAAGTCCTTGACAGCTTCAATCTTTTCTCCATTGATAACAATATTGTTTATTGGTCCAGTGCTGAGGATTTTTGTTTTCTTTATATTGAGATGTAATCCATTTCAAAGGCTGTGCTCTTTGATCTTCGCTTTCAGTAAGCAATGTTGTATCATCTGCATATTGCAAGTTGTTAATGAGTCTTCCTCCAATCCTAATGCTACGTTTTTCTTCATAGAACCCAGCTTCTCGGATTATTTGCTCAGCATACAGGTTGAATAAGTATGGTGAAGGAACACAACCTTGTCGCACACCTTTCTTAATTTTAAACCATTCAGCGTTCCCATGTTCTGTTTGAACAACTGCTTCTTGGTCCAGGTACAAATTCCTCATGTGCACAATTAAGTGTTCCAGAATGCTCAGACTTCGCAATGCTGTCCATAGCTTGTCATGATCCACACAGTAGAAAGTCTTTGTGTAGTCAATAAAGCACAGGTAAACATCTTTCTGATATTCTCTGCTTTCAGCCAAGATCCATCGGACATCAGCTGTGATATCCCTCGTGCCAACTATGAAAATGGTAGCACCCTGCAGGTGGAAGGAACAGGAAGGCAAAGGTCCTGCGGTGGGACTGGACTTGATGTGCCCCAGGAACTGTCAGGAGGACAGCATGGCTGCAACATGGTGAACAAAAAGCAAGTGATGAGAACAGAGGGGTGGGAAAAAAAAACAAAACCAAAGGCACTGCCATTTTTATTCCCTTCAGGACAGAACAGAATAGCTCCTTACTGTTTTTGAGACTATAAATCTTTAGAGGAGCAAACAGCCTCATCCTTCTTATGCAGCGTAGATGGTGGGTTTGAACTACTAACCTGGCAGTGAGTAACCCAATGCTTAACCCATTCTATGACCAGGGCTCCAACAGAAGAGTTGTTTATGTCTTAGGTGCTGTTGAGTCGGTTCCTACTTAGCGCGACCCTATGTTCTACATCAAGAAATGCTGCTCAGTCCTGTGCCAGGCTCACAATTGTTATGTTAGCGTGGCAGGCAGTGACAGGCAATCCAGCTTGTTGGGGGTCTTCCTGTTTTCCACTGACCCTGTACTTTACCCAAGTATGATGTCCTTTTCCATGGACTGATTCCTGCTGATAGCATGTCCAAAATATGTGAGACTAATTCATATGCATGCAAAAGCTGGACAGTGAATAAGGAAGATCGTAGAAGAAATGATGCCTTTGAATTATGGTGTTGGAGGAGAATACTAGAAGTGCCATGGGCTGCCAAAAGAACCAATAGATCTGTTTTGGAAGAAGTGCAGCCAGAGTGCTCCTTAGAGGCCAAGATGGCCAAACTTCATCTCTTATACTTTGGACATATTGTCAGGAGGAAGCAGTTGCTGGAGAAGGATATCATGTTTGGTAAGGTGGAGAATCAGAGAAAAAAAGGAAAACCCCCAACCAGATGGATTGGCCAAGTGGCAACATCAATGGACTCAAGTGTGGCAACACTAGTGAGGTTGGCTCAGGATTGGACAGTGTTTCATTCTGCTGTGCATAGGGTCCCTATGAGTCGGTACCGACTCGATGGCACCTAACAACAACAACAACAATAACAAGTTTCACAATCCTCACTTGTAAGGAGCATTTTCACCTTTTTATTTAACAAAAATAGATTTGTTTGTGTTTCTGACAGACCATGGTAATTTCAATGTTCTTCACTGACATCATCATTCAAATGTAACGGTTCTTCTCCACTCTCCCTTATTAGTCATCATCCAGCTGTCACAGAGGGGTTGTTGTTGTTAAGTATTGGGATTCATAGAACCCTCTAGAGGGTTTCCAAGGAATGACTGGCAGATTTGAACCACTGATCTTGAGGTCAGCCATCCAGTGCTTGTCGTACAATGCCACACCAGGACTCCTTACAGAAGGGTAGACAGTGAAGGGTGGTTAGAGATTATTGGTGATAGCCCAAAGTGGGAAGAACTCAAATGCTGAGGACAGATGAATGGATGGACTAGATGAGGTACAAGCATACAGTGGAATAGCATCCAGCCTAAGGAGAAGTACTGATGCATGCTATGACATGTATGAACCGGAAAGGCATTAGCTGAAGGAAAGTATAAATATTGCAGGGCCCCACTTATATGAAATATCCAGAATAGGCAAATGGACAGAAACCAAAGTTTATTAGTAGCTACCAGGGGCTAGTGGTTCCTATATGTTTATAAGTTATATATATATATATGTATATATAAATAAAACAACATCTATATAAAGGAGTTCTGGTAGTGTAGTGGTTATGAGTCAGCCTATTAAGTTCAAGGTCAGCAGTTCGAAACTATCAGCTGTTCCCTGGAAGAAAGATGAGGCTTTCTGCTCCCATAAATATTTACAACCTTGAAAACTCTATGCAGGGTCACTATGAGGCAGAACTGACTTCACAGCACATAACTGCCACTGTATGTATAGGAGTCCTGGTGCGGCGCTGTGGATTAAGGTGCTGAACTCCAAAGTTGATTTGAACCACAAAGTCATCGGTTCAAGAGCCGCATCTCAGAAACCCTATACAATGTCACTATGAGTCATTAACAACAACAACATGATGTTAATAAGGCAAAGTTAGAGGCCATTATATTAACGAGGAAGTATTAGGTTGTATCTTGAGTGGATCTCTTTTGAGTTACTAAAGAGATTCAATAAAGAAGGCACAAGCAGAGATGGGGGAAGAGAGAGCCCAAGCCAGGAACAGATACAGGCTAACAGAGACCAGGACAGAGTGAACACACAGAGAGAAAACCTTTCCCTGGAGATGACACCCTGAATTCAGACTTCTAACCTCTTAAACTGTGAAAAATTCAAATTCTATGTGTTAAAACTACCCACTTACGGTATTTCTATTATAGTAACACTAGATAACTAAGCCATTCACGTTTTAAAAAACAAAATCTTGACATGTACTTGGGCCCTGGTTAGAGATGGAATGTTGTTAAGTGTTGCTGAGTGAGTTCCAACTCATACTGACCCTGTATAGTGTTTCCAAGAAGCAGCTGGTGGGTTTAAATCACTGACATTGTGATTAGTAGTCCAATGCTTGTCCTACAGCACCACACCATGATTCAGAGTTGGAGTGGCTGACCCCAAGGTACCAAGTAATCATGTATCTGTCAGATCCAGTGGACTCAGCAGAAGTCCATTTTAAGGTGAAAACTGAGCAATGTCTGAAAACTGGTGTGTTCCATATCCCCAGCACAGCTGCACCCGTGCCCTACCCTCTGCTCACATGTTATAGCTGTTGATCCTTGTTATGGAGTCAACTCTGACTCTCTTTTGCTCATTCCCCACAACAACTAGTAAAAACAACACATAAAAAGCCAAACAAGTTGCTGTTGAATCAGTTTGGACTCATGGTAACTCGGTGTGTTTCTGAATAGAATGTGCTTCACAAGATGTTCATGGTTGTGACCTTTCTGAAGTAGATACCAAGCCTTTCTTCCAAGGGAACTCTGGTGGGTTTGAACCACAAAGCTTTTGGTTAGTAGCTGAACTTTTAATCATTTATGGCCCCCAGGTGTCTAACATATATAAATACAGTTTATTTATTATCTAATATGACTGCCTTTTCCTGCTGGAAAGTAAGTTCTACTTTAGCAGGTACTTCATACATTGCTGTGTGTGTGTACATGTGAGGTTTACATGGGAGAACATCAGCTTTACACTCATCCTATAATATTTTGTTTCATTG
>NW_006408546.1:19794517-19800904 GCF_000296735.1 Chrysochloris asiatica | reverse complement strand
TTTTTTCCATCCTTTAACTTTTAGTCTGTTTTTGTCTTTATGTGTAAGGTGTGTCTCTTGCAGGCAGCATATTGAAGGGTCTTGTTTTCTTATCCAATCTGCCACTCTCTGTCTCTTCACTGGTGCGTTCATTCCGTTGACATTCAATGTAATTATCGATAGGTATAAATTAATTGCTGCCATTATATTAATTTTTTGGTAGTTCTGTTCATTTCTTTGTTCTGCATGCCTTCTTGTACTGAGTTTGTGTTTTTTTGTGTTATTTCTTGTTGGTTTCTTCTTAATTTTTATGTTTGCTTGTTCTGCTTGGAAGTTCATTTTCAAGGTAAGTTGTGAAGTATTAACTTTTTTTTGGGTTACCTTATAGTCTATTAACTTTTCTTTCCATTTAGGAGAATCTATTATATCCTGTAATCTACCTGACCTCCTCACCACCTGGATCGCTGTTCTTACATTTATCCCTTCTTTGACATTGATATTATTTTGATCTTCTGTTGACCTCCCAGCTTCTTTGAATTCGTTATTGTAGTTTTGTTCTGTTCTGGACTCTGCTATGTGTCGACTGAGTTCCAGGTGGTGTTGCCACGCCTCTCAATCTCTGGTTGTTGTCTGTTCTTATTGGTTTTCAGTCCAAAGAACTCCTTTTAGGATGTTTTGAAGTGCTGGGTTGTTTCTAACAAAATTTCTTAGATTCTGTTTATTCTGGAATATTTTGATTGCACCATTGTATTTGATTGATAGTTTTGCTGGATACACAATTTTTGGTTGGCAGTTTTTTTCTTTTAGAATTTTGTATATGTCTCACCATTGCCTTCTTGCCTGCACAGTTTCTGCTGAGAAGTCAGAACTTAGTCTGATTTTCTTGCCTTTGTAAGTGACACTTCTCCCTGGCCGCTTCTAGGATTCTCTCCTTGTCTTTGATTTTGGAGAACTTGATTATTATATGTCTTGGTGACTTTCTTTTGGGGGTCTATCTTTCTTGGGGTACCTTCAGCTTTTTGAATGTTTATCTCCTCATCTTTCAAGATGTTAGGGAAATTTTCTTCCAGAAGCTCTTCAACTATCTCCTCTGTGGACTTCTCTGATTCTTCCTGTTCTGGAATGCCAATAATTCTTAAGTTGTTCCTCTCCATGTTATCCAGCATGAATCTTAGACCCTCTTCAGATATTTTTATCCTTTTTTCTGCTTGCTCTTCTATCTTAATAATATTGAGAGACTTGTCTTCCACTTCACTAGTTCTGGCTTCTATCTCTTCTATTCTGCTTCTTTCCCCTTTCAGTGTACTGTCCATTTCTGATATTTTATTTTAATTATCTGAACCTCTTTTTGAAGGTTTTGAATTGTTTCCAGTGCTGCATCAGTCTTGTTTGATTGCTCTTGTAGTACTTTTAACTCTGATTTCTAGCATAGGTCTCCTCAATTAGGAATTACTCATCAGTATTTTTCCCTTCATCACTGATTGGTGACCAAAACAAAACTAATTAATCAACTGAGAAAGAGTGGGTCAACTTCCCTGCCAAGTTAGAATCTCTTCTTCTTGCCTTATGGTCTCCGTATTTAAGGAGTCCTGCAGAAATGACAATATTTCCATCTTTGATAATCATCACTAATAATGGCAAACATTTTGTGGATTACTGCTAAACACCAGGCATTGGGTAAGCCTTTTACATATTGTAGCTTACTTAATCCTCACATCCTTGAGGATTTTACCCTCATTTCCTACATGAAGAAATAGAGAAGCAGTAAGGTGAAGTGTAGCTCACACTTCTTGGAAATGGCCAGCTCTAAATAAAGTTCTTTTTGAGTCTAAAACCAGTGTTATTTTCACAACAATTTGTTCCCATTTAAGTGGAGTCCTGGTGTAGCGCTGTGGGCTAATGCATGCGACTGCAAAGTCATTTGAACCGCAAGGTCGGTGGTTCAAGCTCACCATTTGCTCCTTGGAAACAGTGTTGCTATGGGTTGGAATCAACTCAACAGGACTTCACAACAACAACAACAAGTGGGAGGCTTCATGATTGTTGTTTTTGTGTTGTTGTTGTGAAGTGCTATTGAGTCAGTTCCGACCCATAGCGACCCTGTATAGGGTTTCCGAGGAGCATCTGGTGAACTTGAACCACCGACCTTGCAGTGCAAACAGCTTTGCAGTCTGGCACATTAGCCTACAGTGCTACATCAGATTACCACTACTCAATTAATTTACCCATTGTTGTTGTTGTTGTGTTGTTATGTGCTGTGGAGTCGGTTCTGATTCATAGTGACCCTACATACGGTTTCAGAGGCTGTAAACCTTTACAGGAGCAGAAATCCTCATCTTTCTCCTGCAGAACAGCTGGTAGTTTCAAACTACTGACTGTGAGATTAGCAGCCCGATTCATAACCACTACGCTACCAGAGCTACTTTTTCACCCATTAGTTCAGTGTTAATTGGGGGCTTGCATGTTAAATGGGTGCTTGCTGTGAGCCAGCCTTTTCCAGATGTGGGTGCTGAACAAATAGGTAGGCCCCTTCCTTGATGGAGCTTAGAGTTTAGTGGTGTAGACAGGACCATAAAGGTAAGGAGTCCATGTCTCTTAAGGGAAGTAGGCACTACATATGCCTAGACTGAACTTTTGAAAAGTTAATAACAAAGATTATCTTTGACCTGTTGTTGTCATTGCTAGGTGCTGTCAAATCTATTCCAACTCATACTGAAACCCTGTGACAAAGAAGAACTCCATTTAGGATTTTCTAGACTGTGACCTTTATAGGAACAGTATTTACTTTTCCATAGATAAGGAACTGCTGAGTGGATTTGAACTGCTACCTTTTAGGTTAGCAGTTGAGTTGTTTAACTGCTGTTCCACCCAGGGTCCCCATCTTTTACCTAGTATATATATTGTGCAGAGTAAATACGTAAAACTTTGGTGAATCTGTTCACCTGTTAGCCTCTTCAATTGTAAAATGGATACAGTAATAATAGATTTCTGGCGAAGTGTTTGATTGCCAACAACAAAAGTGTGAAAGCTCTTGGCAAATGGTAAAATTGTTAACAAGGGGAGAAAGGTCAATTCTCTCTATATTAAAAACAATTTCATCCTTAAAAGATTGAATGCAGAACTACCAAAAAACCAGTGATCCTAATTCTAGATAATTATATTCCCTGTTATTGAATTGATTCTAACTCCTACTGACCCTCTCTAGAGTTTCGGTGATTGTAAATCTTTATGGGAACAGACAGCTTCATCTTTTTACTGTGGAGGAACTAGTGTGTTTGAACTGCAGAACTTGTGGTTGATAATCTAATGCTTATCCAACATTGCCACACCAGAACTCCAATTCTAGAAATATGAGGGCAATACAAATAGTATTGTTTCTAGGATCTCAGTTAATACATTGTTCTTGTTAAATGCCGTCCAGTCAACTCTGTCTCATAGTGACCTTATGCACAAAAGAACTAAACACTGCCTGGTCCTGCGCCAATGTCCCAATCGTTGTTACGCTTGAGCTCATTGTTGCTGCCACTATGCTGATCTATCTCATTGTGGGCATTTCTCTTTTTGATTCAGGCTCCATTTTACCAAGCATGATGTCCTTCTCCAGAAACTGTGTGCTTCTGATATGTCTGAAGTATAAGAGATGAAGTCTGGCCACCTTGGCATCTAAGAAACGTTCTTGTTGTACTTCTTTTAATGCAGAGTTCCTCAAGGATGCCAAAACTGCTTGTTGATGTGGTGTAAATTGAAGAGCACAGAATTATTAAGGGAAGGTTTACAGAAATGGAAACACTACCTTCAGAAGTTCATGGTCTTATTCATGAGAAATAATAGTTTCACACTTTGATAGTTTTATAGCAATTTTTTATTTACCCTTATATACCCAGGAGCTCTGTTGGATAAGCACTGGACTGTTAATCACAAGGTCGGCAGTTCAAATCCATCAGTCACTCCTTGGAAACTTGACAGCACTTAATGACGACAACCCAGAAGCAGTGAAGGCAGGAATGAAACAGAAACTTGTATATCAGTGTTCACTGCAAAACTACTCACAAGTGTCAGACTGTGGTACATACTGACCCAGAAATATTAGCACTCAGCCGTAAAGATAAATGCATTGCACAATAAGGATGGTTCTTGAAAACTTCATGCTTAACAAATTAAGTCCATGACAAAAGGCCATCTATATCAAATAAGCAAATGTACACATGCAAAAGATTATTAGTGGTATCAGAGATAAAAGAAGGAGCAAAGGGGAATTTATGTTAATGGTGCTGGAATAATTTAGAAAAGGACAGTAGTAATGGTTGTATAACATGCAAAGTATAATCAGTGTTATTGAATTATACATACAGAAATTGTTGAAAATAATTCAAATATGTAAATATGTAGAGAATGATGTAATAGTATTGTAAGTACCAGATACCAAATTAACCAGCTTCAATATTAACAACTCATTATCTCTATCACCCATTTTATAGTGTGCACATCCTGGACAGCATGCCATTTTTTCTATCTATACATATTTCAATATACCTCTAAGAAAGACACTCTTAAAAGCACCCAAAATATCATTATAGCTCCTAACAAACTATAAACAAATTCACACCAATTCTTTCATTAAAATATCTATTTGATTTAGTGGCCAAATTTCCATGATCATCTAACAAAAACTGAGATTGGTAAATTTAAATCTATCCTTAAATATAAGGTACATATTGTTGGTTGAAAAGTCATTTTTAATTTCACCTACTATTTTGTTTTGCATTTTCTTTTTGGTCATGGAAAAAGCTCGGTTTTGGAGAACAGTTCTCAAAATTGAGAACATATTGGTATCATGTGAAGGGTGTGTAAAAACACAGATGATGGGACCCTACCCTTGAGAGAGTCTAACCCAGTAGTGCATCTCTAACAAGTTCCCATGTGATACTGATGCTGCTCCTCCTCTGGGGACAACACTTTGAGGAGCACCACTGAAGTACAGTATCCTATAGTCTGCATTTTCCTAACTGTATCCTCTTTGTGTGGTGTCCTTTAACACATTCATTTCTCCCTCTATTTCCTGTAGGTAGACACTTATTTAATTGCCTGTATTATAGCATAATGGACAAAAGTAAGGCTGTTGTTGTTGTTGTTAGGTGCCATTGAGTTGGTACCGACTCATAGCAGCCCTATGCACAACAGAACGAAAACACTGCCTGGTCCTGGGTCAACCTCACAATTGTTACCATGCTTGAGCCCATTGATGCTGCCACTTGGCCAAATTCCTGGGTTTAAATCTTGATTCTGGTAGTTATTTGCCATGTGACTATGACGGAGTCATTCTAATTGTTTTGCAAACCTAACATTACAGAATTGTTGTGAGGATTAAATAATATTTTTTATAAAAAAGAAGTGCCTGATGCTTAGCACAAGTTTGATAATTTTTACCAAGTAATACTTTGGACCCCTGGTGAGGTGCTGCAGGATAAGTGCTGGACTGTTAACATCAAGATTGGTGGTTCAAACCAACCAACCACTCCTGGGAGACCCTATACAGGGTCACAATGACTTGGAACCGACTAGATGGCACTTAACAACAGCAACAAATTGTGAGGAAAAGTTCCTGGCCTTTTTCTAATCAATGCATTTTTGGATTATCAATAGCAACAACTTTCAACTAAAACATAATAATGGGGTTCCTAGATTATAGGACCACCACTCATCTGTCAGTTTGTTGCACTGTGTGGCTTGTGAGTTTCTGTGATTCTGAAAGCTATGCCACCGGTATTTTAAATACCGGCAGGGTAATGCATGGTGGACAGGTAGCAGATGAGCTTCCAAATGAAGACAGACTAGGTAGAAAGAGTGACGAACTACTTCTGAATATTTAGTCACTGGAAACCTTATGAATGGCAGAGAACACGGTCAGATATAGCCCTGGAAAATGAGCCCCTCTGGTTGGAAGGCACTCGAAATGTGACTGGGGAAGAGCCGCCTCCTCAAAATAGAGTTGACTGTGATGATGCAAATTCAGTAAAGCCGTGGGAGTAAATCCCACAGGACCTTCATTTGCTGATGAGGCACAACTCAAAACGAAGAGAAACAGCTGTAAACATCCATTAATAATTCGAACATGGAATGTAGAAAGTATGAATCTAGGAAAATTGGAAATTGTCAAAAATGAAATGGAATGCATAAACATTGATATCTTAATTGTGCTCAAGAGGAATCTGTACCTGGACCAAGAAGAAGTTGGTTGAACAGAACATGGGAATTCTGAATGCTTTAAAATTAAGAAAGGTGTGCAACAAGGTTGTATTCTTTCACCATACTTATTCAACCTGTATGCTGTGCAAATCATCCAAGAAGCTGGGTTCCATGAAGAAAAACATGGCATCGGGATTGGAGGAAGACTCATTAACAACCTGC
>NW_006408546.1:19792737-19794101 GCF_000296735.1 Chrysochloris asiatica | reverse complement strand
TTGGAGAAGAATATTGAAAGTGCCATGGGCTGCCAAAAGAACCAATAGATCCGTTTTGGAAAAAGTGCAGCCAGCGTGCTCCTTGGAGGACAATATGGCCAGACTATGGCTCTCATACTTCAGACATATTGTCAGGAGGGACCAGTCGCTAGAGAAGAATATCATGTTTGGTAAGGTGGAGGGTCAGGGAAAAAGAGGAAGACCCCCAACGAGATGGATTGGCCAAGTGGCAACATCAATGGACTTAAGCGTGGCAACAGTGGTGAGCTTGGCCCAGGATCAGGAAGTGTTTCATTCTGCTGTGCATAAGGTCACAATGGGTTAGTACTGACTCGATGGCACCTAACAACAATAGACTATCGGATCACCACTCTCATCTGTCCATTTCTTATACTGTGGTGACTTGCGAGTTGCTATGATGCTGGAAGCTATGCTGCAGGTGTTTCAATTACCCACTGTATCATCCATGGCGGGCAGGTTTCAGTGGCATTTCCAGACTAAGACACTGTAGGAAGAATGACCTGGCAGACTTACAAATTTGGGCACTGTAAACCTTATGGATCATGACTGAACATTATGTAGTGACAGAATATGAGCCCCTGAGGGTGTAAGACTTTCAAAATACAAGTGAAGATCTGCCTCCTCAAAGTAGAGTCAATCTTAATGGCATGGATTAGATAAAACTTTCTAGACCTTCGTTTGTTGATGTGGCATGTCTCAAAATGATAAGAAACGATTGCAGACATCTATAAATGATTGGAACATAGGATATATGAATTAGGAATATGTTGCAGACTGCAGGTATTGGGGTGTTGAGGACCATTGTCATGGACGAAAATCCAGCACATGGCTGCACTCAGACTTGTGGCCAGAGACCCTCTGGTGTCAAGGAAGTAACCTCCGGATGTCCCAGGTTCATTGGCTTTTACGCACTCACTGTTGGGCCAGCTCTGTATAATTCTCTTTAGTCCTATTAATTCACTCTATGCTTCGAACCCCTGTAACTGTAGCCTCTGAGAAAATGGTTTCTTAATATGCCCCTCTTAATGTCTCCACTGTGTTGGCAGTGCTTAAGGTTCTAAGATCAAATCTCTCTGAGAACAGACTCTGTCTGGCCACTGGGCAAGCTCGTCCAAACTGTTCTTTTTTAAATTATTCAGTTATGTTTGATACTAACTTAATACATGAGCCCTTGATACCCATGGACAAATATTAAAACAAAAAACTGCTCTTAAAGCCGAGGCTGGGAAGTTCCAAGGGAAAGTTTCTACCAAGGAATTAACTCAGAAGTAGATTGGTGACTTTTGGGGTTTTATCTAAAGAACAATAGGTGGCTGCCTTCTGCATTTGACCCCAGGTGCAAA
>NW_006408546.1:19789397-19792414 GCF_000296735.1 Chrysochloris asiatica | reverse complement strand
TGTCCTGTGTTGAACGATAAATCACATTTCACTTCTGTACCCCGTCTTAATAAACCCCGCCTTCCTTTGTGTAAAGCTCCTCCCCGAAATAAAACTGGGGCGCAGACTGAAGCCTACGTGTGTCGCGGCTTGCAGTATGGGCAGGCATTGCAGTTGGCAAGGTGTGCAAACGGCATGCATAGCCAAAATGTTTACAATACAGGATCTGTGTGACGCCAGTTACCCATCCACCCTAGTTCTGGGGTGTCTATGTGTCTCTCTTGTTGTGTCGTTGTGTGTATTCTTTATCTGTCGCTGTCGCCGCCAGATCTCCCAACTTCGTGAACCAAACTCCCCTGTCAAGGCCGGTTCTCGACAGGACTGTAGAAAAATTAGAAGTGAAAATGAAATAGGATGCTTGCAGAAGGTATCCAAGGCATTACTGAGCTGAAATGAACTTGTATTGGCCATTGTGAATGGGATGATCATAAGGTCTGCTATGCTGAAATGTCAAATTGATCTGGAATGGTGTCACATTCATTGTCAAAAAGAGCATTTCAAGATACATGCTAAAGTCCTGTTAGTGATAGGATAATATTCATATGCCTATAAGGAAAACCAGTTCATATGACTATTATTGAAATGTATGCACCAACAACTAATGCCAAAGATGAAGAAACTGTAGCTTTTAGCCTGTCTGAAATTGATCAAACTGCTGTCTGAAACGGATCAAACATGCAGTCAAGGTTTATTGATAATGACTGAGGATCCGTGTCTGAAAGTTGGAAACAAAGAAGAATGTGTGGTTGGAAAACTATGGCCTTGGTCATAGAAATGATACTGGAGATTCCATGATAGAATAAAAGCCTGTGATATACAGATGACACACTTTGCTTGTTGAACGCAGAGAGGAGCTGAAGCACTTACGGATGAAGATCAAAGACTACAGCCTTCAATCTGAATTGCTGTTGAGTCATTTCTAATGCATAGACACACTGTGTGGGGTTTCCTTGGAGCTTCTGGTATGTTTGAACTGCTGACCTTGTGATTCGCAGTCCAGTGCTGGTTCTACAGTGCCACACCAGGAGTTATCAATATGGATTACACCCCAACATAAAGGAAACATGGAGACCAATAAGCAACATCATGATAAACAGTGAAAAGAAGGAAGTTGTCAAGGAATTCATTTTACTTGGATCTGTAATCAGTAGATTAAAAACCAGCAGTCAGTAAAAAAAAAAAATAGACACATTGCATTGTGCAAATCTGTTGCCAAAGACTTCTTTTAATGTGTTCAAAAGCACAGATGTCACTTTGAGGTTAAGGTGCACCTGATCCAAGCATGGCATTTTCAATGGTTTCATATGCATGAGAAAATTGGACAAAGAATAAGGAAGACTGAAGAAGAATGGATGCCTTTGAATGATGGTGATGTTGAAGAATATTGAATATACAAATGGACTGGCAAAAAACAAACAAACCAATCTGTCTTGGAAACAGCACAGCCATGATGCCCCCATAGAAGCGTGTCCACTACTTTGTACATGTTATGAGTCGGAACCAGTCCCTGGAGAAGGAAATCATGCTTGGCAAAGTGAAAAAGAGGAAGACCTTCAATGAGACGATTTGACACCTTGGCTGCAACAGATTGTGAGGATGGCGCAGGACCTGGCAATGTTTTGTTCGGTTGGGCAAGGGGGCGCTTTGAGTAAGAGCCAACTGGAAAGCACCTAATGACAATAATCCTGTAGGAGCCATTGGTTTTTATAGTCCTTTCCATTTTGCTGCGTTTGGACATAAGCAGAGCAGAGAGAATTCCAGAAGAATGGTAGCTGGAGAAAACTGTAAAGAGTGTAACTTTCTTCCCATTTGTATCAATCAACGGTCTGGCTCCTTTAAAGAGAGCGGCGTCACGTGAGTCAGGGTCACATGGCTCACTGGACAACATGGCTGCGCCCGCATTCGGGCTGACTGGTGGAGGCTGTACCGGGTTCAGATGCGTCTTGTTGTTACAGATACTTTTGCTGTTTCGTGGGGCGACTGGCAGTGAGGAGGCTGGTGCAGACGCTGGCGCGGCGTCCCTTGCGGGTTCCTGCGGTTGCGGCTCGCCCCAGCGGCCAGGGTCCCATGGCACCTCCAAGGCGGCGCACCGATACTCGCGGGAAGCGAATGTCCCTGGCCTGGTCCCGGGAGAGCGCCAGCTCGCGTCTCTTAAGGTGCTTGTTCATTTCCGCGAATGAGGGAGGGGTTCTCTAGTTTAGTGGAGGTCATTGGGAAGGGCAAAGTAAGGCTTTGGCAGGACAGGTAAAAGTGCACCTGTGAATCCCTTTTGATCAGGAGTCTTTTTGTAAAAGTCCCCTTCACCTTCTTCTCTCTCCTCTCCATGGGCATGTTCTAGGGACTCAGTGTAATTCTGAGCTTTAGCAAATTGGGTTTGAGGACTGTTAGACCTCTTATTTCCTTATACTGCAACCCACTCCAATACTCTTGAAGAAGGTCTCAGATTTTTAAGTCAGATAGATTAAAGTTTAAGTCATAGGTGCTTGTCCTACTAAATTGGTGCATTGCTATTTATACTGTGTTTCAGTGTAATTGTTATTGTATAAGTTATCTGTTGTCCTGTCTAGTGGCCTCTGCTTCTTTAGTGAAGGCCCTGTTTTAGTTATCTTACTATAGTGCTGTGGGATTCGCACTGGACTGTGAACCACAACACAAGGTCGGCTGTTCAAACCCACCAGCTGCTCCTCGGAAACCCTATGCAGGGTCACGGTGAGTCAGAACCGACTCTACGGGGCACTTACCACCACCACCACCAACAATGCCTAGTAGTTTAGTTCATGGGAAAGAATAAGTCACAGGATGCTCTTATTTGTGTGTCTGGATGGTGCACATGGTTAAGATTGCTAATTGAAAACTTGGGAGATTTGAGTGCATTCTGAGGTGCCTGGGAAGGAAGAAAGAACTGGTAATCTATTTCTGAAAAAAATCAGCCATTGGAAACACTATGGATCACAGTTCTACTCTGACATATGTGGGTT
>NW_006408546.1:19787545-19788647 GCF_000296735.1 Chrysochloris asiatica | reverse complement strand
TAAAGATTTACAGCCTCAGAAACCCTGTACAGGGTCACTATGGGTCAGAACCGACTTGATGGCACACAACAACAAGTTCAGTGAAGTACTGGATAAGCACTGGACTGCTGAGAGCAAGGTTGGTGGTTAAAACCCACAAGCTGCTCCTAGGAGACCCTATCCAGATTGCTATGAGTTAGAACTGACTGGATGCTACATAACAATAAAAGTACAGTGCTGGAGTCTGCTGGATGCTGGGGTAGATCAATAGGAATAACTGTTACTTGGTTCTAAGTATTCTGCACATTGCCGTATTTATGGAAAAAACTGAGAGGAGTAAAATACAGATCTTAGGATTCCTAAGGCTGTGCTCTTTCTTACATACTTAGCACTATTTTTCCTCCTCCTTTCTCCATCTCATTTCTCATTCCTCTAGGGTAACTCTGATCAGATTTCATGACCTAGATGAGCGGTAATATCCTCCAGCAGGTGTTGCCTGATCAAACTAACACCCCCCGTTGCATATTTCTGTATGCTTCCACAGTAGTATATGTTTACTCTGATGTTGTAGTTGTTAGTTACCATCGAGTTGGTACTGACTCATAGCAACCCTGTGCACAATAGAACAAAACACTGCCCAGTCCTGGGCCAACCTCACATTCATTGGTATGCTTGAGTCCATCAATGCTGCCACTTGGTCAATCCATCTCGCTGGGGGGGGTCTTCCTCTTATTCTCTGACCCGCCACCTTACCAAACATGATATCCTTCTCAAGTGACTGGTCCCTTCTGACAATATGTCCCAAGTATAAGTGACAAAGTTTGGCCATCTTGGCCTCCAAGGAGCACTCTACTGTACTTCTTCCAATACAGATCTGTTGGTTCTTTTGGCAGCCCATGGCATTTTCAATATTCTCCAACACCGTAACTCAAAAGCATCAATTCTTCTATGGTCTTCCTTATTCACTGTTCAGCCTTCTCATGAATATGAGGTTATTGAAAATACCATGGGTTGGGTCACGCACACCTTAGTCCTCAAACTGACATGTTTGCTCTTCAACACTTTAAAAAGATATTGTGCAGAAAGTTTACATCATGCAATACGTCATCTAATTTCTTCACTG
>NW_006408546.1:19772224-19787445 GCF_000296735.1 Chrysochloris asiatica | reverse complement strand
ATGAAATCTTTGACAACATCCTCTATTGGTAAGAAAGTTGTTTATTGGTCTAGTGGTGAGGATTATTGTTTACTTTATATTGAGATGCAATCCATACTGAATGCTGTGCTCCTTGATCTTCATCCATGGGTAAGTATTTTAAGTCTTTTTCACTTTCAGCAAGAAAGGTTGTATCATCTGCATATTTCAGGTTGTTAATGAGTCCTTCTCCAATCCTGATGTTTCGTTTTTCTTCATATAACCTGGCTTCTTGGATTATTTGTTCAGCATATAGGTTGAATAAGTGTGTTGAAAAAATAGTTTTGTTGCACATCTTTCCTGATTTTGAACCATTCGGTGTTCCCTTGTTCTGTTCAAACTATGCCTGTTGGTCTATGTACAGGTTCCTCATGAGCACAATCAGATGTTCTGGAATTCTCTTCCCACTTGCTGCCTGTGTTCCCTGTTCCCATTTGTTCTTCTTTCCTATCACTTCCTGCCTTCTGAGGTTTATCTCATATGGTTGGTCATCCTGAAAAGTGTTATCCTGGTGTTATTGTTTGCTGTGTAGATTCTCTATTGTTTGTCTCAAAGTTGAGCCAATGGAATGAGTTTAGTTCCAGGCCTGAAGAGTATGTAAGGACCATGGTCTTGGGGGGTAGGGGGAGGGTGCCACCAGTGTCTGTCAGAGCAATAAGCCTGGTCTATATTGCAATGTTGAGTCTTGTTTCAAATTTCATTCCACTGTTTCCAGGACCCCCTATTGTGATTCCTTTCAGAGTGGACAGCAGTGGTAGCTGGACATCAGCTAGTTCTTCCAGTCTCAGGATTGGGGAGACTGGGATTCACATGGTTCATTAGCCCTTTGGCCTAATTGTAAGCCTTTTTTTTTTTTTTAATCACCAAAAAATCTTTTAATTTTGTTTTTCAACCTTTTAAAAATGTAAATGTAGTTACTTTACAGGCTTATACAAAATCAGTTACCAGGCAGGATTTGTTGCACACAGTTTAAAAAAATTTTTTTTTATTGTCAACTGCGTGATAGTTTACATGGGACTACATCGGCTTTACACCATTGTTTCATTGCAATGATTACAATCACCCTCGTGCATCATCATTCAACAGTATTTGCTTCCATTCCCTCTGTTTTTCTTTTATTTTTGGGGGGTGGAGTGGGGTGGGGAGATGTACACAAAAGCACTCAGGAATATACAATAATTTAAATAGCCATAGGGCACATTCTGCAAGCCTGCCTCCTGGCTGCCAGTTCTCAGTCCCTTTCTTTCCATGAGTCTAGAGTCCTCAGCTGCTCCCTCTCTCCTTGTCCTTATCTCTGCCTTCATGTCTGGTGTCACTGCTTCTTTGAATAGGGTCCCACATTCCGCATGTGCTCTTCTGGACTGTAAGATTAACTACTCCCCCGTTTTTGTTACAAAACTTGTACATTTACAATTGTGACAGTTGCAATTGATCATGATAACAATTACTCACTATTGAATCTTAAGAATCTTATCCATATCTCTTTTCACCAGACCCATCTAGACAAGATGAAAGTGATTCAGTGGGGACTCTGTTTTCTTACCCACCTCTTAAACTAAACTCCGTCTTGAAATCTTGTAAGCCAGTCACTTCAAGCCTGTATCACCCCCTCATTTTAGGTAGTCAGTGTCTAAGTTGCCCATCTCTATCTACCATGTATTTCGAGGGGATAGGATTGATACTTCATGTGAAGACTCCTTTCCTCTCTGTTGGTATTTTCAGCTACTACATCCATGAGTATAGGTCAAGTTCATCAAAGTGTAACAATTTACCCTCATTACCTTTATTATTAAGGAATCCTGGTGTGGCGTTGTGGGTTAACGCACCAGACTGCAAAGCCATTTGAACTGCAAGGTCGGTGGTTCAAGCTCACCAGCTGCTTCTTGGAAACCCCAAAAATGGTTGCTATTGCTTGGAACTGACTTAACGACACTTAACAACAACAACCTTTATTAAAAAAAATTTTTTTTAATCTTCTTCTAGTTGAGTTCTGATTATCAAGCCATCAAGGCTAGGTCAAATAGGTACTATCTGCAAGTTTGGATGTTCTTGTGCTTCTCCCCTCACTTTGTATCAGCTGGATGCTTCACTCTCAACTCTAGCCCTCCGTAGCTATGTCCTTGACTATGGGCTCAGGTGTCCCGAGGTCTTGCCACACTTTGGAACAACCAGCCCTTCTTCTGTCTCTCATCTCCAGGTCAACGGGAGTCTATGGACTGTGGTTGAACTCAGACCATTTCTTCATTACTGTCTTTCTCTCTCTTCCACTCACCAGTAGACTAATGTGGTCACCAGCAAGCTTACATGCCTGTTCATGTGTTCCCTTTGAGTTTCAGTCTTGGAAGGAGGTTTGTTCTGAAGGGACTTCATTGCTTACCTTCATGTCTTCCTGGTGTACAGCTTGCTTTGTCTGATAGTAGCCATTCATACTGTCATTTTTGTTTTGGGTTTTTCCTGCTGATCTTTCTTTGAAGCTGTATCTTGTGTTGCTCTAGCTGGTCCAGGCTGGTCTGCTTGTCCTTTCTAGTAGGGATGTTCCACCTCAGAATATTCTGGATGGGGCTCAGGATTCCACCTAAGGTTCTGTACACTGAAGAGGCTCCACAAGAGCCTTATTTCACTGGGCAAGTTCTAGAACTCCCTTTAGGTATTCCAGTCAGTTATAGGCTGAAGATGGTGTTAGCATCATTTTTATATGTGCTAGAAAACAAAATATGTCATGTGACTCACCTGATGTGGTATTTGCTGTATTGAAGTGGTCTGGGACCAAACTTGGACCATCTCTGAGGTGTGCCTGTATTCCCTTTCTGTAATGCATGGATGTATTCTAAGTTATGAATAAATGAGTAGTTGATGAGAGAACAATCCACAAGCCTTCTAGGACTACTAATCTATTGATTGAACTGGAAGTAACCTTGTTTTTAAGACAAATGACTTCATAGGAGGCAGTTCTTTATCTCTTGGTTATGTTTGGTTTCCAGTGTTTCAGTTCATCTGCAAATAACCTTCTCTGACACTGACGCTTAGCCATCTATTCAAAATTCTGTGATTTTAATATTGTAGGAAAGTGAATGATGATAGTAATTCTAATTTTTATTTTTCTGTTTGTTTTCTGTGTACTTAGTATAATTCAACACATGTTTATTGGCCACCTATGTGCTGGTCATATACAAAGAAAAAGACTTGTTTTTGGGCAAATGCTGATCTTTTGATCTCATATGGTTGGTTGTCCCAAGGAGTATGTTCTCCACAGGTGTTATTGTTTATTTTATAGGACTGTCTACTGTTAGGCTGAAAGTTGATCCCGGGAGATGGGGTCAGTTCCAGATTGGAAGTGTGTCTCAGGGACACAGTTTCAGCAGTTCCACCAGTCTCTTTCTAGACCAGTAAGTCTGGTCTTTCTTTTGATTTTGAATTTTGTTCTACTTTGTTTTTGCTCCCACTCTGTCCCTGGGTTTCTGTTGTGATCTCTGAGAGTGCGGTTGATAGTGGTAGCTGGACACCATCTAGTTCTTCTGGTCTCAGGCCAGTGGAGGTTGTGGTTTGTATGGTCAATAAAGTCATTATTAACTTCATAATACCTTTGGTTTAATAGGCTGTGGCTGAGCTGTGGTGTGGCAGAGGGGATTTCAGACTCAAAGAGGCAGGAATTGTTTGAATCTGGACCTTCAGTGAAATCTTGGTTAAAGTGATTCTTTTTATTTGTTTTGATATCCTACAGAATAAAACCCTGATGCTCTGGATTTCAGAGAGTGGAACAGCTTTTTACCTTTGTAGGACAGGAAACTTCATTTAATTAGTGTAAATTGGAAATTATGATCTCTCAGAGAAATGCGGCTATTTTTATCTATAGCCTCCAGAATGGAAACTTCGTGTATCCAGCACAGGCTATCTCTGATAGTTAATGAAAGAAGAAAATAGGCCAGCAGTCCAGAGTGGAAGTCATGATTTTATTAACATTGTGGTACTTACCTTGAGGGATGAATACATTTAGACAGCTGTAAGAATTCATAAGGTATATGGGCACAGTCTCCCGTGAATTTTTTCTTTGAGCTGAAGGATGATCAACAGTTCTTATAGCAGAACTTATTGACCTGCCATGGGAAAGGTTCTGTACTGTAAGTTTTTTATGAAACCTTTTATTGTTGTTTGGTGAAATGAAGCCAGTGCCCACTCACGCTCACTCATGTCAACCGCCATGTGCAACAGAATGAAATATCACGTAGACCTACACCACTTTGATGATTGTTGGTGTGTTTGAGTGCATTGTGTGGGCACTGTGGACTTTGAGTGACTTCCAGTCTAGGGAAGGAGCCCTGAAGGTGCTGTAGGGTAAGCTGACCACCAGGTTAGCACTCCTTGGGAAAAAGATAAGGCTGACTCCTTGGGAAAGATGTGCTGTTTAGAAACCCTATATAGGGTTGCTATGAATCAGCGTTGAATTCATGGCAGTAGATTTGTGATTTTTTGTTTGTTTGTTTCCAGCCTGTTGTTGTTAAATGCTGTCAAGTCATTTCGGACTCCTGATAGTGGTGGTGTGCCATGGAGTCGGTTCTGACTCATAACGACCCTGCATAGGATTTCAGAGGTTGTAAATACTTACAGGAGCAGAAAGCCTCATCTTTCTTCCCTAGAACAGTTGGTAGTTTGGAACTGCTGACACAGTTAGTAGCCTGACTCGTAACCGCTACGCTACCAGAGCTGTGACCTCGGCTGTGCCTCGGCTTGCTCACGTTCTTGGTTACTTTGTGGCCATAGGGGAGCGCACGGCCATGGCTGCTTTTCTTCAATGGCTGCTGCGGTGGAAGGGCTCATTGGATAAGTTTTGTAAGTAGATTCCGAGGCCATCTGAGTCTGTCTTAGTCAGGAAGCTCCACTGAAGCCTGTTGGTTGTTGCTGATCATGTTGTATTTGAAATCCTGATGCTATTGTTTCCAGTGTCATAGTAACACACAAGCCACTGCAATATAACAGGCTGATAAATGGTAAAGGAGCTCTGATAGCATAGTGGTTACGAATTGGGCTGCGAGCCTCAAGGTCAGCAGTTCAAAACTGCCAGCTGTTCCACGGGAGAAAGATGAGGCTTTCTGCTCCCGTAAAGATTTACAGCCTCAGAAACCCTGTATAGGGTCACTATGAGTCAGAACTGACTCCACGGCACATAACAACAACAACAAGATGGTGGAGGAGGCTTTTTTTGTGTCCCTTTCAATGATTGATCATTTAAGACATTTCTTGAAGCCTTTGTGTGAAATCTTCTAGTTTTCTACTTCCTTGTTGTTATTAAGTGTTATCAAGTCAGTTCCGACTTACAGCAACCCTGTATAGGGTTTCCAGAGAGCATCTGGTGAGTGTGAACCACTGACCTTGTGGTTACTAAAAAGCACCACTGTGGCTTTTCTTCTAAGGACTGAGGAATCTTGGGTCCCAGATACTTAGAGAACAATATGTAAATTGTACAGTCTTGAGCAGAGCATTTGACATGGAGGTGATACTTGGAGGCAGATTTGAGAGCCATGCTCTAGGACTGTAATTGAAGAAGTAGTAGTTTTGCAACTGTGAGTTCCTCGTTATGTTCATGATGCCACTTCTTCAGTCATTAAGGATTTGTTAAGTGTCGACTGAGAATTAGGCAGTTATGCTAGGTTCTTAGGACAAGTTCATTCCTGGTCCTCAAAGAACAGACTCTTGGGAAGGTGACACATTCCATGTGCTGGCTGTTCAGATATGTATCATGTGTGTATCAGAGGAACCCCAGTGCGGAACATGTGATCCAGTAGGGTGGGGGTGTGCATGCAGGAAAGGCCTCCTGGAGGCTGGGACCCTGGGACAATCATATCATGCACTAAGAGACAAAGAATGGTTTTTGGAACTGTAGGTGAGACTGATTGGAGAATGGATTCTGATGTTTTATAACATTGGTTGCCACTGATTAGTCGGCTTCAGCTTGCGGGGACCGTGCGTGCAAGAATTGTGTTCCACGGATCTTTTGGAAGTGGATCGCCTGTTTTCAGAGGAACCTCTGTGTGGGTTTGAATCACCAGCCTTTCAGCTAGTGGCCAAGTATTTAACTCTTTGTACCACCAGGGGCGTCTGTCACCTTTTTTTTACCCTGAAGAATTTAACTAGGAAAATGGTATGACTAGATGGTTGGTTTATTGTTTATTTTTTATAATTGCATTTAGTATCTACTAAATGGTTCTGGATACTTTTGTTATCTACTTATATGGTTCAAGGGGAGTGTGGTGGCTCTGTAGGATAAGCACTGGACTGCAAACCACAGGGTTGGCAGTTTGAGTCCACCAGCCACTCTGTGGGAGAAAGACAAAACTTTCTGCTCCCTCACTGATGTACATCTTTGAAAACCCTATACATGGTCACTATGTGTCGGAACCAGTTTAATGGTAGTTAGGAACAGCAACATGTACCAAAACAAATTTTTGTTTATATATGAAAGGTTGTTGTTAATTCCAGCTCCTAGCGACCCTGTAGGGTAGAGTAGACCAGCTCCCAGTGGTTACCAAGGCTGTAAACCTTATGGACATAGACTGCCACATTTTCCTGATGGAAGAGCCACTGTGGATTCAAACCACCCAGCTTCCGGTTAACAGCTGAGCATGTAACCGGGCTTCTATATAGAAGGATATGTAGTGAAGAAGTTTTTGCTTCACGTAATAATCACCCCCTCAGATAACCACTGCATTAACTTCTTGTATATCTTCCTAGAGCTATGTTCTATACGTATGTTGTTGTTAAGTACGGTGGAGTCGGTTCTGACTCATAGTGACCCTGTATAGGGTTTCTGAGGCTATAAATCTTTACGGGAGCAGAAAGCTTCATCTTTTTCCTGTGGAACAACTGATGGTTTCAAACTGCTGACCTTGAGGCTAGTAGCCTGATTCGTAACCACTATGCTACCAGAACTCTTTATAAGTATAAGCAAATATAAAACTGTATGAAGCTATAATTTCCCTCATCTCCTTTTCAGCACACCTTACCTACTGTTCCAGATCTTGTTTTTATTTACATAACTCTATCTTGGTGCGATCTCTTACTATTAGTACGTTAAAAGCTTTCTTTCTTTCCCCATCTTATTTTCTTCTCATATAGTTTCTTGGTACCACTTTATGGATGACCTGCAATGTACTTAACTAGTTCACTACTGATGGGCATCTAGGCTGTTTCCAATCTTGGTTATAAACAAAACTGTAATAAAATTGCTTTGAATTATGAAAACTGACATTTCAAACACTTCACCTGTTTTTAAATATCATCCCAGTTGCCATTGAATCCCTACCAACTTTTGGCAACCCCATGTGTATTAAAGTAGAACTGTGCTCTATAGGGTTTTTCTGAGAAGATGCTATGCAATATTTTGAGGTTTGTACATTTATTGAGGCTTGTTTTGTCATCTAACAAATGAGCTTTTCTGGAGAATGTTCCATGTGCACTGGAAAAGAATGTGTATTGTGTTGTTGTTGGGTTGAATGTTCTGTACCATCTTTGATGCCAAGTTGGCTGATTGTGTTGTTTAGTTCCTCTGTGTCTGTGTCAGTGAGGACAGCCTTGCCCCAGTCAGTCAAGATTGCATCCTCAGTCAGTCAAGACTACCATGCATCCGCCAACAAGACAGACACTCCCCAGTCAGCCTAGACGGCCACACCCTCATTACTAATGATGGTTGGGCCCTGTCATTCAAGATGACCGTGCCCTTGTCTTTTGAGCCGGTCTTGTCTTAGTCAGTCAAGATGTCCCTTTAGTATTCAGTCACGATGGAGCCTTGTCAGCCAGTCAAGACTCCTTTTCCCTTGTCAGTCAAGATGGTTGCTCCCTGGTGTTTTGAGCTGGTTACGCCCTAGTCAGCCAGGATGGACGCACCCCAGTCAAGACTGCCCTGCCCTAGTCAGTTAAGATGGAGGCTCCCCAGTCAGTCAAGATGAGCTTGCCCTGGCCAGTCAAGATGGCTGCCCCCTTGTCTTTCAAGCTGGCCACTTAGTCAGCCAAGAGGGAAGCACCCTAGTCAGTCCATTTGGTCATGCCCTAATCTGTTAAGTTGGCTGTTCCCTAGTTAGTCAAGACAGAGGCTCCAGTTAGTAAAGAAGGACGCTTCCCAGGCAGTCAAGATGGCCACATCCTAATCTGTCAAGATAGCTGTTCCCCAGTCAGTCAAGACTGCCATGTCTTAATAATGATGGTTGAGCCCCTGTCAGTCAAGGGCCTCTGTCAATCAAGACCCTTGTCTTTCGAACCAGCCTCGTCCTAGTCAGATAGGATGGCCGTGCTCTACTCTGTCAAAACAGAGGCTCTGCAGTCAGTGAAGATGGCCTTGCCCTGTTAGTCAAGATGGCTGTGCCTTTTTATTTTGTAGCAAATGCGTCCTAGTCAGTCAATAGGGAAGCACCTCAGTTACTTACGATGGCCCCACCCTAGTCAGTCAATTTGGCCACGCCCAGTCAGTCAAAATGCACTCTCCCTGTCTGTCAAGACAGCTATGCCCTTATTTGTCAAGGTGGCTGCACCCTTATCAGTCAGTTTGGCTACCCCAATCAGTCAAGATGGCCGCACTGTAATCAGTTAACACGGAGGCTCCCCAGTTAGTAAAGAAGGAAGCTTCCCAGGCAGTCAAGACGGCCATATCTTAGTCAGTCAAGATGGCTGCGTCCCAGTCAGTCAAGTCAAACGCTCCCCAGTCCGTCATGATGGCCACACCCTAGTTATTAATGATGGTTGGGCCCCTATCATTCAAGATGGCCGCTCCCTTGTGTTTTGAGCGGGTCTCATCCTAGTCAGCCAAGATAGCTGTGCTCTAGTCAGTCAAGTCAGAGGCTCCCCAGTCAGTCATTTTGGCCACGCCCTAGCCAGTTAAGACAGATGCTCCCGTCAAGACAGACACAATCCATCACACCGCCTTAGTAAAGGTCAGGTTCTTGTCAGTCAAGATGGGCTCTTCCGTTACTTTCGCGCTGCCATGGTCTAGTCAGCCAAGAAGGATGCACACCAGTCAAGACGGCCCTGCTCTAGTCACTCAAGATGGAGGTTCCGCAGTCTATCAATATACCTTTCACCTGATCAGTCAAGATGGTTGCACCCTTGTTTTTGGAGCTGGCCACGTACTAGTCAGCCAAGAGGGAGGCCCTCAGTTAGTCAAGATGGCTCCTCCCTAGTCAGTCAATTTGGCCAAGCTCTAGTTAGTCAAATTGGACTGTCCCCTGTCTGTCAGGACAGCCACGCCCTTATCTGATAGGAATGCTGCCCTTGTCAGTTAATTTGGCTGAGCCCTAGTCAGTCAAGAGGGAGGCTCCCCGTTCAGTCAAGATGCCTTTGACCTCGTCAGTCAAGATGTCCACTCCCTTGTGTTTCGAGCAGGCTTCGCCCAAGTTAGCCAAGTCGGGCTCCTCATTCCAGACAGTCCTGCCCTAGTCAGTCAATTTGGCAGTGCCCCAGTCAGTCAAGATGGACTCTCCTAGGTTTGTCAGACAGTCACGCCCTTATCTGTCAGGAAGGCCACACTGTTGTCAGTCAATTTGACCACAACTCAGTCGGTCACGATGGCCGCCCTAGTCAGCCAAGAGGTGGGTACCCCAGTCATGATGGATCCGCCCTAGTCAGTCAAGACCAAGGCTCCCCAGTCAGTAAAAATGAAAGGTCTCCAGTCAGTCAAGATGCCCTTGCCCTGGTCAGTCAAGATGGCCCCACCCTAGTCAGTCAGTTTGTCCTCCATGTAGTCAGTGAAGATGGCTGCACCCTAGTCAGTCACGAGGGAGGCTCCTCAGTCAGTTTAGTAGGCCACGTCCTGTCAGTCAGTCAAGATGCCTGCACCTGAATTAGTCAAAGTGGCCTGTCCTAGTGAGTCAATTTGGCTGCAAATATCTTTCCTTGTTGTAGTATTTTTCTTTCCTTCTTAATTAAAACCCTTGGTTTTCTACATCAGAGACTTGGCAATTCCTAAGCTGCTGTGAAGTCTGACACAAATTATTCTAAAGTAAGACATTGCATAAGCAGAGAGTTTGACAGATGATATGCCTGTGTTCTATATTTCTTAATTTAGATATAATTCATATACCATAATATTCATCCTTTGAAAGTGTACCGTTCAGAGTTTAGTAAGTTTACACAGTTGTGCATCCTCTTGTTGGAGAGTTGATTTCGACTCGTGTCACTTACTAGAACTGTTCCATAGGCCATTATCTTGATGGAAGCAGATTGCTAGGCCTCTTGGCTCCCCGGGTGATTTTGAACTGGCCACCTTTAGGATAGTAGTCAGCTGCAAACTACTTGTACAACCCAGGGATCCACTAAAATGATCTAATTCCAGAATATCTTCATCACCCTCCCCCACCCATAAACAAAATCTCTTACCCCTTAGTAGGCCAGTCTCTGTTCTCCCCTTCCTAGCTTCTTACAAGTACTTCCTGTCTCTCTGGATTTGCTTCTTTTAGACATTTTATTAACCTTACAGTGGGTGACCTGTAAGTACCTTCACTTAGCTTTCTGTTTCCACAGTGCATCCTTATTACATGTGTCAAAACTTCATTCCTTTGTATGATATGGCTGTGTTGTTGCTGTTGTTATTCAGGGCCATTGAGTCAGTTCTGACTCATAGCAACCCTGTATAGGGTTTCCAAGGAGTGGCTGGTGGGTTTGAACCACTGTCTGTGGTTAGTAGTCCAGTGCTTATCCTACAGCACCATACCAGACTCCTTGCATGGATATACCATATACCATTAAAAAAAAAATGTTGAAAATATACACTGCAGAGTATACATCAATTCAGCTGTTTCTACACATACAATTTAGTGGCACAGATTTATATTCTTCCACTTGTGCTGCCATTCTTGTGTGCCTTTTCTGAGAGGTTCCTCCATTAGCACAAACTCAGTGTGCTCTGTATTCCTGTCTAATCTTTCATGTTGCTGTTGTCAGTTTGATCCTGTACAGATTGTTCTTAAAGGACCATGATGCTTAGTAAAGATCATCTATCACTTTGTTTTAAGATGACTTCAGGACTTCTGGTTTTGGCAGTGGCAGAGCAGAGTCAGGTAGGACAGGCGCCTTTGGGGAGGGGCTGAAAACCCAGAGAAGCTGCTCTCACAGAACTGGATCAGAACTTTGGATCTAGTATAAGGTTCAGGGCATCAGTTTCCCACAACTGCCAGTGGAAAATTCATGGTATAAAGGAAAATATTGCGATTTAGGAATCGGTCAAGACACGGACTCCCTCTGCGGCCATCCCGCCCGGGTGGAGGTCAGATAGCGGGGCTACAGCCAGACCGGCACAGGGAACCTGCGACACAGGGAACTGATGCTAAAAGTGGCGCAGTGACATTTGCAAAAGGAGGTGTGGGAGGATTCTACACATTTTTTTTCCTCCTCTTCCCTGTCGCGCCTTCTCTGCCCAGCCTGGAAGCCTTCAGGCGGGTGCGTGTGCACCCCCAAAAAAGTCCAATGTTGAGATCACAGCTTTCCTACAGCACAGAGACAAAGAGCCCCATCTGCCCAAGGGAAAATTCTTTGGCTGTTGCTTTTGACTTCTGCCTGTGGGTCCCAGCCCTAAAGTTAATTTGTGCAGAACCCTTTACTCTGGCCTATCCAGCAAGAAAAAAGCAGGTTTGGCCTGACAGACAAACCATATGAACAATCTGTAAAACCCCAGCATAAAAAGACGCAACTATTTCAAGCATTACACTGTGTACACTCAGATACCTAACTGACCTTCAGAGACAAACATAGTAGACAATCTTTCTTCCATTAACCTCTCAATATCTATCTGCGTACCTCTACGGTGTTGACTAGAGGAGGGGCCTGAGTGAGTGGAAGCCCCCACCCACTACTGGAGGTGTCTACGGTGCACACACACTGTCTGTGTATCAAGGTGACTGGCCAGTTGGCCACAGTTTTATTTTTGTTTCAAAGTGGTGGTTTTTGTCTCTGCTTTTATATTGCTTCTGCTTTTGGGCCTTTTGATTACATATTTTTCCTGCAGATGGGAGCATTTTCCACCTACGTTACCCAAGAAGAGTCCGCAATCGTGGCCATATAGCCAAGCTACAAGCATACCCCATAATATCTTACCTTTGAGATAAGAGCCAATACAGCTGCTAAGCATTACATGTGAAAAGGAAAGCCTTTCTTCTGATCATATCCACCAGGAGACACCCAGTAAGCTTAATAACACAACAACAAATATCCATTTAGGCATTAAATACCCACATAACTACTAGAAATGACCAACAAAACACAACAAAAGCTCTCAAAACATGTCCAAAACCAGAAAAGAGTAACCGAGACAAATGAGCTGGAGACAGACAAAGGCTTTCCAGAAGAGGAAAAGCAGGTTTTGGATTTGCCTGAGAAGGAATTCAGAAGAATGAAATTGAAACAATTCAAATGCTCCAAAAAGGGGTGGAGGAAAACAAAGAAGAAGTCAGGAAAGTACTACAAGAGCAATCAAACAAGATTGATACAGCATTGGCGACAATTCGAAACCTGCAAAAAGAGGTCCAGATGTTTAATAATAAAATATCAGAAATGGACAATACACTGAAAGGGGAAAGGAACAGAACTGAAGAGATGGAAGCCAGAACCAGCGAGCTGGAAGACAAATCTTTCAATGCTGCTAAGATAGAAGAGCAAGAAGAAAAAAGGATAAAAAAATCTAAAGAGAGTCTTAAGATTCATGCTGGATAACATGAAGAGGAACAACTTAAGAATTATTGGTATTCCAGAACAGGAAGAATCAGAAAAGTCCACAGAGAAGATAGTTGAAGAGCTTCTGGAAGAAAATTTCACTAACATCTTGAAAGATGAGACGATAAACATTCAACACATCAGACAAGGGACTCATTTCTAAAATATATAGGAAACTACAACACCTCTGCAAGAAAAAGACAAATAAACCAGTTAAAAAATGGGCACAGCACATGAACAGACACTTCACCTAGAAGGAGATCCAGGCAGCCAGCAAACATATGAAGAAATGTTCATGATTACTAGCCATCAGAGAAATGCAAATCTAAACAGCAATGAGATATCATCTCACACCAGCAATAACAGCAGAGATCAAAAAAGTTGAGGACAATAAATGCTGGCAAGGATGCGGAGAGAGTGGAACCCTCCTACATTGTTGGTGGGATTACAAAATGGTCCAACTACTCTGGAAAGCAATATGGCACTTTCTCAGAAGGTTGGAAATAGAAATACCTTATGATCCAGGAGTTCCTCTACTTGGTATTTACCCTCAAGAAATATGCACACCAATGTTCATAGCAGCCCTATTTATAATAGCAAAAATGTGGAGACAGCGTAAATGCCCATCAGTTGAAGAATGGATAAACAAACTGTGTTTATTACACACAATGGAATACTATGCTACCTTGAAGAATAACAAGGAAGCTGCAAACCACTGCATAACATGGATGAACCTTGAGGACATTATGCTGAGTGAAATTAATCAGTCACAAAAGGAGATATAATGCATAGGACCATTATTGTAAAAGACTAAGAAAAAAACCCACCCAAAAGGGGGGATATCCCCCTCCAAAAAACTATATATATAATTGCTGATCACTGGAATGTATGGGATGAGAAGAGGGAAGGGAGGGGAAGATAGAGCACAAAGTGTGGAATAGACACAGGAAAGCTTGGGTCCTGGGGTGGGGGGCAGATGGGCAGTACACAAGAAGGGGAAGGGGAATGGAAGAACAAGGCGGATGGGAGATCAGTTAGGCAGGTTTGCATCAGCTAAGTGGGACAGAGGTAAATGATGATGTATGTACAACCTTGCAACAACAGGGCTTTGCTATTCAGGGATTGAGGCATAGTTTGAAAGGGTAAAAGAGGGGAATAATGTTAAGATGCTTGGCTGTTGTTTGAATCTTGGTTTCCCTTGCCTACCATTGTGAAATAGACACTTGGGGGTGGGGGGTGAAGGAATAGCCAGAAACATCACAACAGAAAGCTTGTAAGTCCATCTTGAGCCTATAACTGATTGGAATACCTTAAAGGGGACTAGAAATTGCCCAGTGAAAGAGACCTTCTGTGGAGTTTTTGCATTGCATAAGACCATAGGTGGAAACCAGAATCCCATCCAGAATTGTTTGAGGTGGGAAATTTCCACTTGAAAGGACAAGTAGACCAGCCTGGAGATGCTAGAAGAACAGAAGATACCTCGTGAAGGAAGATCAGCAGGAAAAATCAGAAACAATAATGGCAGTATGATTGATTACTACAAGAACAAGTAAGCTGTTCACTCGGGAGCCATAAAGGCAAGTGTCGAGTCCCCTCAGAGCAAGACTAAGTCCTCTTCCAAGAATGAGACTCAAGGTAAATACATGAGCAGGCATGTGGTCTGGCTGGTGACCATGTTGGTCACCGATAAGGTCAAGGGGGAAAAAACAACAGTGAAGTTGGGATCTAAGCCTGACCACAATCAATAGACTCCTGTGAATCTGGGTGGAGACCTGGATGGCCAGCAGTTATGGCAAGACACAGGGACTCCTGGGCCCAGAGGCAGTGTCATGGCCACAGTGTGTGAAGTGAGGGGAGATGCACAAGAACACCCATACTTGCAGATAGTACCCATTTGACCTGGCTTCGATGGCTGGATGATCAGAACTCGACTAGAAGAAGAAAGAAGGGCGGGGAGGAGTAACCTGCTACAATTTGATGAACTTTACCTATACTTAATGGATGTAGCAGCTCAAAAAAGGGAACAAATCACTTCCATCCCCTGGGTACACAGGATTGAGAGGGATGGGCAAGTTAGACATTGACTACCCAAAATAGGGTGGGGGGCTATAAAGGCAAGAAGTGACTGGCTTAAAAGCTTTCAAGAGGGAGCCTCATTCCAGATGGGGCAGGGGTAGGTGGAACCTCCACTGAATGATTTCCAATCTTTTTGGGCTGGGCTGGCAAAAAGAAATGGTGATGAGTCTTTGGTACAATAGTGAATAATTGCCATTAGGACTGACTGTGAGGGTAGGAAATATAGAGGTAGATGTTTTTTGACAAAAGGAGGTGAGTGATTGATTTTGCGGCCCAGGAGCAGAGGTCCCTGAGACCATCAAGAGAGAAGAATGGAGACGGGACCCTACCCAGAGAGGCAGTGACGCCAGGGATGGAGACAGAGATGATGATGAGGACAGATGGAGCAGCTGGGGACACGACTCAGGGAGGGAGAGGGGCTGTGCGCTGATGGCTGGGGG
>NW_006408546.1:19756210-19770869 GCF_000296735.1 Chrysochloris asiatica | reverse complement strand
TACCATTTTGCATTCCTACCAGCAGTGGACTGTTGTTATGTACCATCAAGTCGGTTCTGACTCGTAGTGACCCTTTGTGCAGTAGAATAAAATGCTGCCTGGCCCTGCACCCTCCTGACAGTTGTTGCTATGTTGAGCCCATTGTTGCAGCCGCTGTGTCTGTCTATCTTGTTGAGGACTGTCTTCTTTCTCGCTGACCTTCTGCTTTTCTGAGCATGATGCCCTTTTGTAGGGATTGGTCTTCCTGATACTATGTCCTAAAGTGGATGTGACCAGGTCTTACCATAATCACTATTTAGGAGTGACTCCTGGTGTGGTGCTGTGGGATAAAGCACTGGATCACAGTGTCGGTTTGAACTTGTGAGGTCAGCAGTTCAAACTCACCAGCTGCTCCTTGGAACCCCTATATAGGGTCCTTATGAGTTGGAACTTACTTGATGGCATTTAGCAACAACAACAATGCTGTGTCTCTTCCAGGAGAGATTTGCTTGTTCTTCTGGAAGTCAGTATTTTTCTCCAACATGGTAATTCAAATGCATTTTTCTTAGGCCTTTGTAATTCACCAATTTCACATGCCATTGGAGATGACGGAAAATACCATGACTTCTGTAAGGCACACCTTACTCCTGAAATTGACATCTTTGCTTTTGTTCAATAGATCTTTTACAGCACATTTACCTAACGCAGTAACGTCATTTAATTCCTTTCTCTTTTTTTAATTGCTGCTTCCATGAGTGTTGATTATGTGTCCAAGTAAAAGGAAATCTTTTCCATCTTTTCTCTTTATCATCATGTTGATTTTTGGTCCACTTGTGAGGGTTTTTGTTTTGGTCCACTTGTGAGGGTTTTTGTTTTCCTTCCATTGAGATGTAATCCATACTGTAGTCTTTGCTCTTCATCCATACTGTAGTCTTTGCTCTTCATCAGTAAATGGCTCAAGTCTGTTTCACTTTCAGCAAGCAAGGTTGTGTCATTTGCTTAACGCAGGTTGTTAATGAGTCTTCTTCCAATCCAGGTCTTGTGTTGTCTTCCTGTAATCCAGCTTCTTGGATTATTTGCTCAGCATACAGGTTGAATAAGTATGGTGAAAGAATACACATTGACACACACCTTTCCTGATCTTAAACCAGGTAGTATCTCCTTGTTCTCTTCCAGTGACTGCTTCATAGTTTATATATGGATTTCTCATGAACACAATTAAATGTTCTGGCATTTCTCTTATTCATAATGTTTTCCAGAGTTCGTTATGATCCACACAGTTAAATGTCAATAAACCACAAGTAAATATCTTTCTGGTATTCTTTGTTTTCAGCTAAGATCCATCTGATGTCAGCAATGATAACCCTAGTTCCATATCCTCTTTTGAATCCGGCTTGAATTTCTAACAGATCCTCCTTGGTGCACTGCTATAACCATTTTTGAATTATCTTTAGCAAAATTTTACTTTTGTATGATATTGTTGTTGTTAAGTGCCGTCGAGTTGGTTCCAACTAATAGTGACTCTGTATAGGTTTTCTTAGGAGCAGCTGGTGGATTTGAACTGCCTACCCGTGGTTTGCAGTCCAGGGATGATCCTGTAGCTTCACACCAGAAGTCTGTGTTGTTGTTGTTAAGTGCTGTCAAGTTGGTTCTGACAAATAACGACCCTGTGTAGGGTTTCCAAGGAGTAGTAGCTGGTGGGTTTGAACTGCAGACCTTGTGGTTCAAAGCCCATTACTGATCCTGCATCGCCATACTGTTACGTTTTTTCTCTGGTCCCTCTTACTCTTGGGAGGGTGGTGGTTCTAAAGAATTAGTCCCACCGAGTTGCTGCTTCTTAGTCACATACGAACAATAAGCATTCACTTAGAATATCTTTATTGCAATAAAAGTACGCTTCAGAGAGAGAAGCGGGTCTGTCTCCGCGAGTGGAGTACACCTGGTAGCAGTAGGGAGCATAGATTAGATTAGGTCAGAGCGAAAGTACACTTCAAAGAGAGAAGTGGGTCTGTCTCTGTGAGAGGAGAGGACCTTTTGGGTCCGGTGCACTGGCTCATAAAGGTATGGGGTCCCTTTCTCAAGGGGTGAGCTAATACATATTAATAAGGAGAAGTAGTATGATGAACAGTCGCGTTTTTTATTGTAGACGGGCGCAGGCTTCTTGGAAATGGGGCACCTTCTGCAGTTGTCAGCTTTAGGTGCTGTCTTCTTGGGTCATCTACCTGTGACCAGCTACTTCTATCAGGGTTTCACGTTCTGATATCCCTGTCTCTGTTTCCAGGCTATTTTTAGTGTTATCTTCTTGTTGGACTAGTGATGTCCTCTGGCCTTTCAGGGGAAGCCATGGTAAGACAGGCCCTGGGCCCCAGGGGTCCTAACTTGTCCCTGACAATACCAGGAATCCTGTTATTAATGATTGTTGTTGTTGTTAAGTGCCATTGAGTCAATTCTGACCCATAGTGACCCTGTATAGAGTTTCCAAGGAGCAGCTGGTGAGTTTGAACCACCGACCTTGCAGTTCAAATGACTTTGCAGTCTGGCGCATTAACCCACAGCACCACACCATGACTCTGATATTAATGATTGTATTCAGTAATTTCCTCATTTTATGGGTCACCTTTATCTTTGGAATGGGCACATATATGGATATCTTTCAATCGGTCAGGTAGCTGTCTTCCAAATATCTTTGCAAAGATGAGTGAGTGCTTCCAGTGTTGCATCCATTTGTTGAAAGACCTCAGTTTATAGTCTCTTAATTCCTGGAATCTTGTTTTTCACCAATCCCTTTATTGTTGCTTGGACTTCTTCCTTTATTGATCAAATGCTACCTCCTGAAATGGTTGAAGGTTGACCAATTTATTTTGGTGCAGTGACTCTGTTTAGTCTTCCCATTTTTTGATGCTTCCTGCATCATTCAGAATTTTGCCCATATTGCATCTCAGTTCTCTCTGCTTGAGAAATTCTGAGTGTGTTCTTCCCTTTTGGATTTATGACTCCATATCTTTGTATTTCATTATAATATTTTACTTTCACTTCTTGAATTGCCCTTTGAAATCTTCTTTTCGGCTCTTCTACTTCAACAATTCAGTTTGCATTGTAATTGTTATTAAGCACCATCAAGTTATAGTGACCGTGCATAGGGTTTCCAAGGAGTGGCTAGGTTAGCAGTCCAGTGCTATACCAGGACTCAGTTTGCTTTAGTTACTCTGTATTCAAGATCAAGTTTCAGGTCCTCTTCTGGCATCCCTTTGGTCTTTTCTTTCATGACCTTTTGTTTTCTTCATGTATGATGTTCTTGATGTCATTCCACAACTCGTCTAGTCTTATCATTACTGTTCAATGCATCAAATCTATTCTTTGGATAGTCTCTAAATTTTGTTGGAATATACTCAAGGTCCTGTTTTGGATCTCATGGACTATAATCCAGCAGTTGATAATAATTCCAACTTCCCCACATGCTCATCAACATTTGTTATTGTCTCTTTGTTCTATTGTGTTCAATCTTAGCCATCCTCGTGGCAGTGAAATTATATTTTATTGCAGTTTTGAGTTGCATCTGTGTGATGGCTAATGACAAGAGCATTTTTTCATGAATTTTGTAGCCATTTGAATGCCTTCTTGTTGTCATGTATATTCAGATGATTTGCCCATTTTATGATTGAGTTATTTGTCATTTTGTTGCGAAGTTGTTGAAGTTGTATGTGGCTTCAAAAAGTTTGCGGCAAGATGTAGTTAAAAGATAATGGAATTTTCCCATGATCTCTGAAGCACCCTTGAATATTTTGTTTTGTGGGTTCCTATTGGATATGTAGGTATCCTGGTGTGGCGCAGAGGGTTAATGCACCAGACTGCAAAGCCGTTTGAACTGCAAGGTTGGCAGTTCAAGCTCACCAGCTGCTCCTCAGAAACCCTATACAGGGTCACTATTGGTTGGAATCGACTTGATGGTGCTTAACAACAATAACAATAACAATTGGATATGTAAGGAGCTCTGGTAGTGTAGTGGTTACGAATTGGGCTGTGAAACACAAGGTCAGCAGTTCGAAACTACCAGCTGTTCCGCAGGAGAAAGATGAGGCTTTCTGCTTCCCGTAAAGATTTACAGCCTCGGAAACCCTGTACAGGAACGCTATGAGCGGTTCCTACTCCAAGGCACATAACCATCACATTGGATATGTAATTTCTAAATGTACTCTTTTCTCTGTTTTTTTTTTCATTTTTTTGTCAGGTCTTTTGATGAACAACACTTTTTAATTTTTATGAGGTCCCATTTATTTATTTTGCTTTTTGCAATGCATGCTTTTGTTATTAGGTAATCAATCCATTGCTAAAAGCGAGGTCGGACAGCTTTGCACTGAATTTTTCTTCTAAGAACTTTATGCTTTTAACTTTCACACTTGGGTCCTTAATTAATTTTGAGTTTGTTTTTGTGTGTGGTGTGAGGCGTGGATCCTGTTTCATTTTTCTGCATATGGAAATCTAATTTCCTAAACACCATTTATTGAAGAAGGGTATATATACTTCATTGTGCTTATCCATTCATCAGTTGATGGGCACTTGGATCATTTCCAGTTTGGTTATTGTGAATAATGCTGCTGGGAACGTTTGTGTCCAAGATTTTTAGTATATACTTGTGAGTGGAATCGTTGGGTCATATGAAACTGCCTTGCAGTTCAAACTCACTAGCAGCTCTTCAGAAACCCTATGAGTTGGAACCAACTTAGTGGTACTTAACAGCAACATCATAACTATGCTTAGCTTTTTTAAGTCTTGTCCATCTATTTTCCTCAGACAACATAAGAGGATTCTAATTTCCCCACATGCTGACTGACAACAGTTGTTATTGTTGTTGCTTTTATTGACTAGAGCCAGCCTAGCGGGTGTTAAGTGGTCTCTCACTGTGGCTTTGACTTGCATTTCCTTGCTCATAATGATGTGGTGCACAGCTGTATTTTTTAACTGGGATTTTCAGTGCACTTCTCAGACCCTGTGCTCCGTGCTGGGAACATACTGAGGAACGAAGCAGCTACGTTCTCTGTCCCCTTGGAGTTTACAGTTCCCCTGGGAAGATCGATACTAAACAAGTCATTGCCTTTAGGGTTTTCATAAGGAATTATTAGAAGCATGGCCCCTTAGTAAAATTTTGGTGCTGTAGGATCAGTTCTGGATTACGAACCACACAGACAGCAGTTTAAATCCACCATCTGCTCCTCAAAAACCCTATACAGGATCGCTATGAGTCAGACCCGATTCGATGGCGCTTAACAATGATAATAAATTTCAGTGATTTAAGTCTTTTCTATCATCATTGGAGACTAAATTGCACTGAGTAGGTATTTAAAAATATTATACATGCAGTTTTTGCAGTTTATTTTAATAATACATCAAAGGAAAAAAAAATGCAAAAAAATGTTTAAAGAAAAAGGTGGAACATTCCTTGGCTCTCCACTCCAACCCTTAGCAGCTTGTTTGCTGTCTGTAAAGCCTTGTCGTATTTTTGCACACGTACAGCTTCGTATCTCTTAGAGAATTTTGACTAAATAAATTACTTTGCTAAACGAGTTTTAACTGCTTTTTGTGACCAGTGATATTACTAGTTATACAGGTTTCTGAAGGAGGACAGGATTTTACTAAATATTGCCATAAATGCCCACAGGTTATCAGTCCTCTTTGTGCTGCTTGCTTCCCTTTGCCCTGCAGATGGTCCCCATCCCGGCAGGAGTGTTCACGATGGGCACAGACGACCCTCAGATACAGCAGGATGGGGAGGCTCCTGCCCGGAGGGTCAGGGTCGATGCCTTCTACATGGATGCCTATGAAGTCAGTAATGCTGAGTTCGAGAAGTTTGTCAACTCGACAGGCTATTTGACAGAGGTAATGGGGTTGGGGTGTGGAAGGAGAATGTGTTCCTTGCCAAAACTTAAAAAAAAAAAAATGCTTTGATTAATTGCTAACAATAACAACATGGATTGCAGGATAAGCACTGGGCCTCAAGGTCAGTTTGAACCGCAAGGTCGGCAGTTCAAGCTTACCAACTGCTCCTCGGAAACTCTATACAGGGTCGCTGTGATTCGGAACTTGACTTGTCAGTGCTTAACAACATTGACTGACCCTCTTTTTACTTTGTGCCTGTGACAGCTAAGCTCTTTAGGCACGTATTTTATCTAATTTCATCAGAAGCAACCCCAAGAGGCAGGTTTTTTTTCAGGTAGGAAACTGAGGTTGAGAAAAGCGATTTGTCCTCAGTTATATGGGTCGGAACTGACTTGACGGCACTTAACAACAACAACAACAATCCAGCTGGTTAGTCAAGCTGGTGCTCAGGCCTAACTAATCTGGCCTCAGGATCTAGGTTTTTAACCAGTAAGTTCTGTTGTGTTAATGCCTTAAAATGCCAGGGAGTGTCACTGTTCAGTCAGGCTTTTAGAGATAAGAGATAGCATGTGAAGTCAGGTGACTTTCCCTGCTCAGTAAATTGTAACTTGGTTGTTCAGAAGTATTTACTTCCTGGGCAATAAATGCAAAAGTGTGGCTTTTTTATGGGTGGGGCTTTATCTCAGTGCCTTGATGACTTTAATAATAAGCCCTCCCGGTCACAGTTCTAGGTTTTGTACGATGGACCATGGTGGTAGAATCATAAAGCCAGATTCTAAAAGGGAACATTTGTCCTAAATGGGAATGGGAAGATGGAGGCTTTTGAGTTTCTGAAGGTTTCTGAAGCATACTTGTTTGGTAGGTTGCTCTCTTTTTCTCACGTGAAGACTTCAGCCATGCCTTCAGTTTGTGAAGTCCCTGTTCTCTCTGCTTTATTTGTTGTTGTTGTTGTTAAGTGCCATCGAGTCGGTTCCGACCCATAGCGACCCTGTACAGGGTTTCCGAGGGTGTAAACTTTTACGGGAGTAGAAAGCCTCATCTTTCTCCCGCGGAGCAGCTGGTAGTTTCAAACCGCTGACCTTAAGGTTCGCAGCCCGATTCGTAACCACTACGCTACCAGAGCTTTATAAGGACACATTTATACCAGGTTCCTGAGGAGTCTACATAAGATTGAAGAAGAGTTCTAGATGAAGAAGGCTTCTATAAGCCAGCGTTTTCTAGGATGATTAAATAGAATAAACAGAATTTATGAGTCCACTAGCATGGGAAGGGAAAACATTTCATCTTGAGTTTCACTAACCTATAACTGAAACTTACCATTTCCTTCAATTATGAAACGCAGACAACAAACCATAGTCATAGTAGCAGTATGCTGGCGTGGTGCTATGGGATGAAGCACTGGACTGCAAGGTCAGTTTGAAACACAAGATCGGCAGTTCAAACTCACCAGCCACTCCTTGGAAACCCTACACAGGCTCGCTATGTGTGTGAACTGACTTGAAAGCACTTAACAATAACAACAAATCCTACCTATGACTTTGTCACCAATAGAAATCACAGATATTTTCATATATTTGTTGTTGCAGATATCTTGAAATATCATTTGCACCCATCCTTACTGTGATAGTATGATACTCCTGAGAGCTGATGCTAGATTTTATTATATTAATACACAGCATATATGTGCACACATAAATAACTATAGCACAAATTTCTTTTACTAATATTTGGGCATAACTTTCTCTTCAATTGGTTTCCTTTGTAATCCTGCCTTGCATATGAATAATATTTCCTATTTTTTTGGCACCTTACAGTTTTTTTTCTGCCTCTCCAACTTCATTTTACTCTACGTTCCCCCTTCTCACTGTATTCTAGCTCTGCTTCTCTTGTTTCTATTCCTTGAAAACTTTACACTCTCTCCTGCCTTGGAGATATGGCCTATATTGGCTCCTCTGCTCAAAATTCCCTGCCACCTTCCCTGTCCCACTTTACAAAGTTGTGCTCTTCTCATTCTTGAGTTGTCTGAGCTCATGTGTGCCGTGAAAATGCTTCCCCTACCCACTCTATAAGGATATCTAGTAGTGTAGTGGTTACGGATCAGGCTATGAACCACAAGGTCAGCAGTTCGAAACTACCAGCTGTTTCGTGGGAGAAAGATGAGGCTTTCTGCTCCCTTCAAGATTTATAGCCTCGGAAACCCTGTACAGGGTCGCTATGGGTCGGAACCGACTCCACGGCACACAGCAACAACAACAACAACAACCCACTCTTATCTAAAGGATAGTTTTCTTGATGCTCTTTTACTGTACAGGGTGAAGTCATGTTGTAATTATTTTTTTCCTTGATTTATTTTTTGTTTGTGTTTCTGCCCGTAAGTTCTGTAAAGACAGGGACCAGGCCTATCTAATATTCACCCGTATCACCATTATAACCCGAAGCCAAGCACATGTTTGTATGGTCCGTGTGTGGTGAACGAAGGAATGGCTGACATACTTGGGCATGGTGGCCACAGGGAATACGGGAGCATGATCCTGGTGAAAAAAGATGATGTCCTCTGTTTTGGACAGAGTTTGAGGTGTTATGAGGCTTGAACTAGAGGTGCTGTGGGTTAGGCATTGGGTGGCTAACAGAAAGTTTGGTGGTTCAAACCCACCAGCTGTTTCCTAGGAGAAGGTGGAGGCTGTCTGTTCCCACAAAGAGTCACTGTCTTGGAAACCCTGTGTAGTAGGGCAGCTGAACGATTCCACAGAGATGCACTGTCTTGGAAGCCCTGTGTAGTAGGGCAGCCGCAAGATCCCACAGAGACGCACTGTCTCGGAAACGCTGTGTAGTAAGGCAGCTGCGAGTTCCTACAGAGAGTCACCGTCTTGGAAGCCCTGTGTAGTAGGTAGGGCAGCTGCGAGTTGGAATCGGCATGATGGCAGTTGGTGTGATTTGGTTAAGGCCGCTTGAGTTATGTTCTGCTAACGGAGACACTGGCGATTCAGACTCGCCCCACAAGCCTTTGCGAGACAGAGCTGGCAGTCTGCTTTTCTAAAGACTACATTCCGCTCTGTGACATGAGGTCATGATGAGTTGAAATAGACTCAATTACACCCAACAACAACAAGTAGACATTGAATTTTATGTTGCATTTAGCAACTCTACAGCACAAGACCGCTTTAAAGTGTTCAAGAGCAAAGATGCCAGCTTGAGGACTAAGGTGTGCCTGATCCAAGCCATGGTATTTTCAATAACCTTGTATGCATGTGAAAGTTGGACAGTGAATAAAGAAGACCGTAGAAGAATTGATACATTTGAGTTATAGTTTTGGAGGAGAATATTAACAGTACCATGAACTGTCAAAACGAACAATCTGTGTTGGAAGAAGTACAGCCACAGTGCTCCTTAGAAGCCAGGATGGCCAGACTTAGTCTGTCATACTTTGTCATATATTGTCAGGAGGGACAATTCCCTGGAGAAGAGTATCATGGTTGGTAAAGTGAAGGGTCAGCGAAAAAGAGGAAGACCCCCCTCACTGAGATGGATTCACACAGTAGCAGCAGCAATGGGCTCAAGTGTAGAAACAATTGTGAGGTTATCACAGGACCAGGCAATGTTTCCTTCTGTTGTGTATAAGGTCGCTATGAGTGGGTACCAACTTGACATCTAAAAACAACAACTACCACAGTTTTATCTAGAAAGACAGGACTGGACATAGAGCTTCGAAAGTCCTTTGCAATGCTACTGGTAAAAAGATGAGGTTGAAAGAGGTTGTTCAGTAGCAGATCAGTGTGTATCTCCAACTGCATTTCTCACACCACCTTTATTTCCATAACCAGCTGTGCTGTTTATACGTGCAGTTTTCTTAGCTTCATTTGAAACCCTAAGAGTCAGAATCTCTGCAGTGGGAGGCAGGAAATTAGTTTTCACAAGGATGATCTTACCTGTACAAAGCCCGAGAGCCACTGGTGTAGGTCAGGAGAGTAAGAAGATAAGCGAGCCAAGGGCAGAGCTCTGGGGAGAATCACTGTTTTAGGAGCTGGAATAAGAATCCATCTGTTTTAGTAGACAAGTAGGAACCATGAGAAATGCACGAGGAAGCTAGAAGAGTAGCCTTCTGGAGTCACGGAGACTAAGGGGCAAGGGTGGGCATTTTCAGAATGGGGTCATATGCAACAAAGACAACCAGGTATATGAGAACTTGAAATAGTTCGATTAGATAAAATCATTAAAATGTATACATCTGTCTGATGCTTGAGTTTTATAAGTCCAGCTTACACACCTGAGTGGAATTAGAATGTGTCAGGATATCAGTAAACTGTGTCATTTAATTCTTGTAGCTCAATTTCAGCAGCAGAAAAAGGGCAGAGCTTGATGGTCTAATCTCTCATGCAGAGGACACTGTTATTTTCCAAAGTCCTTGGTAATACTTGGGTAGATATGCTTCTATCAGCAGGAACAGTTAGTTGCTCAGAAGCGAATCTGTTCCTTTCTGCATTTTTTACTAGCTGAATGAGTCTTAAGTGAAATTGGTCTCTGTAAGTGACATAGAATTGTTTTAATAGGTAAGTCAGAGGTTAATTCATTTTTGAATCCTTTGGGAAAGCATACAAGAAACTAAATCCTGTAGGTATACAAGGAAAATGGCATATATGAAATGTGTTTTAATAACCTTCTCTGGATTTTTATTTCCTGTCTTCCTTATAGGCGGAGAAGTTCGGTGATTCCTTTGTCTTTGAAGGCATGTTGAGTGAGCAAGTGAAGACTGAGATCCAACAGGCAGTAAGTCATGTTTAAAGAGGATCTTCTATGTCTCTAGGACTGATTAGAAAGAGTTTGGGTAAAAAATCCCAAATACAAGGCCCACCCTTGTCTTCCCCCTACAAATGAACCACTCTGTTGCTATGAACTTGCACAGAGCAACAGCCGCATCAACCAGTGCACCTCAGGGTGAGGAAAATAGGCCAAGTCCAGGATCGTACCTGAAGAAATGTTGAGCTTTCTGAGTAGCACATTATGTTCCTAAGTAGACCGACCCTCTGAGTTTATTTCTACTGATAGTTGTTTCTAGAATGGGGGATTCAATGTGAATTAAAAAAAGATTTTTTACACTTCTAAAAGTCTAAAAGACTTAATCTCATCTGGAGCTTCCTGTGAAACATGAAATCACTTGATCAGAGACGTATTCATGCGGGCCTTTGGCGCTCAATGTCCGTAACACGTTGAACCATGGAACTGGTTTTTACCATCCAGTCACGGAGTCCCCAAACTCCAACTGAACCCTGTGCTGCCAAGTCTGTTGCCACTCATAGTAACCTATAGGACAGAGTCAAACTGCCTTATAGGGTTTCCAAGGCTGGAAATCTTTACGAAGCAGATGGTTTCATCTTTCTCCCTCAGAGCAGTTGGTGAGTTCTACCTGCTGACCTTTGGATTTGCAACCAAGCACTTTAACCATTGCACCACCAGAGAACCTGAGTGGATCCAAGGAGTATGCTTCAGATATATTTTTCTCAGAAATCATGGAAACAGTGGACTTGGTTTCTATAAACACCTGTGTGTTGGGTGGAGCTAGTGTGCCCAGAGACTTCAGTAGGTTTTTGTTCATATGTGTGTTTGCTTGTATGTGTGCCTGTGAGAAGGCAGACAGGTAAGAACAATGAAAGAGGAGCCAGGATGAACTGGGCAGTTGAGGGTTCACAAAACTAAGCGGGCAGGAATGCAAAGAGGCAGAGGAAAAGAAATGGCCTTGGGGAAACATTAAAATACGAACATTAAAGACAAAGGAACGGCATCCTAACCTTCCTTTTGTATACATTCTCTCTTTCCACCTCTGCCTGTTAACTCATCTTCATGTGTTGACGGCATTCTCACCTCTGGGATGAGTTGCAGTATCAGAAATATTAAAGTCCTGGCTCATGCGTTTTCTTTTCAAAGTAATGTCATGGGACTTGGGAGGAAAGGATGAGGTAAAAAAGACTTGATTGCAGATCATTGACAGGAGAATCAGGTCCATTTTTGTATTTGCTGTAGATAAACATTTAAAAAATGTGATGCACTACATTTGCATATCACAAGCTTTTATTCCAAATCGGTCATAACATCTAATATATACTTAAAAAAATTTTTTTTTTAAGGGGTTTGAGGTCAGTTCAGGTTGGTCTCGATGAGCTAGCTCCTCAGGATGTGGTGTCTTGTTTTAGGATACGGTGTCCTGAGGGAGGACACCTGTACCTCTTTGTGTAATCTGTGCTTTCAGATGGAGGGCCTCTTGTCACCTGAGAGTCTCCAAACACATTAGGCATAAAGGCCAAGGCCGATTATTGCTAGGCTCCACAGGTGCCCTGTTATGTACACAGTGAAGTGCTCTGCTTGTCATTAGGATAAGGATAAAGCAGCTCTTACCAGATGGTGCTGTGGCTCACCCGCTTAACTGCTCATAATGGAAAAGCAAACCTTTTAAGTATGTTTTGAGAAGGTTGGAATACATAAAGTGAATTTGTTGATGATCTGTGTTTCTCAGGCCTGATTTAACCCATTGTTTCCAGAAGTGTAGGACCTGAGATGGTTCATGAGACACCTGTAAGTGGACAGGAGATGACTTTGGGTAGTTGATGAACAAGCAGAAAGTAACAGTGAATTGCAAAGTTCCCTCTCTAGGTCTCCTCTAAGACTTGGTTAGCTTAAGAAGAAAGTCTCATGTGGGTGTCTGTAACGTGGGAGGAAGGGCTGTCTTGTAAAGAATTACAGCTTCAGAAGAGTGAGGGTGCAGTACCCTGTCCTGTCGGGCCGCTGTGAGTCAGACCCGACTTGGCGGCACTGGGCTGGATTGATGTCATTAATGTTGTTGTTAAGTGCCGTCAAGTCGGATCCGACCCATAGCTACCCTGTACAGGGTTTCCAAGGCTGTAAATCTTAATGGGAGCAGAATGCCTCATCTTTCTCCCACGGAATGGCTGGTAGTTTTGAACTGCTGGCCTTAAGGTTCGCAGCCTGTTTTGTAACCACTACGCTACTAGAGCTCCTTGATGTCATTAATAGCCTGCACCATTTGTTAGTCCCCGTGTTAAAATAGAGAACATGCCTCAGAAGTTTCTTCAGACTACTGTAGCTGGCCAAGAAGATTTAATACGACTTTGTTTTCGTGCAGTTTTTTTTTTCTTAACTTTTTATTGTGAATTAAGTAAAGGTTTACAGAGAAAGAGCATCAGTTTAAAAAATACAGAATGTTTTACGAATTTGCATGTCATCCTTACTCAGGGACCATGCTGACCTTCTCTGTATCATTCCAATTTTCCTGTAGGTATTGCCAAAGCGAGCACTATTTCCATGTAATTAAAAAAAAAAAAAAATCAGTAGACTATTATTTAGAGCAGTTTTAGTTTTACAGAAAAATTGTTCAGAAAGAATGTTGTTGTGAAGTGCTGTCAAGTCGGTTCCGACCCATAGTGACCCTGTATAGGGTTTCCAAGGAGCAGCTGGTGAACTTGAACTGCCAACCTTGCAGTTCAAACGGTTTTGCAGTCAGACTCATTAACCCACAGCGCCACACCAGGACTCAGAACTGTATTCAGAAAGTTAGAGTATTCCCATATGTCCCTCCTCCACACAGTTTCTCTTCTTACTGATATCTTGCAATAATGTGATACATTTGTTACAGTTGATGAATTACAATTAATATTTTAAATTCACAGTTGACCCTTTGTGTCAACTTTGGGTCAGATAAATGCATAATGTCATCATTATAGTATCACACAGAATAGTTTCACTGCCCTTAAGATGCCCTGTGCTCTACCTCATCATTGCTCCTCCCTCGGCCAACTTAGTCATCTGTGATGTTCTAACTAAAAACCACAAGTGGGGGGCTTTAGCTTTAGTAAAAGTGTGTTTTCCTATAGTCAGTAGTCCAGAAGTCCAAATTCAGGATGTCAGCCCAAGGGGAAGACTTCCTTTGATTGGAGGCTCTGGGGGAAGGTCCTCATCTCTCTTCAGCTTCTGTTCCTTGCTTCCTTGGAGATCTCCATGTGGCCTGGCATCTGTCACCCCATCCCTGCTGGCTTCTCTGTGCTTCAGCTGCTGATTTTTGTCTATCACCTAGACTGACATGGTCCATTAACATAACAAAGAAGTCCCCATCCCAAATTATATACACAAGTATTGTTGTTATAAGTGCCATTGAGTCCCTTCTAACCCTTAATGACCCTGTATAGGGTTTCAGAGGAACAGCTGATGAGCTTGAACCAACAACCTTAGGTTCAAACCCACTTTGCTATCCAGCGCATTAACCCACAGCACCACACCAGAATTCCATCCTCAAGTATAAGGGTTAGGGTTCACAGTTCAAAAAGGGTGGAGGGGGCACACATTTCAATCCATAACATCACTGTGCTCCAATCCTGATTTTTTTTCTGACTCCTCTAGTTTCTCATTTTCTATAATGTCATGTAATTAGGATTATACAGTATGTAACTTTTTCAGCCCGACGTCTCTCACTCAGCAATATGCATTTATGGTGTCTTTTTTGTGGTTTGATAGCCTATTTCTTTTTATTGCTGAAAAATACTTCATTGTATGGATTGTTGTCATTGTTAAAGTGTCATCGAGTCAGTACTGACTCCTAGCAACCTATGCACAGCAGAACGAAACACTGCCTGATCCTGGGCCAACCTTACTACCATTGTCACTCTTGAGTCCATTGATCCTGCCACTTGGCCAGTCCATCTCGTTAGGAGTCTTCCTCTTTTTCTCTGATCCTCCACTTTATCAAACATGATGTCCTTCTCCAGTGATGGTCCCTCCTGACAATATGTCTGAAGTATGAGAG
>NW_006408546.1:19754003-19755370 GCF_000296735.1 Chrysochloris asiatica | reverse complement strand
GTTCCATGGCCTTTTCTGAATCCGGCTTGAACCTCTGGAAGTTCTCTGTCAATGTATGCTTGCAGCTGTTTCTGTATTACATTTAATAAAACTACTCTCATGAGATATCAAAGAGATTGTCCAATGATTTCCACATTCCATTGGGTCACCTCTCTTTGGAATGGGCACAAATACGGATAGACCACAGTTTATTCATTCACCTGTTGAAGGACGTCTTTGGTTGCTTCCAATTTTTGCCACTTAGGACTAAGCCGCTATGATCGTTTATGTGCATGGTTTTGCATGGACTTATGTTTTTAACACATTTGGGTAAATACCTTGGAATATGATTGCTGAGTCGTAGGGTAGGACTATGTTATTATGTTTAGTTTTGTAAGAAACCTCCAGTGTCTTCCAAGAGGTCTGAACCATTTGTTCTCCCACCAGAATGAGAGAGTTCCTGTTGTTCCATATCCTAGCCCGCAGTTGGCGTTTTCAGTGTTTGGGATTTTAGTCATCCTAGTAGGTGTGTAAGAATCTTGGAGGTGCAGTGCCTAAAGCACCACACTGTCAATCAAAAGGTAGACGGTTCGAATCTAGCAGCTGCTCTGTGGAAGAAAGATGTGGAAATCTGCTTCTGTAAAGATTCACAGTCTGGGAAATCCCTGAGGCAGTTCTGTTCTGTGACTGTCTTGGAACGTGATTGTAAATCCTAGTCTCCGAACCTTTGCTAGAATTCTGTCACCTCAGTGTATGTCCCAAGTGTAATTTCGCTCTTAAAAACAAACAAACATGTTTTAATGATTCTTTTAATCTGTCGGTTTTCTTTTCATTCCCTTGCCTTCCCCTCCTCTTCCCCTCTGTTTTTTTATCCCTCTAACAATTTAGCTATTGAAACACCCAAGGGATATAACCTGAATTTGGGAGATTGCTGTCTCAAAGTTAACCGTTCCTCTGTCCTCTCTGTTTCCTGCAAATTGGCAGCTGGGCCCACAGGCTTGATGAGACTCATGTGAACCCTATGGCAAGACATTAGATAGTGCTGTGTTCCTTCATTAGGTGTCACCTAATGTCGGCTTGTCCCTCTTTTTGTGATGTTGGCAGCTCAGATCTTAGATCCATTCATTTATTGGGAATGTAAGGTGATGGTAATTTATTAGCTGAGATACTTCTGTAAAAATGGTTCTCTTCACCTACTGTCTTTTAAACCATTGGTCCTGTTCATATCAGAAGTGCAGAATAAATGCTTAATTCTTTGCTAATTTTTTTTTTTTTTTACAGTTTTTTGTGTGGATTGAGTGAAAGTTTACAGGGCAGATCGTTAGTTTTACATTCAACAAATCATATACCTTGTTTCATTACAATGATTATAATCCTCTCCATGTACC
>NW_006408546.1:19742445-19749673 GCF_000296735.1 Chrysochloris asiatica | reverse complement strand
GTACCAACTTGATGGCACCTAACAACAACAACAACTTGAGTAGACTTGTGGAGTCATTATCCAAATATAATCTTGAACATTTCCATCACGCTCATAAGAAACTGTGTACCTATTTGCAGTCTGTCCACTGCTACGCCCAGCCGCTAGCATTTGTCTTGAGTCTTTTGTAGCTTCTTTACTGTCTGTAGTATCAAAGAATTCCTGTGAGGCCTGGAGTAAATTACTTCTCTAAGAAGTCATGGCTTCTCTATGTTGTTGTTGTTAAGTGCCATCGAGTTACTGCTGTCCCATAGCGACCCTGTATAGAGTTTCCCAGGAGCAGCTGGCTAGCATGAACTACCCATCTTGTGGTTCAAAGCAGCTTTGCAGTCTAGCACATTAACCCACAGCACCACACCAGGACTTTTTGACTTCTCTGGGTAGAAAACAGTATTTCAAGCACACCGTTTAGGTTCTGGGTGGGTTCCTGGCAATTAAGGTAGTCATTGTAGACCCTTTTCAGTGGGCCGAGCCTAGATCACATGCTCCATATCCAAGGATTTACTTTTTCTTTAACAGCTGATGGTTTTATTAACTTATCTTGCTGTTGATCATTCTTGATCAATATTCACAGTTAATGGGGTGTACAGTTTCAATATTGGGTTACCAATGTGTTTGAAATGTATTTTTTGAAAAAAAAATCTCAGGGACATTTCTTATATTAGAGTTTTGTTTTCTTCTCCAGGAACTCTGAATATGTCTATTAGTAGAGTCTTTTGGGATTCCTTTAGGACTCCTGGTGATGTAGGGTAAACACTTGACTGCTTAACCTCAGGGTCAGTGATTCAAACCCATTGGCTGTTCCTTGGAAACACTGCACAGGTTGCTATGAGTCGGAACCTGTGGATGGCACTTAACAATAACTGCAGGGTGCTTTTCTCCAGTTATCTTGTGAAGCTTTCTTATACTCTTTTGTGTTTCTGCCTTTCATTTCTTGTCTTTTTGCTAATCTTGGATTAATTTCTGAAATGATTTTTAAAATAAAAACACAACCTTTTAAAGCTTCCTGACTTTTGTATCTCTTCTGAGCTTTGCTATTTATGGTTTACAATGGGGTAGTGCACTTCTAAGTCTCTCTGTGTGTATTTATTTTTTTAATGATTTGTGTATTTTTTAATGTATGTGTATATGTCTGAAAGGACTTTTAAAAGTTTGTGGAAAATGTAGAGGGCTAAAGCTGAGAGTGAATCATCCAGCTGATATGGAGTGAGATGAGGCGTACAAGAACATCCAGAGTTGCAGATGGTACCCATTTGACTTAGCCTTGATGGCTTGATAATCAGAACTCGAGTAGAGGAAGATATAAAAAGAGAATAAAACAATTTTTGATAAGGAAATGTGGGTAAATTGCTATAATTTGATGAACTTGACTTATACTCATGGAGGTAGTAACTCTAAATACCAACAGAGAGGGAAGGAGTCTTCACATCAAGTATCAATGCTATCCAGGGTAGATAGGGATGGGCAACTTAGACACTGGGTACCTAAAAAGAGGGGGTGATAAATGCACAAACTGACTGGCTTACAAGGTTTCAAAGGGGAGTTTAGTTTAATAGTGTGTTAGTGTGTGGGGTAGTTCGAAACTACCAGCTGCACCGCGGGAGAAAGATGAGGCTGTCTACTCCCGTAAAGATTTACACCCTCGGAAACCCTATACAGGGTCGCTATGGGTCGGAAACAACTCGATGGCACATAACAACAACACAACAGTGTGTAGGGAAAGAAAGAATCCCCACTGAATAGTTTTCATCTTGTCTGGATGGGTCTGGTTAAAGGAGATGGGGATAAGATTTTTGTGATTCAATGGTGAGTGGTTGTTATCATGACTGATTGTGACTGTCGCAATTGTAAAGGTAGACGTTTTGTACCAGAAATGGGGGAGTTGTTGATCTTGCAGTCCAGTAATGGAGGACCCTGGGACCATCAAGGAGGAGCGCACAAGCAGAATGTGGGCCTCATCCAGAGAAGCAGTGACGCCAGAGATGGAGACAGAGAAGGGGACATGGAGAGAGGGAGCAGCTGAGTATTCTAGATTCATGGAAAGAGAGGGACTGTGGGATGGTGGCCTGGAGGCAGACTGGCAGAATGTGCCCTTTGGTGGTATAAATTATTATATTTGCCTGAGTGTTTTTAAAAAAGAGAAAGAGAGTGAAAGTGAATGGAGAGAAATGCTGTTGACTAATGAATGGTACGTGGAGGTGATTATAATCATTGGGGGGAAAAAGTTTGTGGAAAATGGAATGAAAACATAAGGTAATTTTTACAGGAACTTTTTGAAACCTCCTCATATTGAAATAGGGAGAGTAAGGAGCTCTGGTAGCGTAGTGGTTACGAATCGGGCTGCGAACATTAAGGTCAGCGGTTCAAAACTACCAGCCGCTCCGCGGGAGAAAGATGAGGCTTTCTACTCCTGTAAGGATTTACACCCTCGGAAACCCTGTACAGGGTCGCTATGGGTCGGAACCGACTCGACGGCACTTAACAACAACAACAGTGGCTTTATATGATACCCACTGGACTGCAATCCCAGTTGAAGCCCAGCAGCTGCTCTGTGGGAGAAAGATTTACAGCCTGGGAAATGCTATTCAGGGTTGGAATCAACTTGATGGCACTTTACCCAACAACATATTAAAACACATCTGTAAGTTTATATGTGATGTTTCTAATCCCGAAAGACAAATTTTGAACTTATAAAGAGACTGATCATAAAAGTCAATAATAATGAAGAACTAAAAAAAAAAAGGTGTTTGGTTTATGTCACAATGGGCTTCCGACGAAGTCCATGGTACAAAATCCTGTTGTAAGTCAGGGACTACCTATTTTTGTTCTGCCGTGTCTTGTTTCAGTTTCTTCATGTTGTATGCCTCATCTGAAATTGTATATTGTAATGATATGTTGTGCATGTCCTTCTGGTGTGCATTTGTTCTGTGTAGGGATGTTCTCCATGATTTTCTGTCTTTTAGTAACTTTATATGGGGTTTGACCACCAGTCATTTTTATGTGAACTCAGTTTGTCTGAACCTTTAGGTGGAGGCATGGTTCAGGGTAGCGTTTGTAAGCACACAGAGCTGCCTCTTTATCTGCACTCTTGTAGTGTTCACAAAAGTAGCTCTGGTGGCACAATGGGTTTTAAAGCAAGGTCAGGGATTCAAACCCACCAGCTGTTCCACAGCAGAAAGGTAAGGCACTCTGTCCCCTTAGTGTCAGAAACCCTAAGGAACAGTTCTACTCTGTCCATCCCCATTCGATTCCGAATCATTGTAAACCTACACAGGGTTTCCAAGGCTGTAAGTCTTTCATGGGAGCATAAAGCCTCCTCTTTCTTCAGCGGAGTGGCTGGTGGTTTAGAACTATGGATCTTGCAGTGAGCATTCCAGCTTATCCTGTAGGGTGGCTCTAAGTCAGAATCAACTGGATGAGAGTGAGTTTAGTTTGGAGTAGGTGTTTGTCAATGTGGTCTCCTGCTTCCTGAGTTTCAAGCATTCCCAGGGTAAGACTGCTCCAGAGCCCTCACACTTTTTTTACCTTGGTGCCCTTGCATTTGCTGTTGTTGTGAAGTGCCGTGGAGTCAGTTCTGACTTACAGCAACCCTGTATAGGGTTTCTGATGAGTGGCTACAGGATTTGAACCACGACCTTATGGTTAGCAATCAATTAGTTCTCCTACAGCACTATACCAGGGCCCCTTGCCTTTATTGTTTGTTGTTAAAGTGCCGTCAAGTAGGGCTGATCCATAGTGACCCTGTATAAGGTTTCTGAGGAACGACTGGTGAGCTTAAACCGCTGACTTTGTGGTTCAAACCAACCTTGCAGTCCAGTGCATTAACCCACAATGCCACACCAGGACTCCTTGCCATTATTGTTGTTGTTAAGTACCGTGGAGTCGGTTCCGACTCATAGTGACCCTGCACAGGGTTTCCGAGACTGCAAATCTTTACAGGAGCAGAAAGCCTCATCTTTCTCCTGCAGAACAGCTGGTAGTTTCGAACTGCTCACCTTGAGGTTAGTAGCCCGACTTGTAACCACTACTCTACCAGAATATTGGAGAGGGCAAAATTCCCTGCAGTTTCAATGGCTATTTTCAGACTTTTGGGATTTTCTTTTTCACAAGTTTGAAGCTCTTTTGCTTTATTCTGCTATCTCCTGTGTCCAGACTTAGATACCAGGCAGGTGGTATGGCCATTGACAGTTTGTCCTCAGCTGCTTGGTTTTGGCTTTGGTGAGGCTATCTTGTCACATAATTTGTTGTGCACATTGTTCATTGGGTTTGGTTTTGCATCTGTTCCCGTAAAGATTTACAGCCTTGGAAACCTTATGCAGGGTCACTATGAGTCAGAACCGACTCCAAGGGCACACCCCCACCTCCACCACCACCGCCAAGTTGCTCAGACTGCTTTAATGTGGAGATTCAGAGAGATTCAAAAGTGCTGCCGCTGCTGCCACCATCTTTGCTAGTTTTCTTTTTATATAAAGTTTTGAGGCAAAACACTGAGTTGAATTTCAGGATTTCCTTCTGAAAGTATTTTAGAGTGTGTGGATTTAATAGTGTAAAACAGATGACATATGCATTCTGAAATTTACTTCTTTGCGTTATTATTTGGATGTTGGATTTGAAGCAGGAATCTTAAAAGGCAGCGATATTAAATCCAAGAAAATGTTAGGGCTAACTGTTGTATTGTTGTGTTTTGCTATCAATAATTTTCCATTTTTTACAAGCATCGTTGTTATTAAGTGCCGTTAAGTCAGTTCCGACTCATCGGGACCCTGTGTAGGGTTTCCAAGGCTGTAAATCTTTGTGAGAGTAGAAGCCTCGTCTTTCTCCCAAGGAGCGACACGTGGACTCAGACCCCTGACCTCGTGGTTCACAGTCCAGTGCTTATCCTACAGTGCCAAACCAGGACCCAATTAATATCTAGAATTATTTTTTAAAATCATGTTACTAATGAATGTCATACATCTTTGACACAAGAAGCAGCATTGGGCGACTAGAAAGCTGGTGCCATAGGTGGTTATCTCTTCCCTTGTGGTCTGGCACTTTCTAAATTAACAGTTGAAAGACACAAATTCCTGAGCAGGTGTCCTTGATGAATGCAGGGGACTTGATAATGAAAACTACTTTGAGGAGTTCTTTTCATCTCAAAGCCATTTTTAGTGAGGAATCAGAATTACCAAAGAGTCTTTTCTTTTTTGAAGTAAAAAGCAATTTCCGGACTGTCCTATCTTGCCTGAGAGATGCTAGGTATTTTGTTATTTGGATGATATGGGGACCAGGATGAAAGGCAAGAAAAATGCAGCCTGACCCTCTGTTCACAACTGTGTAAAGACTCTAATCTAGAAAGAGCCAAGGGTAAGATATGGCTCACTTATCAAAATGGGCACAAATTGTCCTGAGAAATGCCTTCAGGCCCAGCAAAAATCTTGTCACACTCCCAAAATAATTTTTAAAATAATTATTGCTGTTGAAAATATACACCAATTCAAGTTTTTACATATGCAATTTAGTGACATTAGTTACAATAAAAAATGATTTTAAAAATTAACTACAGTATAAACTAAACTAATGAGAATGCAGTCAGCCTTCAGAATGGAACTCGGCATTCAGAATGGCACATAGTAAATCCAGATTCAAGTAAAACAGATGTTATTGTTATGTGCCATGGAGTCGGTTCCGACCAATAGCGACCCTGTACAGGGTTTCCGTGGCTGTAAATCTTTACAGGAGCAGAAAGCCTCATCTTTCTCCCGCGGAACGGCTGGTAGTTTCGAATTGCTGACCTTGTGGTTCGCAGCCTGATTCGTAATCACTACGCCACCAGAACTCCTTAAACAGATGTAAGAGAGATCAATTGCCTAGCATCACTTTGGATGTTAGAAGTTTTACTTTTCTAGCATCTTAACTAATACTTCCCTGAATAATCTCAGTTGAGGTTGAAGAAGTTCCTTTGTTTACATGACCAATACTTCAGACTTTCTCATTGGAGTTTTGAGGCTTGTTTATTGGGCATACTCATGAAAGCTTGTAAGCCAGTCGCTTCATAGCTCCTCCTTTTTGATGTCCAGTGTCTAAGTAGCCCATCCCTGTTAACCCAGTTGTACTGAGGAGGCAAGCTTGATCTTTGATATGAAAAATCCTTCCCTTTTGGTTGGAATTTGAGCAACCATGTCCTTAAGCAAAGGTTTCTCTTTAGGTCATCAAATTGTAGCAATTTACACTTGCTCTCCATATCAGACTTCTTTATCGTCATCTGGTCGAGTTGTGATCAGCAAGCCATTAAAGCTAGGTCAAATGGGTACCATCTGTCAGTTTGGGAGTTCTCCCACTTTCAGATCACTTCACTCGCAATTCCAGCCCCAGTGGCTAGGTCAGTGTCCCTAACCTTCAAGCCGAGGCTTGTTTTTTTGGAGACTCCATGAGGAAAGATTACAGAGCCCTTCAGTCAGAAAGACCATGATTTAAATCTTTGCTCTGCCATCCATCAGCTGATTTGGGAAAAACCTCATCTTTGTTACTCTTTTTGATTTGGAAGTGTGACATTTACGTTAACATTTTTGAGTCTTCTCTTTTAATATAAACATTTTCATCTGCAGATTTCATTTTAAGTGGCTGCTTTAGTTCTGGAAACTTTGTTGTAGTCTTTTGTAATTGCTGATTGCTAACTGTTTTCTGCTGATCCATGATCATTTCTTCAATGCATACATCATTTATAAATTGTTATTGTTCAAATTCACAGTCATTTTATTATCATTTTGTGTACTGGATTGTACCGTGGTCAGAGAATGTGGCCTGTGTTATATGGGCTCTTTAAAGTTTGTTGAGGTGAGCTTTATCGCATACTACTTGGTCAACTTTCATAAACATGCCATGTATATTTAAAGAGAGAATACCATTTCTATTACTTTGGTGTAATATTATGCATGGTGTTGGTGGTAGTGTACCATTTAATCCATTCCAATTTCTAGTTACTGTGTGTAGGGTTTCCAAGGCTGTAAGCATTTGCAGGAGCAGAAAGCTTCATCTTCATTTCATGCAGTGTCTGGTGGATTCCCAATGCTTAACCTACTACATGGTCAGGGCTCCTTAATATTATATATATATATGTTGTTGTTGTTGTTAAGTGCCGTCGAGTCGGTTCCGACCCATAGCGACCCTGTACAGGGTTTCCGAGGGTGTAAATCTTTACGGGAGTAGA
>NW_006408546.1:19722778-19742345 GCF_000296735.1 Chrysochloris asiatica | reverse complement strand
GGTAGTTTCGAACCGCTGACCTTAAGGTTTGCAGCCCGATTCGTAACCACTACGCTACCAGAGCTCCATATATATATATATATATAAATAATATTATACATCTTTCAATACATGTATGGAGTCTGCAGTTGAATACCACCGACTTCTTCTCGGAAACCCTGTATGTAGTCTGGTCGCTGTAAGTCAGCACTGACTTGACAGCGCTTAACAACAACTATTGGCTTTTTTCCTGCCTCTTGATTCTGCTGTTGAGACTACCCAGTGAATTTTTTTATTTTGGTGATTCTGTTTTTCAGTTCTGAAGTTTCCTTTTTCTTTAATAATGCCATCTCTTTCCATTCATTTCATTACCTCGTAACAGTTATGGGTTGATTTGAATCCTCCCACCCCCATTCCTCTACCCCTCCCCCCTGAAAATATATTTTCAAGTCCTAGCCCCTGGTACTTGTGAATGTGGCCATATTTAGAAATAGTGTCTTTGCAGATGTTATTAGTTGAGTTTGCATGAGATCATACTGAAGTAGAGTGGCCCTAACCCAGTATGATTGGTCTCCTTCTAAGGAGAAGAGACACAGGGAAGCAAAGAAGGAAGATAGCTATGTGAGGATGAAGGCATCGATTGGAATTATGCTTCCACAACCAAGGAACTCTTGAGGTCACCAAAAGCTAGAAGAGACAGGAAGGTTCTGCCCCTGGAGGCTTTGGAGGGCACACGGCCCCAACAATACCTTGATTATAAACTTCTTGCTCCCATAACCATTAGATGATACATTTCTTTGATTTTAAACCATCCATTTTGTGGTATAGGCAGTCCCCAGGTCACGCATGCACGAGATCCATTCCTGTTTCTGTATGTTGTTTGTAGGTAGCTCAGAACAGATGTACATGGTTCTTACTTAGCCTTACTTTAGTGCACCAAAAGACCTGAAACACTTTCAGTGATTTAAAAGTTGTATGTACAGCAAGTCAAGAGGATTGTGATGAAAAATTTGTTATAAGTCAGGGTTGGTTCATTCATTTCAAAGCGAGGACAAATTTATATAACATTAAAGGGCAAGTAGCAGTTGTTTGTAAGTCAGAGGTTCATAACCTGGAAGTGCTTGCACTTGGTTCATCAGCTCTTAGAAACTGATACAGCACCTGTTGGGTTTCCTTTTTCTTTGTATCGAGTCTCTGAGTTCTTTTAAAAATCCTTGGAGAATGGTGGTGGCTGTGTGCCGTGGAGTCGGTTCCAACTTATAACAAGCCTGTACAGGGTTTCTGAGGCTGTAAATCTTTACGGGAGCAGAAAGCCTCATCTTTTTCTTGCGGAACAGCTGGTAGTTTTGAACTTTTGACCTTGCGGTTCACAGCCCAATTCGTTACCACTATGCTACCAGAGCTCCTTCCTCTGGAGAAGAGTTATCTGTTTTTCTTTAGGCAATCAAACAATTTAGCTACAGACCAGGAGTTTTCTCTCCCCTTCTGCTGGTGAAGAGTTTTCCACTCTGTTCCGTCACTCCTTTCATACCACTGCAACAATGTAGTTGATATTTTCCCTTTACATTAGCTAGCATTTTAATTCTTGTAATCACTTGTAATATGGATCAGAATCCCTATCTAGCAGAGGTGTTGTAAAGATCAAATGAAATAAGGTACAGCACCCATCATGTCTATAAAGTCTTTCAGTAAATGTCATTTAACTGTTTTTCTTTCTTTCTTCTAGTGGACATCTTTTTGCCTGGTCTAATGAGTTAAATTTCTTTTGCATTACTGTTACCCATTTTAAGATTTGGTAATGTCACATAAAGCACAGTGCCAAGTTATAAGGTTGCTTTGAAAGGATTTGATGTTCTTGGAATAAATCCTCTTGGATTATCCCACAGGTCTTGGCTGGAGGAATACAGTTGGGATATACCTTGATGTTCTTTGGATTCATTCCTCCTTGATTGACCATCCATGGATGGGTTTTGTACTTTGACTTCTTTAGTGATGGAAATGTGTCTAGGTCTCTCTGTTTGATAGTTTCCTTTCTGGCTTAAACCATGTTCTGTTTAGCAAACCACCACTCATCTCATATAAAGGGATGATTGTTAGTGAATGTATACTCGTTATAAGTCGCATGACGGTAGTGTGAATACATCTGTATTATTTACCACTCTATCCCCAGGATACAGTGGTGTGGAGAAAGCACTGGACCTCAAGGTCGGTTTGAACCACAAGGTTGATAGTTCAAACTCACCAACTGCTCCTTGGAAAACCCTGTACGGGGTTGTTATGAGTAAGAACTGACTGAATGGCACTTAACAATAACAATACATCGCTAGTAGTTAACTGTCACATAAACCAGTCACCATTGCGTTGACTCCGACTCACGGTAACCCCATGTGTGTCAGAATAGAGCTATGCTCCATAAGGTTTTCAATGACTTTTTTTTTTCAGAAGTAGATTGCCAGGCCTTTCTTCAGAGTTGCCTGTGGTTGGTTTTGAACCTTTTGCGTTTTGAGGAGTAATTGAGCACACAAACCATTCATCATCCAGACACTCCACACCTCCACATAATAAGCACTTCATAAATAACTGCTGGATCATCTCGTGGAGCCTTTCATTTTTGATAGTTGTGGGGCTGAGACCTGGTGTGACCCCTTCTGGAGGACGGTTTTTCCTTGGCGGGAGCGCAGCATGAGATGTTGAGCATCAGGGTCTTGGTGGTCATGGTAACTGAGTTGTTCAGGAAGTTCAGTCCAGGCCTGGTTAAGTGGATGAGATAAGAAGGAAGTACTGCCATACAAGTGTCTTTTGAAAAGAATGATTGATTCTCTGCCTGACTCAGGAATCCGTGTGTGGCATAGGCTCAGGAAGCAAAGCACGATAACCCTGAAAGTTGAGAACTTGGTGTATTGCACAACGGGATATGGTTGTTTTCCCAACTTGCTCCAAAAGCAGGCACCTGATCAGAGTGAATGTGTGTGAGTGAGGCGCATGCTGGAGGCCCTGAAACAGATTTGAAACATCTGTTGAAGGTGTCTTGAAATTTCTTACCACTTCATGTGTGGGTCTTTTGAGATCTAACTTGGATTAAGAAATAAAATGATTCGAACCTTCTAAATGCTGGGATTTGCATCATAACACTTCTCTATGGTGACAGAGGTGGACTATTAAGTAGGTAGTCATGTATAAAGTTCAGCTTTAAGAAAAACTTAACACAAAAATGAGAATTTGGAGTGGGTAGAATTTTCAAAACCATCTGGCAAAAGCCCCTTTCTCTTAGAGATGAGGCAGCCATGGCCCTGGAAGGGCAAAAATGCCTAAGTTCTGGGCCGGGCTGTGTACCTGAGATACAGCATGTGCTTTTCCTATAGTATAGATACCTGCTTTAAAACCCATGAGCTAGCAGGTGATTTCCCCTTTCCTTCTTTACAGAAGGATTTGCTGTGGAAATCAGAACTGGTGTGCATGCAGAAGCAGGTCATCCAGGGTAGGGAGGGCTTTGGAAACCATGGAAACCTAAGGAACAGTTGAATTTATTCATTAAACAAATGTTTATCCAATATGTACTATGAGCCAGGCTGTGTTTTAAGTGCTGTGGTTACAAGAGCGAACTAGACAGAATCTCATGCTTTATGGAGATTTTAATCCTACTAAGAAACAGAACATAAACAAGTAAACTTAAAACCAGCTCTGATACTGTTAGGATAAATCACCCATGATCAAAATAAAACAGAACAATAGAATAGAAAGTGATTGGGGTGTAGTGTGGTTGAGAAAGTGTCACTTGAACCGAAACCTAAATGATGAATCGGAGCCAGCTTGAGCAATCATGAGTAGCTCAGGGAACAAGGGGGGCTGTGATGGGGATTAGGGTAGACTGGAGAAGTAGGCAAGTGGCAGGGTACCCTGGTGTGGTGCTGTGGGTTAATACACTGGACCCCAAGGTTGGTTTGGTCGGCAGTCCAAACTCACCACCTACTCCTCAGAAACTCTATACAGGGTCGCTAGGAGTTTGAACCGACTCGACAGCACTTAACAGCAGCAACATGGGCTTCAGTTGTTGTTGACTCACGACAACCCCAGGTGTGTGTTGGAACAGAACTGTGTCCTTTAGGGTTTTCACTGGCTGGTTTTTTGGAGTTAGAGGGTGAACATTTATCTAAATAATTAGGTATTTTTCCTTTATATTTATAAATTAAATATAACCTTCCATGACTGTGTTACATTGCTTCATATGGCTTTACCCGTTAGGGATGGACCAGTCTCCTTGTTGGGTACGCATATGATGCAGGCTTCTGCTGAGTGTATCACATGACTTTCCATTCATCCTACTATTTCTCAGGGCAAAGGAGTAAAAAATGTAGTTTTGTAATCAGTAAAAAATACTATTCCACTGTAGGAGTCCTGGTGTGGTTCTGTAGGATAATCAATAAAAAATACTATTCCAATGTATCGAAACTACCAGCTGTTCCGTGGGAGAAAGATGAGGCTTTCTGCTCCCTTAAAGATTTATAGCCTCGGAAAACCTGTACAGGGTCGCTATGAGTCGGAACCGACTCCACGGCACATAACAACAACAACAACAAAAACAAATTCCAATGTAGGAGCCCTGGTGTGGTTCTGTAGGTTAACTGTAAGATCAGTGATTGAAACCCACCAGCCACTCCTTGGAAACCCTTACACAGCCTCCCTAAGAGTCTCAGAGGCAACTTGACCACAAACAACAACATTCTATTGTTTGTAGTAATATTTTTCAAAGCCCTAAATCAATTCCCTTCGCTGACACCCCCCCCCAATCTTTATGCTGATTAAATTGAGCATTAGGTGAGTTAATTCTCTTTTAAGGGTTAAGTCCAGAGGTCATTAAGGACAGTTCTGGCGCATTGTTCATAATGAATAACCAGGCATTAGGTTTCCACTTCTAAGGACATGTGATGTTTAGAGTCTCCTTAGTCTGTGCCTTGGGAAAGCAATTGAATATTATTAAAAACCAAATAAAAAATTATTAAAAAAGTTAAGGTATGCTTCAATTTCATAAACACTTGTACCCTGATTCAGGGTAATTTACTCAGGATTCTATTTGAACTGAGCTGTCTGCCCTGACTACCAATCTATGTGATAATTTGCCTTTACCTTCTTTTAGTGTCTGGTTCTCACTTCACTTTACATTTGTACTGGGTGCTGAAGAAACAGATTTTTGTTCAGGGTGTGTGCTCTCTATTCTATCCAGTTCTTTCAGTTGTTTGGTGCTCCTCAAGTTTTATTTATACTCGGGAGTCTTGACTCTACCTGCGATTTCTTATTGTTCACTGGTGCCAATTGAAAATGCTTAATGTGGATAAATGCCATGTTTGTTCTGTGCTTCAAGAAATTCCCACCTTTCTAATTCATTTGTCTGAATGCATTTACTTTTTAAGAGAGCTGTTGTAAAGTTGTGAATTTGATATCTTTACACATGAATATGCATAATTACCTACTGCTGTATCTTTTTTTTTCTGGTGATTTTATTCCACACTGTGTATATATTTGTTGTTGTTTAAGTGCTGACAAGTTGGTTCCGACTCATAGCCACTCGATATAGGGTTTCCCATGGAGCGGCTGGGGGTTTTGATTAGGAGCACATTTTACCACCTCAAAGGCAAGAATAAAGTCTCCTTTGTTAATTGCCCCCTTTTTTGTCTTTAAGCTGTTACTACAATTCTGTGATGTCCCTAGGACAGGTGGGAAAATGTCTATGCTCTCTGATGCCCATTTCTCAAGGTGATAGCATCCCTCACATGAATTCGATATACACTGTAATTGGTCGTTGGCTGTGTGGTGCAGCTGATTCAACTTAAATCCAAGACGTTGCTATGGAGATGGTTAATTAGAAATAAGGCATATTGAAGTCATTTCCCCTGTCAATATAAGGGAGTTCCATAACTCTAGAAGTTGTTGCAGTCAAACAGATAAAGTATGGGTTGTTGTGTTAAGTGCCGTCGAGTTGCTTCCAACGCATAGCGATCCTGTATTGGGCTTCTGAGGAGCAGCTGGTGGGTTTGAGCCGCCAACCTTGTGGTTGGCAGTTCACTACTTATCTTACAGTGCCACACCAGGAGTCCAAAAAATTTTAGGTAGCAATCACCTAAACCAAGCAAGCCCATTGCCATCCAGTGGTTTTTGACTGATAGCAATCCTATAGGACAGAGTAGAACTGCCTCATACAGCTTCTGAGACTAAACCTTCACATGAGAAGACCACCTCATCTTTCTCCCACAGAACGGCTCATGGATTCAAACCACTGAACTTGTGGTTGGCCGTCCAATGTGTAACTCACTGTGCTACCCCAGGGTGCCTATGGCTATTACCGGAAGCCCTAAAAGAGCCTTGTCACATTGCTGCATTAGGGCAGAGACCAAGGACCAGATAGAGATCTGTCAGTGGGCACAGCTGAGGAGAGGCTGTCCTGCTTGAAAGAACTGTGCCCAGAGCAGTTCTGACCCTTGATGTCACTCGTAAGCCCCACAGCTGTGAGTATGGTGTTTGAGTGAATTCTGTTTGGCCCCTGTAATGAGTCTCAAATCCAGCTGAATTGAGAGGGCTGTAGTCTAGTTGGTGCTTTTTTTAAAAAAACAACCAAACAAAACAAACGTGTGCTGCTGGTATGGTACCGAGGCTTAATGCCCTGGACTGCAAGGTCAGTTTGAAATGCAAGGTTAGTGGTTCAAGCTCACCAGTCGCTCCTCAGAAACTCTTTACAGGGTCGCTATGAGTCAGCACTGACTCCATGGCCATTAACAACAACAGTATCTCTTTCAGGAGACCTGCTAGTGTAGTGGGTTATGAGGTGGGCCGGTAAACCGAAACTTAGCAGTTAGAATCTACCATCCACTGCCCAGGAGGCTTTCCTGGGAAGATTTACAGCTTTGGAAACCGTTTAGAGGGTCACTCTAAATCGGAACCAACTTACTGGCACATAATCACCACCTTAACTGTTATTCTGCACCAGGCCCTGTTCTCAGGTCTTCACATGCATCCCCTTTATTCAGTACTCACAGCGACCCCAGGAAGTAGATGTTTTTAGTATCATTATCCCCATTTCAGTTCCTGTGTGGTTCAGATGCTGTGCATTAGACTACTCACCTAATGGTTGGGAGTTCAAACCCACCTAGCGGCACCTCAGAATAAAAACCTGATGATCTGTTTTCACAAAATCAAGAAGGTTCTGTGGAGTGTCTATACTCTGTAATTGGGGCATGATGAGTTGGAACCTACTCAGTAGCAATGGGTTTCATCTTAAGTTTTGCTTTTGGTTCTTGGTATCCTTATTTTACAGATGAGGAAACTGAAGTCTGTGGAGGTTAAATCGTATACCTGAGATCTGTTAGCTTGTCAGAGGTACACTGTTGTTCAAGCGTAGGCAGCTTGCTCCAGGATCGTATGTTCTTCATGACTACACTACTATGACTGCATATTAATGTTTAAGGAGAGTGACCTGGTTTTTTCTGGTTATCATAATGGGAATGATGTTTCCCCCCCAGCTCTCTCTTCCGAGGGCTCTGGCAATGTCAGGGCACAGTTTTTATTATTACCATTGGCAAGACATCAGGGATGCTGCTTAACATCCTACAGTGCACAGGACAGTCCCCACAGCAAAAAATTATCTGCCCCAAATCTTAAGTAGTGCTGATGGAGAGCTAACCTGTTAAAGTAATGTGTGCTCATTCTACAAAGTATGTTACTCTTTCAGCCCTTTTCCTTTGTTAAATGCATGTATATTCTCATAGAGTTTCCCCCTCTCATTATACTATTCATGTGGAAGAGAGATGAGGCTTTCTGCCTCCATAAAGATTTACAGCCCTATCTATACAGGGTTGCTATGAGTTGGAACCGACTCCATGGCATATAACTCCCACCACCATACGATCCATACATATGTTTTACAGAAAAAAGCATCAAATACAGATTTGATTCTATAACTTCCCTTTATAACAGAATACATTATGTAATACTTCCTTGTTAGATGTCTTGCCTTTGCATGAATTGATACCAAGGACTGTGGAATATTTTGTAGTTTTTTGCAATTAGAAATATTGTGCAGTGGTGATGTGCTTGGCTGTTAACTGAAAGGTTGCAAGTTCAAACCTGGTGCAGTAGGAAAACTTGTTGATGTGCTTCCATAATGAAAATCCTATAAGTCATTATACTCTATAACACATGGGGTACCCATAATTTGGAATCGACTTGACGGCACTCAAGAATAACAGCAACGTATATGTATCTTTGCAAATTGTGTCAGATGTTATTTAAAAAAAAAAAAAAGAAAGATTGTAGCTCTTGGCCAAGAACAGTGTTCTCAGGGCCTTCCTTCCCGCCGTGCTGTAACCAGAGTCAATGTGTGCTTCCTGTTTCACTGTGCATATGGTTGAGGTTGGTCATCATCACAGACTCTATGACTTTAAGTCAAGTAATCCAGGGTTTGTTGAGGGTAGGTTGCTAGGGTAAAGTAGCAGTTGCATGTAGTAGCCTGTAGCAGTTGCTCAATAAATACCTGTAGTCAGACAGATTTGAGGGGAAGAAGAGAGTAAAATTGACATTGTCTTAGTCTGGGTTCTCTTGAGAAGCAAAACCAGTGAAGCTTGTATATGTGTTTATACAGAGAGGTTTATATCAAGGAAGTGGCTCACACAGTTGTAGAGGCAGGCAAGTTTCAAGTCTGTGGGTCAGATGTCTGGAAGCTTCTCCTGACTCACATAACTGTAGGATCTGATAAACCCAAGGGTGGCGAGTCAGGCGTCTGGCTTGTGGCTGCAGAGGTGAATGAATCCAAGGTAAGCAGGTAAGATGGCAGGCTGCTGACAACTCCCAGGATTGGCAGGTAATACAACAGGCTGCTGGCTCAAGTCCCTAGAACAGGAGGTTAGATGCAAGATCCAATCCCAGAAAAAGGCAAGCAAGCTTTTCCACAGTGTCCATGTACACTGTGTGTAGGCCACATCCCCAAGGAAACTGCTTTTCAATAGATTGGCTGCTTAGAGCAGATCTTATCCTGGGAGGTTACCACATTTTAACGACCAGTTTATTGAGATTTTTGGCCCAACTACATTGACACAAAACTTTAACGCTCACAGGCATTTATCTACCCAGGGATCTTCTACATTACACCAAGTCCATGGATGTGCCCCTTTGAAGGAGTGGTGGTGGTGGTGGTGGTGTACTGTGGAGTCAGTTCTGACTCATAGCCACCCTGCATAGGGTTTCCGAGGCTGTAAATCTTTACTGGAGCAGGAAGCCTTGTCTTTCAAAATCCAGCGGAACAGTTGGTAGTTTCGAACTGCTGACCTTGAGGTTAGCAGCCTGACTCGTAACCACTAAACTACTGTCCAGTACAGCTGATGTCATCTACCTCTGATTCCAGGTTTGTGGTGGATAATAACTCCTACTCCACAATAATCCCTAACTGCACCTGCGGAAATCTCCACATCCCTTCCCTGGTCGGTTCAGACCCCACCTGCCAGCAGAGCCCTCTCAATCTCATCCACATTCACCCAGGACTAGGTCAGCGGGTATTGACCCCTTCCCTGTTTCTTAGATCCAGTCATCTGTTTGAATGATTCCCAGAATCTAGGGAAAGGGCTGTCTTTAATATAGAAGACTAAAACGCTAGAAACATATACGGCAAGGTCCAGGAGGGCTCTCTGGACAGAACTTCCATGCCCCCTGGGATGTACTTACTCTCCTGAGAGCAACTGTTAACACTCACCACCCAGGAAGTCCCACTGTACCTCCATCTTCCAGGACCTCAACTGGCCTCCCCACATGGGCAGGGTAGTTCATATCAGGCTTCCTGGGACTCATTGGCCCCCTAGATGGTCCTCCTTCATCTGGTCAGCCCCTACTCGTTGACTTTAGTTGTGGTCCAGCTCTAAAGAACTCGAAACAAAGGCAAATTGTTTCCTGCAAATGGGGTTCCACGTTTCACAGACTTCCTTAGAGAATCTGTGCTGTTAAGGCTTGTGTTTGGCTCTCTACTAAAGTTGAGCACATGTGTACCATGAAAGACATCAGGGATTATAGTCAATAGAAATATATGTGTGTATTTACCACAAGCCAGCAATGCCTAATAAAGCATAACCCTGTAAACCCATTAGCAATGGTCCGATGGATTGATACTTCCTACTGTTTGCTTGGTTCCCATTGATGGTGACCCTATAGGACTGAGTAGAATGGCTCCTTCTGGTTTCTGAGATTGTAAATCGGAACTACCGACCAATTTCATCACTGTAGCTCCTGGATGGATAGGGGTTTTTGGTTATTAAAAAAAAATGATTGATGAAATATTTTAAAACCCAAAACAGTACTAAAAAAGGCAAACAAACAAAAAAAGCATTTACTTTTCAGATTCAACAAAGGTTGACATTTTTCATATATGTCTTTATTATTTTTGTTACAGTGTAAGCAATAGAACCTTGTGGGGGTGATGTAACCTAACTGATCAGTGTTAGGGGTAGGGTAAAGCTGAGTGAGTGACCTGAAGATTTCCCTGAAAGGAAATTGGGATGTCCTGGATTTTCTATGCACACCCTCCCTTGATATGGAGTGAATTTCCTGTCACTGGCACCCAAACATCCAATAGTCTACTCAATAAGAACATTACTAGTTTGCAGTTTCTGCACTACCCCACATGAAATAGCAGCCATGCCTTTTCATCGCTGCTCCTTTCTGTACAATAAAACGCCATGCAGCAATGTTTAAGGACAGAATACCTCTTTTGTTGAATTAAAAGCATTGTGATTTTTTTTTTGTGTGTGGTTTCTTCCATCAAACTGTGATTGAGATGCCATGAATGTTCTGATTGTGTTGATGAAGACAAAAAGAAGAGGAATTAAGAATGGAGTTTCTTTAGTGATTATTAGCTGAATCCATTTCCTACTCCCAGAATGCAAAGAATTGAGGGTCATCTTGAGTCTGCTCTCGTTCATCTGTAACAGTGATTATTATTAGAGTGTGTTACTTTCTTCATGACTGGTTGTCATGAGGCCATGTTGAGACTGGTTCCCTGTACTGATCGTTGGGCATAATTGAAAGACTTTATATATTTCCTTCTTGTGATACCCCTGAAGAAGACTTTGCTATTCTCTTCATCAGCTAACAGGCATGGGAAGGTTAAATTGGCTGCTAAGGGTCACAGGGTGAATGGGAAAGGCCTGACTGAAATCCAGGTTTGTGTTTTTATAGTTTATTTTTGTTGTTGATTTTGAGAGTCTGCAGAGCAGAACATACACTTATTCAACAATTTCTGCATGTGCAAATCAATGACATTGATCCTTTGAGTTGTGCATATATTCTGAGTTGTGTAACTATTCTTTTCTCAGGCATTCTCCTTAGCATAAACTCACTGCTCTTCAAGGCTCTTTTTGTTTTGTTTTGTTTTAAACCAGTTAAGCTTTTGTTTGATTTTAAGTAAGACTAAAGGAGTCCTGGAGTGGTACTGTGGGTTAATGTACTGGACTGCAAAGTCAAGTTTGATCTGCAAGATAGGTGGTTCAAGCTCTCTAGCCGCTCCTTGGAAACTCAATACAAGGTCAAAACCAAGTCGATGACTGGCACTTAACAACAAGAATTGGTCCCTCTAGGGCACTTAACAACAACAAAAGAAGAAAATCCAGTTTTGACTGGTTCCCAGACCATTGTTCTTAATCATCCACTAAACAAGGAGCTCTGGTAGCGTAGTGGTTACGAATCGGGCTGCGAACCTTAAGGTTAGCGGTTTGAAACTACCAGCTGCTCCACGGGAGAAAGATGAGGCTTTCTACTCCTGTAAGGATTTACACCCTCGGAAACCCTCTACAGGGTCGCTATGGGTCGGAATCGACTCGACAGCACTTAACAACAACAACAAACAAGGACCACTTTCTGTGGTAAACAGAACCCCAAAGTGGGAGTTAAGGTCCTAGTAGTAGTTTGTGGAGCACTTTCAAATTTTATCATGTTTGACTTTCGTGTTGGACTCCATGGCAGTTTGTTTTTTTTTTTGGGAGTCTGAATGAGGTGAGGCAGGCAGTACCTGATTCTGTCTCCCAGATGAGAGCTCTGAGGGGCTAGACAAGTCATGAACTTTCCAGAGCCACACAGCTAATGTTGGGACTGAAAATGAACCGGAGTCCTGTAAGACACACATACCTGACATTTTATCCTGATCTTCATTCATCCGCCTTGGTTGACGTTCAGCCCAGCACTCAATTGTATGATTAGTTAATATCCTCAACTTTTAAATGGGAAATACACTTCCTTAAGGAACTCTGGTAGGGTAGTGGTTACAAGTCGGGCTGCTAACCTCACTGTCAGCAGATCGAAACTTCCAGCTGTTCCGCAGAAGAAAGATGAGGCTTTCTGCCCCCGTAAAGATTTACAGCCTTGGAAACCCTATGCAGGGTCATTATGAGTCAGAACCGACTCCACCGCACACCACCACCACCCTACTTCTCTGTCTCTCACGTGATAGAAGTTTAACTAACAGTGCATCTTTTTACAATTCTTGGAGATTTATACCATTTCATTATGTATTTATGTGATCATGCTGATGTTTGTTTCTTAAAGCTTTTATTGTGAATTGAATGATAGTTTGCATGGCAGAATATTGGTTTTGCATTCATTCATATTTTGTTTCATTGCAATGATTGCAATCCCCCTCCATGCACCATTGGTTAACAGTATTTTACTGTATTCCCTCTTCTTCTTTGTTTTTATGTACACAAAAACACATGGGAATCATTTAAACATCCAAAGGGCAGATTTTGCAAGTCAGTCTCCTGCCTGCCAGCAAATAGCTTTTGTCTTTGCATGAGTTTAGGTACTCTGGTGTTTCAAAATGTCATTTGTTTTTGTTGTTGTTTAAATAATTTTTTGGTTAAAGATTAATTTACATATAAATTTGTGTGTGTATACGTCGAACTCTTTCCGTTTTATATTCTAGTGAAGGGAGATGTGTTTAGTAGCTGAATTGGAAACTGAAGACCAGACAGTGCGTGGTTGCTGCTTTTACTACCGCTGTTTCTTTTTTGAGTCTTTGTAGCTAATAAGTTTTTGTTCTGGGTTGCTTTGAGGTGGCAGCTGCTCCCTGGTGGTTACCTGTTAAAGACGCTAACTGGAGACACCCAGAAGGGCCAGACTCTACCATTCTACACAGGTGAGGCTGGTGGATCTTTTCTCAGTTGATAGGTTTCATCCCAGAGCCGACTCCTGTGCTGCTGAAAAGGAAAAGGATCCCAATGGCTCCATACTTTGATTTGTGAAATGTTGAGAATGACAAACGCCATTTAGCTGGTGTGGACGCCTGGTGTGGTGTTGTAGGATCAGTACTGGACTGCGAACCACAAGGTCAGCAGTTCAAACTCACCAGCTGCTCCACAGAAATCCTATCCAGGGTCGCTATGAGTCAGAACTGACTTGACAGCACTTAAAAACAATGAATTGGTTGGTGGGAAAAAGCAAATGTCACGGAATATAAGAAGGGGCTTCGAAAAGTTCATTGAAAAACTTCCTTTTAATTCCATTTTTTTCAGGAAAATTTTGAAGCCTCCCTCCAAAGCGAAGACCCCAACACTATGGTAGTTCACAGGCTCCTACTAAGTGACCTCCTTCCTTATTTGAATGTTGCTCCTCATTTGACAGGCCTATTGCAGATCTCCAGACATGTCTAATCTTTGCAGCCTGTCATCACTAGGTGTCTTATGTTGTTGTTGTTAGGTGCTATCGAGTCGGTACCGACCCATACTGACCTTATGCACAACAGAACGAAACACTACCCGATCTTGGGCCAACCTCACTATCATTGCCGCACTTGAGCCCATTGATGCTACCATTTGGCTAATCCATCTCGCTGGAGGTCTTCCTCTTTTTCTCTGACCTTCCACCCTCCCAAACATGATATCCGTCTTCAACGACTGGTCCCTCCTGACAATATGTCCAAAGTATGAGAGACGAAGTTTGACCATCCTGGCCTCCAAGGAGCACTCTGGCTGCACTTCTTCCAACACAGATCTGTTGGTGTCTTATAGACAGGTGTTTTCTAGTGAGGGAGTCCTGGCATGGCACTGTAGAATTGGACTGCTAACTGCAAGGTTGGTGGTTCAAACCCACCAGTCATGCCTCAGAAAACCCTATACAGGGTCGCTGTGAGTTGGAACCGACTCCACGGCCTTTAACAATAATAAGAACAAGGAGGAAGACTGCTCTTATGGATAGTAGCTGTATCCTGCCAGCTAGCCACTGCGCCAGCCATTTGGGTTTTGGATTCACAGTATCTTCATTCCTGGACTGACATACTTTCAGCCACCATCTGATGGAAAAACCACAGAGTGACAAGTCGGTCAGCACATCTCCAGGGGTGCAAGGAAATAATTATCTCAAGCAAAAATAGTGTGGCACTCAAAGCCCTGGAGATGAGAAGTGGATGGGGACTCAATAGCCCATGGAAACTGCTCTCCTAACCTAATTTTTTAGATGGGATTTTTGAGTCTCTATTTTAAATAATATTCCTGGTTATAGTCCTCATTGTCAGGGAACTGGAAGCACCTGAAGTTCAGCTTTAGAACTCAAACCCCTTGACAAATGTCAGCAGGCCTTCAATGCCTAAGTTGGGGGTCTCCACACTTATTATGGTGATAGGATGAGGGGCAGATGGTCTAGGAGATGAGTGCGACAAATTCATAAGACTGTAGGGTCCTTCATTCAGCTTGACTGGGTCTCTTCGCTCCCAATCACTATCTTATTTGCTGAATTTGTTTGTAGAAAGAAAATGCTAATGGAAAAAGGCAAACCTAGAAGGGAGTTTGTTTTATCCCAGCTGTAAACACCCAGTCTTCTGAGAAAGTGAGCTTCTCATCAGCGCTGAGAACAGTGACTTGCCCAGTAAACAATTGTCCAAAGAATAAATGAAAGTTGTATTACCATTGCTCTGGGAATACAAAGATGTGAAAGGAGTGGAGTAGAAATGTGTAGTCCATTTGGGGGTGGGGGCGCGGGTGGGGAAAAAGTGAACCAGGAAGGCACCCAGTATCGCTGAAACTCAATCAAATCCAGCCTGTTGCCATAAGTCACTTCTGACTCACAGTGACAGAGTGGAGAACTGCGCCACCGTGCTTCCGAGGCTGCAGCCTTTACTATGGGAACAGATAGCTTCATCTTTCTCCTGAGGAGCGCTTGGTGGATTTGAACCACAGACCTTGTAGTTTGCAGGCCAATGCTTAATCTGAAGCGCCACCAGCCCTCCTTGATGTTAGCTGTTGGTGTTGTTAAATGTCATTGAGTTGGTTTCTAGGAGTGGCTGGTTGCTTGAACCTCTTCCCTTGTGGTTAGTAGTCCATTGCTTATCCTACGGTACCACAGCTACTGCTGGTGAAATGTGTATAACCCTCCAACCTTTCTCACCCCTTCACACCTTCAGGAAAGAAATTACTTACTTGGTCATTCCTACTTGGAATCCATTAATGTGAGGGTGATCTACTGAGTTACAGATCTGGTTCTCTGGAAACAGATGCTGAGATAAGAGTTCAGTGTGCAGAATATTTATTAGGGATCCACTCTGGGGGTCTAATGGATAAGAGACTGCTAATCAAAGGCTGGTGGTTCAGGCACAACAGCTGCTCCTTGGGGAAAAAGACCTGGCGCCCCACTCCCATAAAGCAAATTCTCTTAGACAGTTCTTCTCTGTCATCTGGGGCCACCCTGAGTCAGAATTTACTGGAAGGCTAGCAACAACAGCACTAGCAGAAGAATCTGGAAGGAAGCAAGAGTGGGCAGAGAGAGAAGTCAAACGCCTATGCGGGTTTGACAGAATTTCAGTCAAACCCAGAGATTCATGTCCCATCAGCATTGTCCTACCCCTTGGCGCTGAAATGGCTGGGACTGTATGCCCCTGCTGCGATTAGTCACTGGTGGCTCAGAGGTGGCTCTGCGACGCTGGAGTCATACTTGAAGGAGCAGATAGGTGGGAACTTGTAGCAATAGCACTCCCAACGGCCGGGGCAACACTTCTTCCTTCACGGAGAGATTTGGGCGGTACTGAGCCATATCCACCACTGTGAGTGAAATTTTGTGGCATTTCAAGTCTCTAAAGTGGAGGAATGTTTTGAGTGTAGTTCTTGTCTGCTTAGGAGCCAGTGATGTCTCCATGTGACAGATGTGGCCTAACTGGGACTTGAGCTCCAGGTCGAGGACCCAGCTCAGTGTCATGTATAGAAATGTATAGAATTGAGGCCAAAGCCGGTTTCTCTTTCCTGTCCTGGTTTGTGGCTCTCTTCACCTTGCCCCTTGCTCTTCCCCAGGGCGGATCACCCTGTTCTCCACATCTCCTGGAACGACGCAGTTGCCTACTGCACCTGGGCAGGGAAGCGGTTGCCTACGGAAGCTGAATGGGAATACAGCTGTCGCGGAGGCCTGGAGAATAGGTACTCACTTGGAGAATCTCATCTGCCTAACAGTATGTGGAGCTTTTTTTCAAAACTATGGAACAAACTTAGGTTAGAGAGTGGATTAAAAAACCCGTAATAATAATTTCTTTTTCCTTCTTTCTGGGTTTCTTTCATCTCTGCAGAGTTTCTTAAGAGGCCCTGAGGAGTAGGTCACCAGCTTCTCAGCCCCTAAGAGCCAAGTGTCTGGTGGAGTGGGCTTCCTCTAGTCCAAAGCCAGTTCGAGCAGTTCAACTCCCTGTTACTGTGTATTACTCCTTAGAGCTACTTGGCAGGCTGCCATGCTTTTAGCATTTTCTTATTTAAACATTTTCTGAAGCAGTGTTTTTGTTTTTTTTGTTTTTTTTTTGTCTGCTTCTCAAACTATGAGACAGAAAACGTCTGTGTGGGTCACATCTTCTAGGAAAGACTCCTTAAAATAGTGAAGGCTTTTATAAAGCATCAAAATGTGGTGTGCTGCGGCCTGGTCACACTGCCAAATAAGTCCGCGATGAGGCCTACTTTCCCAGACTTGGATAAGCCCTGCTTTTAAATATGCACTTGATTTCAAGGCTCCCAACCACTTGGGAGAGACAAAGGTGGTTGTGTACTTGACATGAGCTGGCAGATGGAAGTTAAGGAAACCAAAACAAAACGAAACACAAAGACCTCATTAAAAAAGCTTTATTTATTTATATCTTTAAAATTAAAAATAACTCACAGAAAAAACTAGCAATGTTCTGTCTTTCTTTCTCTTGACTTTAATCTGGAGGCCTATCCCTGTTTGACAGGTTGATGCCTGTGTCTCTTCTGACAGACTTTTCCCTTGGGGTAACAAACTGCAGCCAAAAGGTCAACATTATGCCAACATTTGGCAGGGCGAGTTTCCTGTGAGCAACTCTGGAGAGGACGGCTTCCGCGGAACTTCGCCTGTGAGTAGTGGTTTCTGGAGGAGGGTCAGAGAACTGAACTGAAGTGGGTGGAAACGGGGTGAGAAGCATTGCTTAACTCTCTGGTGGACATGTTGCCCCCTTCCTGGGATCACCCACTGTTGCACGTGTGAATGCTGCTGACTAATCATATGTTCTTGTTTTGGAATGCGTCCTTCTTTCAGACTGTATCATTGATCTTCAGTACTGTCAAGTTGGTTCTGACCCATAGGGACCCTGTATAGGGTTTCTGACAAGCAGTTGGTGGGTTTGAACCTCCGACCTTGCTGTCCAAACTGGCTGTGCTGTCTAGTGCGTTATCCTGCTGTGCCACATGAGGACTCCTGAATATGTAGTACAAATCATAGGACATTTGGAGAAACACAAAGAATATAACGGAGAAAATGATACAATCTGGAATTCTACTCTTCAGATTTGCGTCCTCGTTAGTCTTTTGATGTGTTGTTTCCTCCTGTTGATTGTGCTAACAATGGTAGTAGTTACTGAGGGCTTACAGTGTGCCAGGAAAGGTGTTCACTCTTTGCATATATGATCTCAAATAATTGTCAGTTCAAGTCTGTAAGGTAAGTACTGTTATCCTCATTTTCCATTTTGGAGGCACAGAGAAGTTAACTAACTTACCCAAAGTTACACAGTGGGAAAGTAGCACAGCTGGGATTTGAACCAGGTTGGTTTATTTCCAAAGCCCAAGCTCCTAACTAGCATATTCACTGGCAAATGTAATTCTAGTGTATGTGTATTTCTTTTATATACTGCTTTTGAATCATGTTGTTGTTCAGTGCCGTCGAGTCAATTCTGACTCATAGCAACCCTGAATAGAGTTTACAAGGAGTTTGAACTACAGACCTTGTGGTGAGTTTGAACTATAGACCTTGTGGTTCAAAGCGACCTTGCAGTCCCTTGTTTATCCTGTACCTCATCACCAGCTCATCACCAAATACATATTTTAAATCCTACTTTCCCCTCTATATATCAGAGAAAGATGAGGCTTTCTGTTCTTGTGAACATTTAAAGCCTTGGAACCCCAATGCAGGGTCTGTATGAGTCAGAACTGACTCCATCGAACTTAACTACTACAATAACAAATATTATATCAAGAACATGTTATCTCTCACTAACAGTGCTCCACAAATCAGCTGTCTTTCAGCAGCTAGGTAATTTGTCATATGGATAATCCCTAATTTATTTACCCCATTTCTTTAGTATTGCAAATTTTGTTTTGTTTTTGCTTAACAATGCAACAATAAATTTCTTGTACATAAATACTTAACTGAGTCAAAAGACTAGGAAACTTTTGGGTTAACAGTTTTGTGATGTATGGCCTAATTGTTTTCCAGGATGCCTGTGGTGTGTTCCCTAACCTCAGTGCATGAAAGTTGCTTTTTCAGTGTTCTTTTGCCAGCATAATCTTATGAGCTAGTGAAATAATGTTAAAAACATTTTCATTTTCTCTTAACACAGTGATGAAAGGAATCTTGTAGTGGATAAATAGCATCTTACTGGGCTTCTTGTTTTCTTTCATCAGTATTACACTTAATTGTCATTTTTAAAAGTTCTATTTTTGTGAGTTTCAAATAAAAATCATTCTAAAATGTATTTATAAGCAAGACACAGATACATTAATTGAAATGACAGATTCTCACCTGAAAAAATGACCTGTTGTTTGTTGTTGCCAAGTCTGTTCTAACTCCAGGTGAGCCATGTGTGCGGAGTCGATCTGCTCTACAGGGGTTTTTTTTTTGTTTGTTTGTTTCTTTTTTAATGTTTTATTGTGAATTATGTGATAGTTTACATGGGAGATCATTAATTTTACATTCATCCTGTCGTATATCGTTTGAGTGGTTACAATCCATTCTATGCATCATCAACCAACCAAAGGGTATACACTACAAGCCTGCCCCCCGGTCGTCAGCACACAGCCCCTCTCCCTCTCTGTGTTTAAAGTCCCCAGCTGCTCCATCTCTCCACGTCATCCTCTCTGCCCCCATCTAAGGCATCACTGCTTCTCTGGGTAGGGCCCAACTCTCCGTTCTTCTCCCTTCATGGTCCCAGGAATCTCTGCTTCTAGACTGAAAAGTTAATCACTCCCCTCCTTGCTACAAAACATCTACCTTTACATTTCCAACCCTCACAATCAGTCCTGATACCAATTATTCACTATTGTATCACAAGAAACCTATCCGCATTTCATTTCATCAGCCCCACCTAGACAGATTG
>NW_006408546.1:19706107-19719573 GCF_000296735.1 Chrysochloris asiatica | reverse complement strand
TTTGGTCATGCTTTTTGGTCTCACCCAAGTTGTCGGCTCCAGGCAGTTGAGCCCGGCAGATTCAAAAGTACAGGATTTCTTACTTCCGTTACAAGTTTCATGAGTTATAAGCCTTCAAACTTTTTAAATATTCCTATCTATGTGGTTCCGAGTTTTGGAGGTCTGACCTCAATTTGCCTTGTATTTCCTGTGGTATTGCTGATGGCAAACCTCACAGCATTTCTACCCTAGCCACCATCAAGCCCTGCCTTTTTTATTTTTTCTAATTTAAGTAATCAACTGTTTGGTTGTAAGGAGCTTTGGTAGCTTAATGGCTTACATGCTGAGCTGTTAATCATGAAGTCAGTATTTTGAATCTACCAGTTTGCTCCATTGGAGAAAGATGGGATTTTCTGCTCTCCTAAAGATCACCAGCCCTGGAATCCCTATACAAGGTCACTATGCATTGGTACCAATTCCATGGCATATAACTATCACCATCATTTTGGTTTTATGAAGACTGTTTTAAGTTTAGGACTTAAAGTTTTAAGATTATCTCAGAGAAGTCATTTTGGGAGTTCATCCAGCTTTTATGTCTCTAGAAAGTCTGGATTCCATGAGAATTTGAAATTCTGTTTTGTTTCACCTTACCTCCCTTTTGATCAGACTTCTTCTATAGAATAATTTATCTCAATGTTTAGTAATGATAGCTGAGTACCATCCAGTTCTAATCTCATCTAGAGGAGGCAGTTGTCATGGAGACAGTTAGCTACACATTCCATTTCCTCTTCCTTTTCCTGACTGTCCTCCATTTCTGCTGCTCCAGATCATTAGAGACAAATTTTTACACCTTAACTGGCCACCTGCAAGCTTTTGTAGACCAGAAACTACACAATGAAAAGAAAGAACAGAAGCACTGAACAAGGTATTAGGTCAGTTGGGTTGTTGTTGTAAAGGACCATCGAGATGGTTCTGACTCCGTTACCCTATATAGGATTTCTGTGAGTGACTGGTGGGTTTGAACTGCTAAAATTGCAGTTAGCTTATGAATAGCAGTCCAGTGCCTATTTACAGCAGCACACTAGGTCAGTTAACTAGGACTTTTAATGTGTTGATTGAAAACAGAAATTGTGTAAAACATTCAGAACTTGCTGTGCGTTTAGCACTGTGGTAGACATTGAGAGAGATAAAGAAAAACTCATATGGGATAGATTCCTGCTTTCATAGACTAATTTTTATGCCTTAGGAAGACAATACCTGTCTAGCCAGGTCTAGTTAAAGGAGATAGGGACAAGACACTCATGATTCAACAGTGAGTAATTGTTACCATGACTAATTCAACTCTAAAGGTAGAAGTTTTATAGCAAAAAGGGGTGAGTGGGCGATTTTACAGTCCCAGATCGGAGGACCCTGGGACCATCAAGGTAGAAGAGTGGGAGCGGAGTGTGGGAGCCTACCCAGAGAAGCAGCGATGCCAGAGATGGAGGCAGAGATGATGACATGGAGAGATGGAGCAGCTGAGGACTCTAGGCTCATAGAGGGAGAGGGAGGGAATGTGTGCTGGTGACTGGGGTGTTGGGAGGGATGCTTGCAAGGTGTGTCCTTTGGCTGTTTGAATGATTGTATATTCCTGAGTGTTTTGGTGCACATTTAAAAAACAAAACAAAAACCAGAAGGAATTTCTATTCCAAATACTTTTGAATGATGAAGCATGCTGGGGATTGTAATCATTACAATGAAAAGAATACGACAGGATGAGTGTAAAACTGATGTTCCCCTATGTAAACTATCACTCAATCCACAATAAAAACTTACTACTTATTACTGTTACAGACTACAGCTATTCCCAGCAGTGCCAAAGAAGAAAGATCTGGCAATTTGCATCCGTAAAAGATTGCAACCAAGAGAACCCTATGGAGCAGTTCTGCTCTGTAACACATGAGATCACCATGAGTCAGATCAACTCTGTAGTAACAACTGAAAACAATAAGCTCTATTGAAGCCGACTGATTGCCAGGCCTTTATGTGTGACACTGCTGGGTAGGTTTGAACTGGCAATCTTTAGATTGACTGTTGATCCCAGACTGTGCCAGTCATGTATCCAAAAGCACTATATAAATCTTACATTTTCTGAACTTTTGATGCATTTTTGATATATCCGTAGACCTTGAATTTTAGAGTCACAATCTGTGGTTGTTTTTATTTTATTTTCTCTTACTTTAACGATCATTTAAAAACCAAGTGCTTGATCAGGGACTTGTCAACATGGGCCACGTTTGCACCAAAACCGTGAAGAAGGCGGCCCGGGTCATCATTGAGAAGTACTACACTCGCTTGGGCAACGACTTTCACACCGACAAGCTCGTGTGCGAGGAAGTCGCCATTATTCCCAGCAAGAAGCTCCGCAACAAGATAGCAGGATATATCACTCATTTGATGAAGCGGATTCAGAGGGGCCCCGTGAGAGGTATCTCCATCAAGCTTCAAGAGGAGGAGAGAGAAAGGAGAGATAATTATGTTCCTGAGGTTTCAGCCCTGGATCAGGAGATCATTGAAATAGATCCCGACACTAAGGAAATGCTGAAGCTCTTGGACTTTGGCAGTCTGTCCAACCTGCAGGTCACTCAGCCCACAGTTGGGATGAATTTCAAAACACCACGTGGAGCCGTTTGAATCTTTCCACTATGTTGTAATATTTTCAATAAACCTGGGAACACCAAAAAAAAAAAAAAAAAAAAAAAACAACCAAGCGCTTAATCATTTCAGAGCAAGGAAGGGTCAGCTAACTGGAGCTTGTTGGCCAAATCCAGTTTGCTGCCTGTTTTCTTTCTTTCTTTTTAATGCCCATTAAGCTAAGAATAGTTTTACATTTCTACTTAGTTACATTTTAAATTGTGGTACTAGGGGACTTCAGAAACTTCATGGACAAATAGAATTAAGAGAGAATGGGATTTTTCTACAAACTGTTTGGAGCCGCCTCTGTAAACACCTATTAATTTCTAGATTTTGCCTTTTGCCACAAAGTCTCAAATACTTAATATTTGCCTCTTTAAGAATAAGTTTCTGACTCTTGGCTTAAAGCAAATATAGAAATATACATCTGGCATTTATTATGTGGGTTCTTGTTCAGCTTCAGGGATTTTGCTGTCTCTGTTTTTTGGCACTATGTGTTAAGTGTTAAGGTGCTAACATCAGAGTCCGCAGTTAAAACCCACCAGCCATGGGGCTGTCTGTGCCCATAAATTTACTGTCTCAGAAACCCTATGCAAAGTCCCTATGAGTTGGAATCGACTTGGTAGCAATGGGTTTGGTTTGGTTTTATATGTGTTTTATCTCATATAATCTGAAACACTCCAGGAGCCTCTACTATTGCCAAGGGCACACCCTGGGTCCATCGTGCCAGCTGTGCCGCAGAGGTGCAGTATGCAGTGTGTGTTAGGGCCCAGAAGGCAGTGAGCTCTATCTGGGTAGAAGGATGCCAGAGTAAGTGGTGGTGGAGGTCCACAGGGGTCCTGACTTTTAAACTGTCCACCCAACCAAGATGTAGAGGCAAAGACTAACTGGACCATCTATTGCTGATGCTCTCGAAAGTACAGAATTTTATTTGCTAAAGCATAAGAACAAAGGTCTGGGGACTGAAATATTTTCAGCCTTTTTTCAGACTTCTAAATGGGTAAGATGTCCAGCCTCCTGGCATAGAAGTGGGCATGGTATGGAACCTACCATGTCTAGTACGCCTCTTTTGGTAAGCAGAACTAGCACTGTGGAATGAACAGCATGCCCAGTTCAGGTGCCTGATGTGGGATCTCATCAGACCCCAAGAAAGAGCTGATAACAGACAGCAGGACAGTGGCCAGGGAAGTTTGAGTCCACTACCAAATGTTTAACAACTCACCTGCGGATTCTGGTGGCTGAGTGTCCAGTCCACATCTGGCCTCCTGTATCCAGACACGTGAGAGCGACTTGCACGAGAAGACCTCAGCACCTGGGAGCCACAGGTATGCTGTCTGACAAGGAAATTTGCTACCTAAGTCTCAACACTTGGGGCGCAGGCCTGGGTGGGGTTGCAGGCGCAGGTCTTAGTTGTTACAACAAGAACTCAAATGGGAATTCTGAGTGAATTTGAGTGGCCCAAGTGGAGAAAGGTTCGATGTGAACAAAGTGAGCATGAGTCAGTTGGTCCTGAGAGATGATGAGCACCCTGCAGGCGTGAGTGATGGTTCCTCTTGCCCTTGTTTGAATTGCCCCATTGGCTGGTTGGTTCTGTGCCGTGGAGTGGGTTCCAATTCATAGTGACCCTGTACGGGGTTTCTGAGGCTTTAAATCTGTAGGGGAGCAGAAAGCTTCATCTTTCTCCCGAGGAACGACTGGTAGTTTTGCACTGCTGACCTTGAGGTAACCATGACGAGGAACTCATTGTATAAGCACCTGACAGTATGAAAAGTAAACGGTGATAAGACTGTATTGGTAGGGAAACCCGATGAATACAAATGGGAAACTCAGGGTGAAAACAGAACACTAACATAGTGTGGGAATTGCAACCAATGTTATGGCACAAGTAATGTATGAATTATTGAATGGAAAACTGATTTCCTACATAGCTTTCACCTGAACCATAATGAAATTAAAAAAAAAATTGTAGAAACAAAGTACAAACTTCAAGAAACTTCAAAAAAAAAACACTAGCGTTAGATAGGAAGTCCTCTTTCCTAGTCTTAAAAGCATTGTGAAATGAGGGCACATGATAGAAGATGAATAAACACTGCCCTTCTTGAATATGGCCACCCTAAGAGTTCTGGTAGCGTAGTGGTTACGAGTTGGGCTGCGAACCACAGGGTCAGCAATTTGAAACTACCAGCTGTTCCACGGGAGAAAGATGAGGTTTTCTGCTCCCAAAAAGATTCACAGCCTTGGAAACCCTGTGCAGGGTTGCTATGAGTCAGAACCGACTCCACTGCACATAACAACAACAACAACAAAAGCCTCTATAAGGAGGCTTGGTGGTGCTATAGGGTAAGTGTTGTAGGGTAAGCTAACTGCAAAATTAAGTGGTTTGAAACCACCAGCTGCTCCAAAGGAGACAGATGAAGCTTGTCTGCTCCTGTAAAGATTTGCCATCTGAATTGATGAGTCAGAATTGACCTGGAGGTAGTGAGGGAGAAGAGACTATACATTCTTGTATATTACAGCTGCAGGAAACAGTGTATCAGAACTCTGAATCTCCAAAATTTGCAGATTATGCACAAATAAATATATCACTGTGATTGTTTTCCTGTCCTTTTTCTCTGTATGTTTTTTTTTTTTTTCCCTTAACACTTTACTATGGAGAAAAAAATGTATTGGACAGTTACAAATAGTTTTCAGTGCTTGTCATTAAAGATTTAAAAACAAAAACAAAAATGACATGAGCTGCCAAGGAAAGGAGAACCATTTACTCTTCTTTCTTTTTAACTTTTTAATGTGAATTGGGTGAAGGTTTACAGACAAGATCATCAGCTGTACACTCAGCATACAATTCACCTTGTTTCATCTCAGTGATTACAGTCTCCTCTCTGCAACATTTATCCCACTTCCTCCTTGTGGCTACCCATTTACATCTTATTTTTCACAAATGAGCAAGGCAAATATATTTGAGGCACATTTATAAAACACAAAAATACATATTCATTTAAATGTCCAAAGTACAGGTTCTGCCAGCCAGCCTAGAACCATTTACTCATTGCATGTTTTCAGAAAGCACCAAGTTCAGTTTCATACTGAATTTGATGTTTTGAGTTAAAACATTTACCTTGTTTTGAATTAAAACGTTTAACTTGAAGAAATTGCCATTGGAAGCAACTGAGTTGAAGTAGAAACAGTTACCAACAGCTCTCAAGGAACCAATTTGAGAAGCAGGTTCAATAGAGAGAAAAGGAAGGGAATTTAGGCTTAACTCTACCAGTACTTTTAAATTGGTGCTGTTTACACATAGAAGAAAGGAGCTCTGGTAGTGTAGTGGTTACAAATCGGGCTGCGAATCTCAGGGTCAGCAGTTAGAAACTACCAGCTGTTCCGCAGGGGAAAGATGAGGCTTTTTACTCCCTAACGTTAGATCTGTTTTGGAAGAAGTGCAGCCAGAGTGCTCCTTGGAGGCCAGGATGGCTAAGCTTCGTCTCTCATACTTTGGACATATTGTCCAGAGGAAATAGTCGCTGGAGAAGGATGTCATGCTGGGTAAGGTGGAGGGTCAGAGAAAAAGAGAAAGACCCCCAACGAGATGGATTGGCCAGGTGGCATCATTGGTGGACTCAAGTGTGGCAGCGGTAGCGAAGTTGGCCCAGGATCGGACAGTGTTTCGTTCTGCTGTGCATGGGGTCGCTATGAGTCGGTTCCGACTCGATGGGACCTGACAACAACAACAACAACAACGTAAACCCTGTACAGGGTCTATATGGGTCAGAACCGACTCCACGGCACATAACAACAACAACATACATAGAAGGACTCCTGGTATGGCACTGGACTGTGAACCACAAGGTTGGCAGTTCAAACCCACCAGCAGCTTTGTGGAAACTCTGTACTGGGTTGCTATGATTCGTAACTGTGACTCAAGGTACTTAACAGCAACAATACATAGCACTCACTGGGTGGTGCAAATGGCTAATGGCTTACTGCTAACAAAAAGGTTGGAAGGCTGTGCCCACTAGACACATCTCAAAAGAAAAGCCTGGTGATGCATTTACAAAAACTCAGCCATTGACAAGCCTGTGGAACATAGCTTTACTATGATGCAAGTCAGTCAGTGTCCTGGAGTTGGAATTGACTTGAAGGCCAATTGTTGGCTCACGAAAGGAATGAGAGTCCGCCGCAGCTGTTATGCCTTTCTGGGAGTTTTTGGTTTGGGTGGGTTATCTCCCCCGTCCCCATTAAGCTGCTGAGGCTTTGTGTCTTGTTGAATCCCTTGCTGCCTTCAATGGGTCTGTACAGATTTTACTGAATTCACTTCTCAATCATGAGTGCTAATTACAGAAGCAGAGTGCTGAAATTCTTCAGCTTTCCTCCTCTTCTTTGAGGTAAAGCTTTTTCAGAGTGACTTCAGACCTTTGATTGAAGTGCTCTGAATTACCCAAGCATCAGCTACTTCCATATTTATGTGTAGACCTGAAACCTTCAGAAGCTAAATGGAAATGACTTATAATTTACTCATTACTTCATTCCTGCCTCATTAGTATGGAAAAAAGAAGGAATTTACAAATATATATGTTTTTTAATTCTGAAGATTATTTGATTTTTATTTTTTTTGCTTGATGTTTGAGAATTTTCATGAGAAATTTTGGGAAAAAATTTGAAGTCGGTCACTAAAATCACCAAACTACGCTTCCTGTTGTTTATAGTTAAAGTTTTTACTCTTGTGTTCCTCCCTCCGTCCTCTTCTTAAAAAGCCTTAACACACTTTGGTTTTGTGACTATGAAAGACTGTGTGGCAGACTGTCTGACCTGCCTTTGAAATGTGATAGAATTTCTTGCTGAAGAACTTGTATGGTTTGCCTCAGAATTCCTGAATGCTTGATAAGGAGGTCACATTTTCTTTATAAAAACAAGTCCCTTCAGTGTTTTAATGACAGTAAGTGAAGCTTACAGATAAGGTGGTAAGTTGGAGGGGCCGGTAGAGAGAAGCAATTGACTTAGGTTCTCTCAGTGTGGCCTGCAAGGGTCAGCTCTGGTGACAAGATTTCACAGGAAACAACATGATATTGCATTCAAATTCTGCCACATACTGCCAGATAGAGTTTTGATTTATGATCAATATTCATCTCCATTAGGAATAATTTTGCTAGCTTTCCTACATGTAACAAATTCTACTTTGGTGCTTAATCTCTTAAAAACCCCAAACCCAAACACGCCTCTTATTGTTTGCATTGGCCAAATTATAGTTTGACTGTTGGAATGAAAATTAATATTCATTCACACTTTGAAGTCCTAGCACGGAATGCATTTTCACACTGAAGAGACTTTCTAACCATGGTGAGTATTTATTTGACAGCAGGCCACCTTTTTGTTTTTAGGTGGATGCCTTCCCTCCCAATGGTTATGGCTTGTACAACATTGTGGGGAATGTGTGGGAGTGGACTGCCGACTGGTGGACCGTTCATCATACTGCTGATGAAACACTTAACCCGGTGAGTTTCCTTCTCAGAGCATCTGTCTTGGACAGGTAATGTCCATTCCCTGAGAAATCTGTGGGGTTTTTTCTTGGCATTAATCTCTGGCATGTTGGAAATGTAGTGCTTAAGTGTGTGTCCCCAAGGTGCATCTGGGTGAACAGGCAGGTGAGCAAGCAAGTATCAGATGATCACTTGGAAATTTTCACTGTTAATTTGTACAGGTTAATGCAGCAGGTAGAATTACAAGAATTTTGTGTGCTTCTGAAGCGTATTTATATATCCTTGAAATCACGAATGGGATGTTCCCAAAGTGACACTAAGCACATTTCTTGTTTCATTCTCAAAGCATTTGTAAAGAAAGGTCTGTGAGCGTATTTGTACCACTAGACGTGTGAGGAGGATAACTATTGGAGAGAATTTGCTTTCACTTCAGAGACTGTTCATTTTTGTAATTTGCTCGGCTTGAGATCCATAAATAATGATGTAAAATTTTTTAATGTTTTCTTAGTAACCTCTCAGTCCTGGTGTGGCACTGCAGGATAACGCACTGGACCGCAATATCAGTTTTAACTGCTAGGTCAGTGGTTCAAGCTCACCAGCCTCTCCTCAAAAACCCTACATAGGGTCGCTATGGGTTGGAACTGACTCAGTGGCACTTAACAACAATAACAACAACAACTCAGATCTGTTAGATGGTATTTACCCGTACCTAGATGCCAAAGTTTAGATTGGCTGGCTTTGTCACTAGGCCTCACTATTTGGTCAAGATGGTAGATGATAATTTCTGAGTGAATGTTGAGTCACGTAGTATGCATTTTCTGAACCTCTCAGTATGTCAGACACCCTCTACCCTGGGAATCTAAGACATATATTTGTCTAAGTTTTACCTTGTTCTGTAACAGAAAGAAGGTTGACTGCTTTTAGTCTACCAGTATGCCTCCAACACTAAGCTCTCCCAGCAGAATTCATACAAATCAAGAGACTGTGTGTGTGTTCCTGAATGTGTGAACAGATTGTGTGGAAAATATCATGTACAAATCCTATACCTAGCAAAGAAGACATTCGTCAGTCAGATCCAAGAATGTGCAGACTCATATTTATACCCAAACTAGCTAGATGGGGAACTGATATGCTTAATTTCAAACCTTAGCCTTTTGAAAAGGCACAAAGGGTAATGCTAAAGAAAATGGGTTCTTCAGTCTCTCAGTGGAGAGTTAAACAGCTCAGTGTAATTGATGGAATTATCATAATTTAGACTCGGTGCCTCAGGCCATTTTTCAGAGTGGGAATACATTTCAGTTTGATACGCTTGATTTTTCTTCACAGAGTAACAGGTGAAGCTGCTCATGAATAACCCAGAGGCACAGATCTCCTTTCTTGGGTACAGATGAAAAAGCCGATTTCTTCAGAAACTGTCACTCACCTTCATTTCCCTGACAGGGCTGGTGAAAATAGCGGTCAGAGATACCCCTTTCTCTCCACTGGAGAGTCAGCTTGTGAAATTCTTGCTGGGGTTGTGGTTGGGAGATACTTTTCTCTTCTGACACAATGTGACTTTTGCATTTGCTGTCAGAATCAGAAATAGATTTTTTTCCCCCCTCTACAGATACAAGCATCTGCATGTTTGGAAGGAGATGCACAGGCTTCAGAATTCTGTATCTGTCTGACCATCTGGTGTGGAGCTGACTGCTTATTAGCTTTCAGTTTTCTAACTGCTGCTGTGTCTTCTAAGGATTGACAGAAAAATTCCATTTTTTTCTTGTTTTCATTGTTTCCAGACTCTGTCCTGGAAGTTGCCCCTTCTCAGGTGGAATTGTTCTCACTGTAGGTTTCTCTTTGTCATTGTGGTCTCATTGCTTGCTGATTTGACAAGGGTGAAATTCGGCAGTCATGAAAACTAAAACCCCAAGACCCCGGAAGCTCATACTTCATCATTCAGGTCTTAACAGCTTTTCTTCATCCCATTCTTGACTGCTAGCGCACAGACGACCATCTCCCGGTTACTGCATCGGCAACCTAGCTGGGTGCCCTGCCTTCACTCTGTTGACTAGAGAGCGTATACAATGATGCCACTCTCCTGTTTAAAACCCTTCAGTAGAAGGACACAGCACACGTTCTGAATATGACTTCGGAGGGCTGCAGTGATTTCATACCTGCTCTCTTTCTAGCCTGAAGGAGCCCTGGTAGTGCAGCTCTGGTAGTGTATTGGGCTGCTAACCTCAAGGTTAGCAATTTGAAACTACCAGCTGTTCCACAGGAATAAGACGAGGCTTTCTGTTCCCGTAAAGATTTACAACCTTGGAAACCCTATTAAGGGTTGCTATCGGTTAGAACGGACTGACTCCACGGTACTTAACAACAACAATCTTTCTAGCCTGCAGGATAATGCACTGGACCACAATATTAGTTTGAACCACAGAGTTGGTGCCTCAAACCCACCAGCCGCTCCTCAGAAACCTTATACAGGGTCACTATAAGCCGGAACCCACTTGATGACACCTAACAACAACAACATCTCTCTAACCACTGTCCTAGTGTGGGGCTGTAGGAGAAGCACTGGACTGCAAGTTTGGCTTGAACCACAGGTCGGCAGTTCAAACCCACCAGCCACTCCTTGAAAACACTATACAGGGTCGCTGTGAGTCAGAACTAGTTCAGTGGCACTTAATATTTTGTTAGCTGCATTCTTTTCTTCTTTTTGAAATATTTAATTCTAAAATATTACAGAGAGGTAGCAAGTACAGGAAACAGTGTAACAAACACCTACCGACTGATGGCACAGTAGGTAAGCGCTTGGCAGTTCAGACCCACCATTTGTTCTGCAAATAGTAAAGATGCAGCAGTCTGCTACTGTAAAGGTTGTTGTTGTTAAGTGCCGTCGATTTGATTCCGACCCACAGTGACCCTGTATAGGGTTTCCAAGGAGCAGCTGGTGAGCTTGAACCACCAACCTTGCAGTTCAAATGACTTTGCAGTCTGACACATTAACCCACAGCGCCACACCAGATTACAGCCTTGGAGACCCTATGGCACAGTCCTGCTCTGTGTTTTTGGGTTGCTACTCTGCAGAATCCACTCAGAAACAACAGGTATGGTTTTTCTGATTATTCAAGAATTTATTATATTTACTTTAAATTTCTCAAACAAAGAAAAAGAACCGAAACAATTCACCCTGTCAATACTTGGTATTGTAGGCATTTTACAATGTAAGACATTCTGGGTAGTGTCAAGTGAAAGCTCACTGAGATTAAGTCTGAATCTGTTAACTCCAATACCTGGCTGTCTTGTGGAGCTGCTTTTGGTGTCTGTTCTTGGCTTTTGCTCATCTCATGTTTTCTCATTGAGTCTTATTTTTGACTGAATACTTAAAGGAACGCTGGTAGCGTAGTGGTTATGAATCGGGCTGCAAACCTCACGGTCAGCAGTTTGAGACTACCAGCTGTTCCGCGGGGGAAAGATGAGGCTTTCTGCTCCTGTAAAGACTTACGGCCTCGGAAACCCTGTATAGGGTCGCTATGAGTCGGAACTGACTCCACGGCACATTACAACAACAACTTGATATGTGTAAAAAACTGTAAACATTACTTAAGGTCTTGATAGTGTTTTCTCTCCTTAGGAAGGTTTTATCTTTGTTTCTGGAAACTTCTAGGCTAGGGGCACAAGCTAGCTCAAATTGGCTTTATCCAGTCAGGAATTGAGATGATTTGAAGCCAAGCTTCAGGCCCTCTAAGGGCTAATCTGTTTCCAGCTTACCCTGATTGTAGTTCTGCAGGTGCCAACTTAAAGTCTGGGGCTTTTAACCTAGGCTTCTCCACCTTAGGGGTTCCTGAACTCTTGTTTTTTTATGCCTAGAAAATACTGAAAGTTCTGTTTACCTTCTCAGTCTTACACTCTGCTGTTTGAATCAATAGACCTCTGGGGTCAGTTGAAAAGCAGGCTCACCTCTGTGGGCTTCCTTTTCCTTTAAGATTTTGTTTGTGTAATTCCTCACAGCTGTGATAGGTCTCATTTGCTCTGATAAATACCTATTTCCAGTAAAGTATTTGTTTTACTAAGGAGCTCTGGTAGCGTAGTGGTTACGAGTCAGGCTGATAATCTCATGGTCAGCAGTTTGAAACGACAAGCCGTTCCGCTGAAGAAGGATGAGGCTGTCTGTTCCCATAAAGATTTACAACTGCGGAAACCATATACAGGGTCACTGTGAGTCGGAACCGACTCCACGGCACACTACCCCTCCACCATCCTTTGCTTTACTTTCCTAATAGACCATGTCACGCCAGCGCCTAGCAAAGAAACCGGTGTATAATAGTTTGCCCTACAGTTATTGTTATTAAGTGCTGTCAAGTTGACTCTGACTCATAGCAACCCTGTGTAGGGTTTCTGAGGAACGACTGGTGAGTTTTGAACCACCGACTTTGCGGTTAGATTCAAACTGACTTTGTGGTCCAGTGCTTATCTTCCAGCACCACCCCAGGACTCCTGGTCGAACCCTACAATGAACAAAGCCAATTCCAGACACCTAGAATTGGGGGAGTTGGAACAGTATTTTCTAGGTGTCTCAGAAGCAAAGGCAGATTCAAAACAAAGGCTGATTGTGTGCAGGGAAATTTTTGAACCCAAATGTCCATGTGATTAATAAACGTCTCAGTCATGGAACTTACCTCTTTAGTGTTCTGTATTGTGGTAGCTCAAAGACTAACTCATTATGGGAAATGTTTTTAAAGCTGCTTTGGAGAACTTGGGGAAAAGTAATGTCTTCTTATGCCACAGCTCTGCAATATAGGAAATAACTTGCTCTTGTTTGTGACTTTTCAGGGAGCAAAAGTTAATCATTGGTTTTTGTTTTATGGGTCAGTCCTTTGTGACAAAAGCAAGTTGTAGAGATGACAAGTGTGCTTTACTCACAGCGTCCTCGGGGAGGTGGGAGGCGTGGGCTTCCTGGAGTGGTCTTAGCTGGTGAGAGGTCATGGTGATTGTGTGTGTATGTGTGTATGTGTGTGTGTGTGGCCTCTTGGGGCACTCATGTGAGCATCACCCCCTTCACATAGATGCAATCAAGAGTTTGGTCACTGCTGCTGCTATTGTGTGTGTTAAACAAATCGTCAAAAAATCAATACTTTTTTTCCTCCAGGAACTCTGGTAGCATAGTGGTTACAAGGTGGGCTGCTAACGTCAAGGTCAGTAGTTTGAAACTACCAGTGGTTCCACGGGAGAAAGATGAGGCTTTCTGCTCCCATGAAGATTTACAGCTTCGGAAACCCTGTTACAAGGTCTCTATTAGTGGGAACCGACTCGACGGCACATAACTGCCACCACCCCACCCATCAGCAGTTAGCTAGCTCT
>NW_006408546.1:19697193-19705107 GCF_000296735.1 Chrysochloris asiatica | reverse complement strand
GCTACATTGAACTCATTGCTCTTTCTGCTGGGCCAGTCCATCTCCTGAGGGGTCTTCCTCTTTTTCTCCGACCCTTCATTTTACCAAACATGATGTCTTTCTCCAGGGATGGGTCTTGCTTGATGATATGTCCTCAAAGTATGAAAGGCGAAATCTGGCCATCCTGGTTTCCAAGGGACATTCTGGCTGTACTTCTTTCAATACAGATTTAGTTTGTCTTTGGGCAGTCCTAAGGGTACTTGTAATATTTTCCTCCAACACCAAAGCTCAAATGCTTGAAATTTTCTATGATCTTCCTTATTCATAGTCAAAGTTTCACAGGCATATGAGACTACTGAAAAAACCATGGCTTGGGTCAGGTGCACCTTAGTCCTCAAAGGGACATCTTTGCTGTTGAACACTTTAAAAGCAATTTAGGTTCCCATGTAATGATTACTACACAAATTGTTCAGTGACAAAGGTTCATTTCTTTTATATTTATGTGTACAATTCAGTGACATCAGTTACATTCACCATAGTAGACAATAGTCTCCAGTCTCCACTTCCAATTTTTACTTCTCTCTTAACAAAAACTCTGCCCTGTAAGCCATAACCTCCCTCTTTCCCCTCCCACCTACTAAGCACTAATAAACTTTTGTCTTTGTGCATTTGTGAATTCTAGGTATTTCATATACTTGTCATCATACAATGTTTATCCTTTTGTGCATGACTTATTTTTCTTAGCATGTTTTCAAGATTGATCCATGATCCAGTTGTTGTGAAGTTCCATCAAGTTGGTTCCGACCCATAGCAACCCTGTATGTACCAGTGATAGCATGAAATTTGGTTGTACAATTAGATTGTATAGCGTTTGACATTTTGGAAAGGGCTTTCCTTTTCATAAAACTACCCTGACTTGATGTAGAATTGATCTGTTTGCCCTCATCTGCCCTGCATGTATTTGCTTCTACCTGCAGAGTATAGACTCTGTTTGTTTCAAAGGATAGTTCTCTGACCCTATGCCCACCTCTACATGTAACATCAGGGCATGTGCCAGTATTCTGGCCTGGGATCAACATGGATGGTAGTCCTGACCAGTGCCAGGCTTGCTGGCCCTGCTCAGATACTTCTGTGTCATTGGATCATTGAACTTGGGAATTTAACTTGCGTTACCTTTGTAAAAAACTTTTTATTTTGAAGTAAAATAGAATCAGATTCACAAAACAGTGATAAAGAAAAAGGGAGTTCCCAAATACTTACACCCGGCTTTCCCTAATAACCAGTCTTATAAATCACCCTGTTGCCATTGCATTGACCCATGGTGACCCCATATGTGTCTGAGTAGAACTGCATTCCATAGAGTTTTCTTTTTTCAGTGTATGTAATTGTATTTCTTTTGTTGTTGAATTTATGTTCAGCAAAATACATCGCATCCCCATAGCTTCTACATGAATTATTTAGTGACATTACATTCTTTTGAGTTGTGCCACCATTTTTACCCTTCTTTTCTGAATTACCCCACGCCCCCTGCCCCCAGTAACAAATTTACTGCCTCCTAAAGTTCCTATCAGGAGTCCTGGTGTGGTGCTGTAGGCTAATGGGTCAGACTATGAAGTTGTTTGAACTGCACTGTCGGCGGTTGAAGCTCAACATTTCCTCAGAAACCTTATACAGGGTCACTATGGGTTGGAACCGATTTGATGGCACTTAATAACAACAACAAACCTCCTATCTCATCTTTGGGTTTTTTGTTGTCAATTTGATTCCATGTACATAATTCTTACAAGAACAATGCTGAAGGCAGACATTGTTTACTAATAAAACTGAGCAAACTATTGTTTGGATTTAAAGATAACTTCTGGGTATATTTTTTGTTTAAGGTTTAAAGACTGTCCTATGGCAATAGTTTCAGAGGTTCATCCAAACTTCATGGCTCCAGGAAGTCTGGATTTGATGAGCATTTGGAATCCTATTATGCATTTTTACCCCCTTTGATCAGGATTGTTTTATAGAATCTTTGATCAAAATACTCAGTAATCATAACTGGGCACCATCCATTTCTTCTAGTCTTACGGCAAAGGAGGCAGTTGTTGATGAAGGCAATTAGTCACACCGTCCTTGTTGTTGTTGGGAAGCACTGTTGAGTTGGTTCCCACTCACAGTGATCCTGGGTTAGGTTTCTGAGGAGCAGCTGGTGGGTTTGAACTGCTGACCTTGTGCTTTCGCAGTTCCTACAGTGCCACATCAAGGAGCTCTGGTAGCGTAGAGGTTACGAATCGGGCTGCAAACCTTAAGGTCAGCGGTTCGAAACTACCAGCCGTTCCGCGGGAGAAAGATGAGGCTTTCTACTCCTGTAAAGATTTACACCCTCGGAAACCCTGTACAGGGTCGCTGTGGGTCGGAACCGACTCGATGGCACTTAACAACAACCACAACAACAACAACACAGTGCCACACCAAGGGTCTGTATCTTCCTGCTATTCCTGATTCTGCTTTCTCTTGTTCAAGGTCAATAGAGACCAGTTGTCTGGTTTGCAAGCTTTTAAAACCCTGGGCACTACACTAAGAACTAGGAGGCAGAACTGAGCACTGAACACATGACTGGGTCAGTTAACTGGGATGTCCCATGAAAGCATGACCCTAAATCTCCAAACCAAGGGAGCAGATTTTGTGAGTTATTTGTATATAAGTAGACTCAGCTGCTGTTCTTTCTTTTTCGGTTATTGGTATAAATGTATCTGTCACACAACTTTTGTGAGTTCACCTTTTTACAGGGGTACAACTTACTTACAACAACAGTAATCAACTGTTTGTTGTTGTTGTTAAGTGCCGTCGAGTATATTCTGACCCATAGCGACCCTGTGTAGGGTTTCCAAGGAGCAACTGGTGAGCTTCAGCCACTGACGTTGACTTTGTAGTCTGATGCATTAGCCCACAGCGCCATACCCCGAGTCCTAATCAACTGTTTAGCCCACTGTTACTGAATGTGTGTTTTCTATCACCTTTAAACCCTCCCCTTCTCTAAGGGTTGTGGCTGTTATTAAGTGTCTTTGAGTTAGTTCTAACTCAGCAATGCTGTGTAGAGTTTTCAAGGAGCAGCTGTTGAGTTTGAACCACCAATCTTGTGGTTAAGCTGTCCGTTGCTTATCCTACAGTGCTACACCAGGATGCTCCATCCCTCGTAACCATTGATAAACTTTGGTCTCTATATATTTGCCTTTTCTGTGAGTGAGGTCATGGAACATTTGTCTTTTTGTGGTTGGTTTATTTCACTCAATATATTGTTTTCTAGCTCCATCTGCACTGTAATGTGTATGAAGGCCTGGTTTCTTCTGTTGGCTGAGTAGTATTCCATTGTATGTATGAACCACATTTTGTTTTATCTCTTCCCTTGTTGGACATTTAGGTGAAAACCTAATATGAATGAATACTGGTTATTGGCTATTGTGAATTCTGCTGCAGTGAATGTTGGCGTACCAGTTTCAGTTTGCGGCAACTCCGATTACTTTAGTAAATCATTTAAACTGGAAGGATGATTGCTTTCTTTCTCATAACCCTTTCTCTGGCCTCAGACCACTGAATGTCTCAGTGAGTGGTGTTTGTTAGGCTCCTGCTTATCCATCTGCTAGTCCTCGGCCTTGATTCTTGAGACTGCCCATTGAGATCACACTGCTCTGCTTGTTTCAGTTGAGACTACCACACCCATTGGCTGCCCCGTCAACACCCTCATCAGTACATGTGACACAACCAGGCATGTGACATCTAGGTGGTAGAGTAGACTGATCAATTTCATCCTCTTTTGTTGTTGTTAAGTGTCACAGGGTTTATGAGGCTGTTAGTTACTCTTTGTGGGAGCAGAAAGTCTAATCTTTCTCCCAAGGAGAGGCTACTGGGCTCAAACTGCCAACCTTGTGGTTCACAGTGCACTGCTTATCCTACAGGGCCACCATGCTCCCAAGTCTTTTATGCAACTATTTTTAATGAGGATGTTTTAGTGGCATGTTTCAGAGTAAATCAGTTTGGTAGAGAAGTAACATAGTTGTTCAAAATGTTAGCTCATCAATGAGTTAGCTCAAAATGAAAAAAAAAAAAAGGATGAATGTGTTAATGAAGTTGACTTAAACATGATAGTAAATTAACATGGTTGCAAATTATATCTGTTAAGTAAGTGCCTAGGGGAAATGAAAGCAATCAAAATTGCATTTAGGAAAGGAATTGTATCATTTCTTCTTAGTTGTAGGGTGTCCTGGTGGTATAGCGTGTTAAACGTTTTGACTGCTAACTGAAAAGTTGGCGGTTCAAACCTACAAGCTACTCTGCAGGAGAACGTTGTGGTACTCTGGCTGTTTCCTGTGAGGTTTATAGCCTTGGACATCCTATGGGGCAGTCCTACACTGTCAGTTTCATTGTATGTTGAAATTGACGCAATGGCATCTGTCTCCCTAGTAGAATTTTTTTCTGGAAGAAGAGCTGTTTATCCATTGCCATTTTTCTTTATGATTCTGCAGCTGGATTTTTTAGTCAACAGAAAAGAAATGTTGAGAAATATAAGTAAGTTTGAATGTATAGGGCTCAAATATCTAGTATAAGGATTAGAGGAAAACTCATTGATCTGTGTTATACAGATGGTACAACCTTGCTTGCTAGAAGAAAAGTAGACTTGAAATTCTTAATTATACAGCCTTCAGTATGGATTGCACCACAAAGTAAAAGTCACGAAAATCCTCACAACTGGACAAATGACATCATGGTAAATGTAGAAAACATTGAAGTTGTCGAAGACTTCATTTTATCTGTATCCACAATCAGTGCTCACAGAAGCATTAGCCAAGAAATCAATGTATTGCATTAGGCAAATCTGCTGCAAAACACCTTGTTAAAGTATAAACGAGCAAAAAGTTCGAAAAGTAAGGTATGGTATTTACAATAGCCTCATATGCATATGAAAGTTACACAGTAAATGAAAACGGTCATAGAAGAATCGGTACATTTGAATTATAGTGTTGACTGCCAAAAGAACAAATTTGTCTTAGAAGTACAGTTAGAATGCTCCTTAGAAGTGAGAGTGGTGTGACTCTGATACTTTGGACATGTGTTAGGAAAGCCCTGGAAAGGACCATCATGCTTGGTAAAGTGGAGAATAAGCAAAAAAAAAACCCGAGAACTCTGTCTCAAGGAGATGGATTGACACAGTGGCAGTAACAATGGACTCAAACCCAACAATTGTGAGGGCGGTGTAGAACCAGGCAGGGTTTCATTCTGTTATGTATGGGTTGTTTTAAGTCAGTGCTTAACACACACACCAAAAAAAAAAAAAAAGTAGATCCTGTGACATGTTTCTATTTATCCAAATTCGTGTTTGCTTGGAAAGAGTGAGTGCGTATTCCAACTGCTTTTTGTGAAATCATAGAAATTATTTATGTTTCATAATGAAATTGTCTATAGAGCCACAGGTTACAACTAGCAATTCTCCCCGAGTTAAGGAGAGCAGAACATTCAAATGTCCTGTGGCCACCTCTTTCAGTATGAAGAGATGATGATATCAAAGGTGGAAGGGCCAGTGCCTCTCCAGGGCTTGGGGACCTTGTTAAACTGAAGATTCTGATTCAGTATACCTGGGGTCGAAATGCAACCTTTCAGCAGGGGGTCAAACTGAATGCCCTCGTTCAAAGCCCTCAGAAGGCATTCATTCAATCTCTACCTCTACAGGAATTCCTTTTTGAGATCCCTCACAACTGTGGCTCTGAAACTTCTTGCTTAAAACTACCTGAAGAACAGGAACTCTCAGTGCCTGTAGGCCCCTGTTGTGTGATTAGTTGTCCTCGCTCTTCCTGTTCTGCCAGGGGTGAGAAGACAGAACACGTCTTCTCTCCATGTTGTGTATGAATGTTATTTTAAGATTCCTGAAACAGCTTATTCCTTCAGCTGTGCCTTGGATAACTTGGTTTAAAGATCAGGGCAACTGGTTACATTCCTGTGACCAGTATGCATGAAAAGGAAAAATGCCCCTTTGTGTAAATGACCAGAGCCCTGGTGCAGCAGTAGGGTAAATCACTGGACCACAAGGTAGATTTGAACCTCAGGGTTCATAGACTCACTGAGTCAGAAGTGACTCGACAGCCTTTAACACTAACAACAATAAATAGGCTTACAGCATTGTAAATGATGCCTGGTAGGTGCAAATAATCATTTGTTGTTGTTAGGTGCCATAGAGTCGGTACCGACCCATAGCGACCTTATGCACAGCAGAATGAAACGCTGCCCGATCCTGGGCCAACCTCATCACTGTTGTCATACTTGAGCCCATTGATGCTGCCACTTTGCCAATCCATCTAGTTGGGGGTCTTCCCTTTTTTTCTCTGACCCTCCATCTTACCAAACATGATATCCTTCTCCAGTGACTGGTCCCTCCTGACAATATGTCGGAAGTATGAGAGATGAAGTTTGGCCATCTTGACCTCCAAGGAGCACTCTGGCTGCACTGCTACCAAAATGGATCTATCGGTTCTTTTGGCATCCCATAGCACTTTCAGTATTCTCCTCTAACACCAGAACTGAAAAGCATAAATTCTTTTATGGTCTTCCTTATTCACTGTCCAGCTTTCGCATGCATATGAGGTTATTAAAAACACCATGGCTTGGGTCAGGTGCACCTTAGTCCTCATGCTGACATCTTTGCTCTTCAATACTTTAAAAGTATCTTGTGCAGCAGATTTGCCTAATGCAATACTTCGTTTGATTCCTTGACTGCTGCTTCCATGAGTGTTGATAGTTGATCCAAGAAGATAAAGTCCTTGACCGCTTCAATCTTTTCTCCATTAATAAGAATGTTGTTTATTGGTCCAGTGGTGAGGATTTTTGTTTTGTTTACATTGAGATGTAATCCATACCGAAGGCTGTGCTCTTTGATCTTCATCAGTAAATGTTTTAAGTCCTCTTCACTTTCAGCAAGCAACATTATATCATCTGCGTATCGCAGGTTTTAATGAATCTTCCTCCAATCCTCCAATGCCATGTTTTTCTTCATAGAATGCAGCTTCTCAGATTATTTGCTCAGCATACAGTTTGAATTGAATAAGTATGGTGAAAGAATACAACCTTGTCGCACACCTTTCTTAATTTTTAACCATTCAGTGTTCCCATGTTCTGTTCGAACAACTGCCTCTTGGTTCAGGTACAGATTCCTCATGTGCACAATTAAGTGTTCTGGAATACTCATACTTCGCAATGTTGTCCATAGCTTGTCATGATCCACACAATCCAAAGCCTTTGCGTAGTCAATAAAGCACTAGTAAACATCTTTCTGATAGTCTCTGCTTTCAGCTAAGATCCATTGGACATCAGCAATGATATCCCTCGTTCCGCGGCCTCTTCTGAATCCGGCTTGAACCTCTGGAAGTTCTCTGTCAATGTATGCTTGCAGCCTTTTCTGTATTACCAAGGATGCCTTTTTTTTGTCGTTCTCTCCTCATTGGGTCTTAGTTCATATTTGCTAGCAGTTAAGAGATGGGCTAGTGGCCTCCTGTGGAGCGGGCTTGATCTTGTTGCTGTGGTTCTGTGATTGACCAGTTGTGAGACCTCCACCACCGAGACTCAGCTTATGTTGTTCTTAAATGGAGATGAAAATTCATACTTCATAGAGGAATGGTGAATTGAGAGAATGTTCCTAAGACAAATAGTACAATACACAGTACTTTCTTTATAAATCCTCGTTAGCACTACATTTCCACTACTTAATATTGGCACTATGGCCCTGTACTACTATGAGGAGTAGTAGCTGTAGCAGCTATAGGAAGAGCAACTGCTCACTGTTGCAGACAAATGAAACTTGCAATTTTCCTCCTCATATATATTGATCCCAGCCAGGGTCTCCCTTATGCAGCTCTCTCTCTGTATATATATTTGTTGTTGTTGTTGTTGTTGTTATGTGCTGTG
>NW_006408546.1:19665447-19696843 GCF_000296735.1 Chrysochloris asiatica | reverse complement strand
GTATTGCCTGAATTCTCTCTTGATGTTTTTGCTGGATTTGAAATATAATACACATATGTAAAGCCTACCTCCTCTCTCCATCAAATTTAATTTTGTTGATGGGTTTCACCCTGGAAACACCGCTTCTAGAAATCCTTGTGATATCAGCACTGTCACTTGTGGTATTATCTTTCCCTCCCACCTAAATGTCATTAACAGATTGGCTATGTTTTTAAGTAATTGATACAATGTGGAATGGACAAGGCTCATGGCAAAGCCCTGAGGCATTGGAGCAGGCATTGACTTCTTGTATGTTTATATACTCAGGTGGTGAAAATAGTTAATTTACTCAGTTACTAGAAGAAAGGTCAGGCAGTCTAGTTTCATAAAGTCATCCATTGAGAACCGTATGGAGCATCATAAAGTGGGGTCGACGAGATGACAAGCGGTACTACAAGTCTTGCATGTGGACTCAACACCTGTGCTTGGGAATACAAACTTGAATAAGAAGGCCTTGCTGCTAAGAAAGGAGCCCTGAGCTGCTAACTATAAGGTCAGTGGTTCAAACCCACCAGCCACTCTGCAGGAGAAAGATGAGTCTTGTAAACCTTAAGAAACAGTTTTACTGGTGTGGCGCTGTGGGTTAATGCACTGGACTGCAAAGTCAGTTTGAACCACAAAAAGGTCGGTGGTTCAAGCTTACCAGCTGCTCCTTGGAAACCCTGTGCAGGGTCGCTGTGGGTTGGAACTGACTCTACGGCACTTAACAACAAGAACAACATAGTGTTGCTATGAGTTGGTATTGACCCGATGGCAGGGAGTTTACTTTTTTTGGTTTTGCCATTACCAAGTCCTGGTGTGACGCTGTGGGTTAACGCGCCAGACTGCAAAGCCGTTTGAACTGCAAGGTCGGCAGTTCAAGCTCACCACCTGCTCCTTGGAAACCCTGTACAGAGTCGCTATGGGTCAGAATCGACTCGACGGCACTTGACAACAACATAGTTCTGGGGAGCTATTGTGTGTTCAAAAGATAATTGATGTGTTGTCGTGTTACACATGAGGTTGAAGTGGGAGTCTCCGCGCCTGTGTAATCTGCCTGGTGGAGTTGGAAAGGCTTCTCAGAGGATGCCTTCATGAAGGATGGGTCGGTGAGCTCACTGGTAATCTCAGCCTTGGCCTCCAAAGATAAGAAATCAGGGCCTGACCGTTTGAGACCTTTGTGGTAAGAGGAGAGAATAGTATCTCTGCTTTGTGTTTCTGGAAGTTAATGTTTAGCCCTGGGCACCTGGAGCCAGGGTCGACTTCTACCCTGTAGTCTTTCAGCAAAATGTCTTTTCTGTGCTCAAAGCAACAGGAAAGGCAGTGGGCGAGGGGTGCTTGCTTTTAATGTTGCTGCAATGTGTTCTTCCCAGTGTGTGCTTCCTTATGGGAACAGCGGAGCTGTGAACAATCTGTTAGTGAGTCAGTAAGTGGCTTTAGAGTATTGGTTAAGTGCCATGGAGTTTGTTCCAACTCATAAAGACCATGCAAAGATTTCTGAGTCTGTAAATCTTTGGGGGAGCAGAAAGCCTCATCTCTCTCCCATGAAGTAGCTGCTGGCCTTGAACTGCTGACCTTGTGATTCACAGTCCAGTGCTTAGCCTCTAGAACCAGTGCCCTCCCAAGGTTCAAATTAATTCATGTAATTTAATCATCATTGTCGTCGTGATGTGCCATGGAGTCGGTTCCGACTCATAGCGATCCTGCACAGAGTTAACAAGGCTATAAATCTTTACGGGAGTAGAAAGCCTCATGTTTCTCCCGCAGAACATCTGGTAGTTTCGAACGGCTGACCTTAAGGTTCGCAGAAATAAATTTCATTGGAGCATCATGAGACATATATTTTAAGTTATTGTATATAAACTAGGTAGACTGTTACAAAAGAATGAAAATACTTGTCTCTAAGGTATGAGAAAATAAAGAGAGCAAAGATTGGTGTTTACACAAATGAAATGAATAAACGTAACTGAGCCTCAGCCACACTCATATTATGTACAGAGTTCTAAAACTAACCTTTCACTATAAAACATTACTTTTCCGAGCCTATAGAATTGAGTTTGTTGACAGGGTCCACAATATAAGTATTATTCTAGATCTTTGCAGAACAATTTTACTGAGATATTTAGGTATAAGAAGAAGATAATTGTTTACTGTATACTGTTGTCCAGTTTAATGGGGGCATGACTCAACAGTGAAGTTACAGGTTTTCTATCATGTAGAAAAAAGTAATAAAGAAGAATTAATGATTTTTAAAATACTCTCTAAACTTGGATGGCCTTTACTAAACGGTTTATTATTCCTTCCCTAGCTCCATTTTGGAGTCCTGGTATGACACTGTAGGATAAGCACTGGACTGAAAGGTCGGTGTCAACCTTAAGGTGGGAGGTTTGAACCTACCAGCCGCTCCTCAGAAACCCTGTACAGGGATGCTGTCAACAGCTCCATTTTACTGGTGTATAAACGACATCAAGTGAAGTAAAAAATTTAAACATTTTAGTCAAGTGTCAAAAGGAACTAAAGAAAGAAACTCAGGCTAGATTTGAAGTTAAAGTATCCGCTAGGTTTGGCACCTGGTTCTTCTTACTAAGTGGCTTTGGAGAGTGACTTGTAAAGTGGTTTCCGTATGTCTGTATGTTCATAGAGGGGCATTTCTTGGCTACCTTGTTCTGTTTATAGCACTCCTAGGAAGTGAAAATCATGTGCTCTAAGGTTCAGGTAAGGAGCTCTGGTAGCGTAGTGGTTACAAATCGGGCTGTGAACCACAGGGTCAGTAGTTCAAAACTACCAGCTGTTACGTGGGAGAAAGATAAGGCTTTCTGCTCCCGTAAAGATTTATAGCCTCGGAAACCCTGTACAGGGTCGCTATGAGTCGGGACCACCTCCACGGCACGTAACAACAACAGCAACAAGGTTCAGGTACCACAAGGTCAGCGTAATGACCTTGATTTATAGCAGCAACATTCAATGAAAAGACTGAGGAGTTTCCTAATATGACTGTTCATTGTTCTGAGTACTAGCCCCTCAGACAAATGCTTCCTGCTGCACTTAATAACAGAATCTGGTTAAGTGGTGAAAGCAGAGGTTGGTAGCCCACATTTACATCTGAGATTTGGTTATAAGATGTGGGGTGAAACATCTTGTCCTTTGTCTGGTTACTGCTTCATATGTGAGTTGTGCTAAGAAGCTAGCAGGCTGGTCGGAAAAATAAAAACCAAATGACTCATAAACAACATGCACTATACAAATAATACATTCTTGCTTACTGGAGGTTTTTATATATATATATATGTATATGTATATATATGTATATATATGTATATGTATATATATTTATATATATGTATATGTATATATATATATATATATATATATATATATAGGCCTATATCTACATAAAGGAGCTCTGGTAGCATAGTGGGTACGAATCGGGCTGCTTACCTCAGGGTCAGCAGTTCAAAACTACCAGCTGTTCCATGGAAGAAAGATGAGGCTTTCTGCTCCCATGAAGATTTACAGCCTTGGAAACCCTGTACAGGGTCGCTGTGAGTCAGAACTGACTCCATAGCACATAACAACACAACATATCTACATATATATTGTTGTTAAGTGCCTTTGTGTCCGTTATAACTCATAGCGACCCTGTACAGGGTTTCTGAGGAGCAGCTAGTGAGTTTGAACCACTGACCTTGCCATTTAAACCAACTTGACCTCCAGTGCTTATTCTACAGTTCTATACCTGGACTCCATATAGATAGATGATAAATAGATAGATAGATAGATAGATAGATAGATAGATAGATAGATAGATAGGTAGGTAGTACTGGGTTTTTTTCCTTGAAGAGTTCAAAGTGCTTCCTCTCACTCTCTGTCTCTTTTCATGTCTCAGGTCCATGAATAAAAGGAGGCATATGGAAGTGTTGTCATTTCATGTAATCATTCATGGATTAAAGAGAGACTTTGATTCACTCTAGAGTTTTACTTTGACTGGCATAGTCAGGATTAGAATCCAGATTGGGTCCACCATCTCATTGTGTTGACAAGATTCCAGATGTGATTTAAAATACAAACCATGAGAAGGGATTTGCTTCTTTGCAGTGCCATTTTACAGCAAGCTGCAGGTGTTAGATTTCAGAAAGGGTGGCATATGTGAAGGATCATTTCAGCGATGTGAATTGTGATGTCATACAGTGACTTCTAACAAAGGCAATGAGTTCTGCCTGAGGTTTTCTTTATCTTAAGCTTTTAAATCAATCTCATGCTTTTCTTGACTACGCAAAGGCTTTTGATTGTGTGCATCATGATGAGCTATGGACAACATTATGAAGAACGAATATTCCAGAGCACTTAATTGTACTCATGAGGAACATGTACATAGATCAAGAGGCAGTTTTTCGAACAGAACATGGGAACAGTGAATGATTTAAAATTAAGAAAGGTGTGCTCAGGGATTATGTTCTTTCACTATACTGATTCAATCTGTATGCTGTGAAAATAATCTGAGAAACTGGATTATCTGAAGAAAAATCAGGATTGAAGGAAGACTCATTAACAACCTGCGATATTCAGATAATACAACCTTGCTTGCTGAAAGTGAAGAGGACTTGAAATACTTGCTGATGAAGATCAAAGACCACAGCCTTTGGTATGGTTGCAACTCAATGTAAAGAAAACAAAAATCTTTACCACTGAACCAATAAATAACATTCATATAAATGGAGAAAACATTGAAGTTGTTGAAGACTTCATTTTACTTGGCTCAACCATCAACACTCACGGAAGCAGCAGGCAAGAAATCAAATGATGCATTAGGCAAATCTGCTGCATAAGACTTCTTTAAAGTGTTGAAGAGCAAAGATACCAACTTGAGGACTAAGATGTTCCTGACCAAAGCTATGTTATTTTCAGTAGCCTCATATGCATGTCGCTATTAGTTGGAACCGACTCCACGGCATATAACAACAACGACATATGCATATGAAAGTTAGACAGTGAATAGGAGGACCATAGAAGAATTGATGCATTTGAGTTAATGTTGTTGGAGGAGAATGCTCCTTGGAAGCCAGGATGGCCAGACTTCATCTCTCATTCTTCAGACTTATTGTCAGGAGGGACCAGTCCCTGGAGAAGACATCATGTTTGGTAAAGTGGACGGTTGGTGAAAAAGAGGAGATCCCCTATGAGATGGATTGGCACAGTGGCAGCAATCAAGCATAGCAACAATTGTGTGATTGGTGCAGAACCTGGCAGTTCTGCTGTGCATAAGGTCATTGTGAGTCAGAACAGACTTGATGACACCTAACAACAGCAACATGCCCTTCTTACCTTTCTGATCTCTTATTTCCATTTAGTTATGTTCTTAAATGATTGATTTGCCAAATTGTTTTATCCCAAATGTGTAACTTGTTAATGAATTCTCACATCACATGATGTCTTTTTGCATTTTCATGGCCTTTCTTCACAGTGATGTCCTGAGCCATACCATGACTCATTTGTTCTTTTTCTGAGGATCTGGAAATAAAACCATGTTACTGAAAAGAGAAAATAGGACAAATTAGACTTTTTTTCTTTTTTCTTTTAAAAACCAGGTTCTGCTGGTGATGTTTTTTCAAGTGGGTATGTGACCACACTCACATTTATATGTTTATCCACAAATGTAATTTCTATGTAAGCTCATGCTTTTTTCTATTCAGTACAATTAACTGATAGTAATGAGTTCTGGGAATCCAACAGACAAGATTCCCCTGCCCTCAGGGAGCTTGTATATGTTAAGCAAGTAAGCAAACACATAAAGCTACATATTATTGTTAGGTGCTGTCAAGTCACTTCTGACTCATGGGGACCTTATGCACAACAGAATATAACATTGCTGACCTTCGAGCAATGCTTGCTCTGTTTGAGCTCATTCTGGCGCAGTGTCAGTCCATCTCATTGAGGGTCCTCTCTTTTTCTGACCCTCTAGTTGACCAGCATGATGTCCTTGTCCAGGGGCTGGTTTCTATTGATAACATGTTCAAAGTACATGAGACGAAGTCTCAACCATTCTTCCTTCAAAAGAGCATTCTGTATAAAATTCTGTGTATAATAAGAAATATGAACAGACACACATGCACATGTATGTATCTACACATATATGTATGTATATATTTACCTGCATACAAAGAAGTATAGCATAAAAGTAAACAGTTTTGGAGTTGTGTCTGGGTTCATGTCATAGCTCAGTCATCTGAGAACTAAATAACCTGGTGTAAACCAGTTAGATTCTCACTTGGTTTCCCCATTTGTAATTGATGGGATAATAGTACTCCTTATGGATTAGTACCCAAGATACTGCAAGGGGCATGTTTGTTTCTGCACTTGGCAGGTAGTAAAATTAGTAACATAGTGTAAGTCATGGTAATAATGAATACTTTGTCTTATGTTTAATGGATATTAATCATTCTCATCTAACTAACAAGCTACAAAGTAGTACCTCACTCTGAAATCTAATCCTCGGAGACATTTATTCTGGACTTGTTTAAGGCTCTGGAAGGCGATAAGCCATCTGGTGGTGTGCAATTATAAATAGCGCTTGTCACCATGGACAGTCTCTACTTCATACTCGGTGAAGTAAGTAAACACTGTATCTAATCAAGCAACAGAGACTACAGAATTGAGCACTTAGCACTTATCCACTTTCCAAACGTCAAAATAAAATCAGGAAAGTGTTTAAGTAGTTCTTTGAAAATAATGTTTAACTGAAAATACCATGTGGTATAAGCTAATTGCTTTACTCTCACACAACTTGCTAATGAGTCGTTGCTGAACACCGAAGATTGTGAATATAAGACGATGTGATAAATGAAGTCCTCAGTAACCTTAAACTGCGTGTGATTTCCCTACTTCAGTGACGCTTAGAGCCGTACCTGGCTTTGCAAGCAGGATGAAAGTGTTAAACCATTTTGTTGAGAAATAGAAGCAAACATGTCAGCAATTATAACCTGTATGTTGTGATGTTGTTGGGTAGGCGTAGCTTACGTGGAAGTTTCCTTTGTTTGGGGCTGCTGCTGCTATGTATCATGCTTTGTTTAGAATGAAACCAGTGATTTCTCTACACTTTAGAATTGATTCCTTCTGAATTGATTAGACCATGCATGCTACTTTTATGTTATACCTTAGCATACAGAGAAACCTGTGAGAGGGGTAACTCTATGGAATGCCTTGTTTTCCCCAGCCTGGGGACTTTTCCACCTTTGACAGGGTGCACTCTTGGTATTATAGTCTTTATCTTCTTTTCTTATGTTTATTTACTTATCTTCATTATTGTCCATCATTTTATTTAAAAAAAAAATTGTTTTCATAGAATACATTTTCACATTAGAAATGCCCAAAGTAAGAAAATAGCAGTGTGTTGCTTTTCATAGTTTTATATTGATAGGCCAATTATTTAAGGACATTGGAAAGATACATCTCAGTTTGGAATCTACAATATTTTAAAACATTGACAAGGAAACCTCTTCTGTAAACGTAGCTTCTCTATATTCTTCAAGTGTTTCCTCCTAGAATTTAGAGATGAGTGAGTGTTTCCAAAATTTAAACAGTCAGATTTTCCGCAGTCTTTATTTCTGAGTTAACAGTCTTCCTCATTGTGCATCATTCTTAGAACAAATATTGGAGAGGCTCTTAAATGCGGCACCTGGAAGAAGGCTGTAGATGCTTGTCTTCCAACTTGGGTACCCGTTCTTGGTAAGCTCCTTGGTGGAAGTAAAGCAGGTTGGGATAGAGTACAGCCAGCAGCTCACATTGAATGGTAGTGATGCACTGGACCTATGAGTTGTCTAGTGCAGTCCCTGCCTTGCACAGATGCGGATACTTACCCCACAAGTGGAAGGACAGAGTCCTGACGAGATCCGTCTCTTCAAACTCCATGAAGAGGGGGATGCCTCCCGCCTGGATCATTCTGTGACTTCTTGGTATTCTGTTGCTGATACTTTCTACTTTCCGTCTGTCTTGAGCTGAACAGTTTTTATTTTGTATTCTTGTACGAGAATAAGTGAACAAGAATTGTTGCTAGGGTTCCAGTTCACACATTCCAAACAAAATGTGTTTGAGCATACCACTGTTATCCATGGTTAGCTGCAGACAAATTTTCTCAGTCATGCATTTGTCTTAGTGTCTTAGGGTGCCTTCAAAAAAGAGAAAATGGTCTCATCAAAACAATGGCTTCTGAGTGGATCTGCTGAGCCAGTTCAGTTCCGAAGGTTGTGGTGACTGGCTCTTGGAATTCCAAAGGGGTAATCACAGTAGCAGAGTGGTTACGAATCGGGCTGCTAACCTCAAGGTCGGAAGTTGGAAAGTAGCAGCCGTTCCGCAGGAGAAAGATGAAGCTTTCTGTTCCTTTAAAGATTTATAGCCTCTGAAACCCTGTGCAGGGTTGCTATGAGTTGGAATCGACACCACGGTACTTAACAACAACAACAATCATAGTAGATTTCTCAGACGACTCAGGGTGATCACAGGGGTCTATTAGCAAGAAGTTTTAAGAAAATGGAAAATTGCATTGGTGAGAAAAAGGCCAGGAAAGTTGTGCTGAGGAATCTTTTAACCCATTACAACAATGTACCTAGCAATGATTGTCCTACAAGAGTATCGTTGTGAAACCTTACCCCATTGACCCTACAGTCCTGATTCTACTCCTTCAGACTCTTGTTGTTCCTAAACCTCAAAAACATTTCAGATGAACATTATTTGAGTCCCTTGAGGATGCCCCAAGCTCCTGTTTTGACATGATGATGTGGTGTAAACTTAAGAGCACAGAATTCTTTGGGGAAGAGTTGTTGTCATTAAGTGCTGTTGAGTTGGTTCTGATTCAAAGTGACCCTGTATATAGGATTTCCGAGGAGCAGCTGGTGAGTTTAAACCGGTATGAGGTTGAGAAACACAAAAACCCAGTGGGATTTGAGCCCGTGAAATGACTAGTGGCATCTGCCTTACGGATCTCAGTGTGGACATCTCCCATCAGTGGTCGGGGTTGCTGCTTTAAAGGGGCCCTTATTCCTAAGGAAGATAAAGCAGGCGCCATATTCAGAGGGAGGGTACATATGGAGATGTGCACCCAACAAGAGACACGTTTCTGCTCCATCACAAAGTTAGTGAATGAATGTCTTCAGCTTTTAGACAATGAAGTCTCCACTCACAGGTCTCCTTGGGTCTTAGCCCTTTTCTTGTGGTGAGCTTGTGAGATGCAGAAACACTTGTGTGCTTCACACTGACACAGCTGAATGATTTCTCTGAAAATATGATCTCAGTCTTGCTGCTTCCTAGCTCTGGGATCTTGGTTTCCATTTGTAAAACAGGGCTAATAGTTGGGTGTCGAAACACTCCTGGTTTATGTGTGTGCCTGGCACAGTTGTTCATAGCTACCCTTTCACTCACCCAAGTATCCTTATTTGTACAGTCAATACGGTTGTCCTACCAATAATGAAACCAACATCAAAAGGTTGCTGTAAGGATAGTTAAAAAGCATTAAAAACAGTAGCTGATTGTAATTGGTGGTCAGTAAACACTAGCCACCACTCAGAGCTGCTACAACTAGAATAGCTCTAAATATCCAACGTCATACATTCCTCCAGACAAAAAGAATGGTGACCGTAGACCTTGGGTTCAGAGCAGCAGGTAGCGCATTGGGAAGTAGAGTGTCACCACACTGTCAGCAAGTCTAATATCAGCATGAACAATCTCTGTAAGCTAGTGTGGGTGGAGCAAGTGGCACGGAGCAAATGACTGTTTTCATCCATTCATTTCACTCACAGGGTACTTACCGCAGTGGGACATGCTGGTTTTACAGAGAAAATACTGTAGGGGTTGTTAATTTGGTTTGTGCATTTGATGTGTTCGTCTTTCAGATTTAATCTCTAGTTTTCTTTCTTCCTCTTCCTCTTCCTCTTCCTCACCTCTCTTCACGCAGTGGCTAAAGCTGATTGCTGTCCCTTCTTTGTAGTCCTTGTCCTAGGCATGAATAAAATGACACATAATTGAAAAAGTTTTAATTCTGTAGTGACTCCATTCACTCGTTCGTCACATCTTTTGTCATGCTCGTCAGTGGTTGAAAAAAGTGAACGACTGGGATTTCCACTTTGGTTTTCACATGTGCACCTCTGGTCGAGTGCTTCTAAGCCTAGAAGTGGTGCAGGCACAGAGTTGGACTAAGCCTTGAGGAGCAGGGTGTGTTGGGTAGGAACCTTCTTTCTTAGTTCTAGTGCTTGCTAGCTTGTTTCAGTTTTACTCTCCTTAAAATGGGGCAGTGAGCTTCCTGCTTCCCAGGGTTATTGTGACAATGAAATGAGATGATAAGAGTTTACGTGCTCTAAATAAATGAAGCCTTGGTAGTGTTGCTGTTGGTAAGTGCCCTCTAGTTGGTTGTGACTCATAGTGACCCTATTTCCGAGAAGGAGCTGGTGAATTTCAACTGCTGACCTTGTGGATCAAACCACACTATCCTACACTATCCTAAAGTGCCACGCCAGTGGATTACAAATTGGGCTGCTAATTGCAAGGGCAGTAGTTTAAATCAACCAGTCACTCTGTGAGAGAATGATGAGGCTTTCTACTTCTGTAAAGATATACAGTCTCCAAAACCATATACAGGGTCGCTATGAGTCTGGACAGCATACAACCACCATTCGCCACCAGCAAAATTAGCACAGCCATTTTAAAGTTCTGGGTTGCTTGAAAGCAGAGAATGCCTTTCTTTAAAATCGGTTGAAACAATCAAAGAGAGACTCTTTCAGGAGACAAATGAGCAGAAGCATGAAGAAAATGCTGCTCCTGTGTGTTTCCAAGGAGCTGCCATGGTACCAGCTGTACCCACTGCATGCATGCGTCTGTGCTCTGGTTGGTCACCCTCAGACTGCTGAGCCATGCTTGGGGGAGCCCCATCATGTGGCAGGTGAGCATTTGCTCGAGAGCCCAGCTTGTAGCCAGTTTAGCTCTCAGAGGGGCGCGCACGCTTCTCAAGAGTGTGGAGTGAAGAATAAAATCGGACCTTTTAAACTCTGCATTTCCCTGCGCTTAAACCAGACTAGTATGCACCTTTTAAAGAATCCTGTGTTCTCCCTTTCTGAAGAAATGTTTGACTCCTAGCGTTTTGAGACTCTGAAAGGCAGTCTTTCTTTCTACTTCTTTTATTTTATCCTTGTTTAGATTTTTCTAGCCTTTGATTTCAAGAACTTGTTATTATATTAAATTTCAAGCATGCAAATGTAGGGTTTTTATTTGTTTCCCAGGCTGTTGGAACTGACTACCACAAACCAGGTAACACAAATTTATTCCTCGTGGTTCTGGAGGCGAGAAGCCTGAAAACCAGGTGCCATCTGGGCCATGTCGCCTCTGAAGGCTCAAGGGGAGGCCCCTTCCTTGCTTCTTCCTAACCTCTTGGCATTTCTTGACTTATAAATATACTTCTCTCATCTCTGCCTCCACCTTCACCGGGCGTTCTCTGTCTTCATGTGGACTTCTCCTAAGGACACCAGTCACTGGGTTTAGGACAGCTCACCTTACTTCAGCGTGACTTCATCTCAACTAATTACAACTGCAAACTCCTAGTTCTAAATAAGGCCGCATTCTGGGGTTTCTGTTAGACAGGACTGTTTTGAAACGTATTCAACTCGGTGCAATTATATTAAATCTTCATGTCTTCATCACCCAGCTTAAATGTTCAACTCAGGAATAAGCTTGTTTCTCCAGCCCCACTCCTCAGATGATTTGAAACAAATCCCAGACTTTATATTTTATTATAACTGCCAGGTTTTTCCCCCTTTCATTAAAAAAAAAAAAAAAAATCAGCATTATCGACAGATGTAAAACCTCGCATGGAGTTCTGGTAGAGCACTGTAGGATAAGCATACTGGACTGCCAACCACAGGGTGAGCTGTTCAAACCTACCAGCCACTCCTCAGAAACTCTATACAGGACTGCTACGAGTTGGAACCGACTCATTGGCACTTAACAACAAAGTGTGCAGTTTGTTACGTGTTCGTATATATCTCTACCTGTGACACCATCAGAGTCATGACAGAGAACATAGCCATCATCCTCAAACTCATGCTGCTGTCCCTTGGCAATCCCTCCATCCTCCCCTCTCTGCCCACCATTCCCAAGCCTGTCATCAGAGATTAGTGTGGATTTTTGAGAGTTTTAGAAGAATGGAATCATACAGTGTGTACTCTTTTTTGCCTGACTTTTCACAACGCCATGTTGTTGTTAAGTGCCATCGAGTCATTTCCGACTGATAGCGACCCTGTATGGAGTTTCTGAGGAGTGGTGAGTTTGAACCGCCCATCTTGCGATTCAAAAGACCTTGTGGTCCAGTGCTTATCCTACAGTGCCACACCAGGACTCGTTCACAATGCCATAGTCTTCTATGTGTTTTGCAAATACTGTTGTGCTCCTGCGAAGTACTATTTTGGAATCCATTTTTATTTCATTTTTAGCATGAACTTTTGAAGCCACGTACTAAGTGTCAGAATGAGGATTTGAACCTATACAGGTAGTGTGACTCTAAGACTCATGCTGTTCATTAAGGAGATAACATTTGAGGAGACTATGCAACATGAGTAGAAATATGCAGAACAGTGGGACCAGACATATTAGGCAGAGAGAAGAAAATGTCTCATGGAAGGGTATATGAAGTTCGTTGTCCCTAGACTCAACTTAAGCATATGGAAGGTGGGGATGAGAAATGATGTGGGAAACGTGGGAAAACCGGGGTCCTATGAAGTACGTTTTGGTTAGCCAGAGCAGCTTTTGCAAAGAAAAATGTATGAGATCTTTTAAAAGTCTCTTTGAAGCCTTGAAAAAAGTTCCAGAAATCGTATTTCTATTTTCTCAGACCCACAGGGTTCAGAGGTGCTCTCTGGACGAGCTGACATCAGAGGCGCCTTCTGAGTTCAGACAAGTGAAATCTTGCCATCCGGAACAAATCCTCTGCTCCTGCCTTTTCTGTAAATCTAAGTAGTCTCTTGGGGTGAAAGACTTTCTTTTCCGAGCCTGCCCGACTCTGACAGTAGCTGGGAGGCTCACAATCGGCCCGTGTTGGAGTGCTACAAGAGTGTTTCCTCATAGACCTGATTGTTATAGGGGTTGTTGTTGTTAAGTGCCGTTGAATAGGTTCTGACCCACAGTGACCCTGTATAGGGTTTCCAAGGAGCGGCTGGTGAGTTTGAACCGCCAACCTTAAAGAATGTTGGGGGAAAGAGAGGACAGCCTGCATTGTGGTGGTTCATCCTTTTTCAGAGGCTGACATTGGGCACTGCTTTGAAAAATGTGTTGTGCTATGCTGCTGGTCAGACTTGTTTACAGTGAGGCAATATTAACCGTAAAATTGTAAAAAATACTTTTAAACTTTAATAAAGTATTATCTCTGAGCGTCACTGAAGGAGAACCTTTATTTATTAAAGTGAATGTGTATTTCACTATATTATATTCACTATATATTAAAGTGAATGTGTGTTGTTCTTCTTTTTAATAATGAAAAAAAAAAAGATGAATTGATCATTCATGACTGAATTTCAAAAAGTACAAATGTACCCCCACTGTATCCCTGCCCTCCTTTCTTGTCTCCTCAGGCCACCGTTGCTAATATTTCTTTAATGATTATTTTGGTACAGAGAGTCTGTGCATATGTTAGCATATATGGGTGCCTGTTTTTATTTTTAAACTTTTATTATGGAAACGTTAAGATACATATAAAATGTCAAGAGAATTTATTTATGTACCCATATCTCAGCCTAGACAGTTATTACCCCTGTATCAGTCTAGGTTCAGTCAGAAGCAGAACTACTAAGGGTGTGTGTGTGTATATATGAGCGTGTGTCAAATGTGTGTGTGTGTGTGTGTGTGTGTGTGTAATGTAATAGGGAAATTGCAGGGATTTGACCTTACACAGTAGCTGTAAAGCTATATATCTGATGCTGGAGCGTGAATTCTGTTAAGAAAGCTGTTGGGGTGCCCTAGAGTTGATGGGATCCCATGAACATGAACAGAGACAGATTGGAACCCATATTGGTCTCTCCCTGCAACTCTGGTGGTGTGAGTGCCGTTTACTTCATTGCAGAGCTAAATACAAATACACCCAGGAGTCAGAGAAGCTCAAGGAGGGTCTTGGGGAGGTGGGAGCAGCTGCAGGCCTCCCGGTGCCCTTGCCCCACCATTCTGAGTGTCAGAGCACTGTGGCTACTGCTTTGCTTCTTCTTTCCAAATCTTTTGCACAATGCCTCCAGTAGCCCACCCCAACCGGAAACGTAAAGGGAGGGGATTCTGGAAAATGAGCTTCTGTCCAGCCTAGTGAATACATTACAAAGTGACCACATTAACATTTCATCCATCTACTTTAATCCAGTAGACTGAACAACAACAACAAAATATATATATATAAAAGCCAACCCATTCAGGCATTTGAAATTACCAAAGGCAGGAGTTTGTGGCATTCTTGCCTGAGGTGACCCAGTATCTTCATCCTGCTACCTGGCTTTGTCAGCCACCAATCCACTCAATTTAGGACCATTGGTGCCAACTGGCAGTCTTATGGCCAAACGTGGTTTACTTGACTTAGGGCAGATGGTGGCCTTGCCAGGTTAAAAAAAAGATTCAGCTTAGAATGTCTTATGAATGACATTTCCTCCAAGCTTGCATTCTGTATTTGGAATGGGTGGTGGACCTGTCAGAAATTTAATAGGGAGAACATGGAAACAAGAGAGTTATTGGGGACTGTGATAAACTTACTCTGGATATCTGATAAACTAACCATGAGTGAGGCAGACTCTGGAGAGTCCAGCAAGAAATGAAGGCCAAGAGAGGCTCAGGATTGACTGCCATTGTAAATGGTGGTAGTGCATCCATGCATCTTGGTTGGCAAAAAGTGGAAGCTTTAGTCTCAAGTTCTCTAGCATATCATCTGCTTCAGTCACTGTATTTAGCATAGGTATTTGTTGTACCAAAGACCCAGGATAAAATATCAAAATAAAATATAACAGTAAAGAAGTTGATCAGAGACATTACTGGGTACAGACCATTGAGAGACATATTCCAAGTAAGTTAGAAAAACCAAAAAAAATCAAAATCCTCCGAATAATTAAAGTCCAGAATTGTTACATTTTGTTGTTGTTGTTGTTGTTAGGTGCCATCGAGTTGGTACCAACTCATAGCAACCTTATGCACAGCAGAACAAAACACTGCCTGATCTTGGGCCAACCTCACTACTGCTGTCACGCTTGAGTCCATCGATGCTGCCGCTTGGCCAATCCATCTCATTGGGAGTCTTCATCTTTTTCTCTGACCCTCCACCTTACCAAACATGATATCCTTCTCCAGTGACTGGTCCTTCCTGGCAATATGTCCAAAGTATGAGAGAAGGAAGTTTGGCCATCTTGGCCTCCAAGGAGTGCTCGGCTCTACTTCTTCCAAAATGGATCTATTGATTCTTTTGGCAGCCCATGGCGCTTTCAATATTCTCCTCCAAAGTGAACTAAATGTCCAGTTTTCAACTAATATGTAGTGGACAAGCAAGAAACAGGAAAGTTAACCATACTAAGAAAAAAGATGAAAAAGAAACAACACTGAATGGGCTCAGACCATGTCGTTGTGTGCTGTCTAGTCAGTTCCAATTTATAGGAACCCTGTATAGGGTTTCTGAGAGTGGCATATGGATCACCATCTTATAGTTAGCAGTCCATGGCTTATCTTGTAATGCCACACCAAGGCACATAGTATATTTGAAGAGCTAAAGAAAATTTTATTCAAATAATTAGTTGAAAACATGTTACTAGTCAACAAGTAGCAAATCCCACCAGACAAATGGAAATAAGACTACCAAATGAAGTTTCTAGAATTGGAAAGTATAACCAAAGTGAAATCTCTCTAGATGAACTTAACAGCAGATCAGAAATGGTCAAAGAAAGGATTTGTCAGTTTAAAGAGTAAGAGAAAACAGAAAAAATTTGAAGAGCAATCAACAGAGTCTTGTGTGAAAATAGCAAACATTTCAATATCATTCTGAAACATGTGCAGTATGAGTCTAAGGTGGAAAGGGGGTAGAGACAGAGCACTTATTATTGTGAATTGATGAAGGTTTACGGAGCAGATCATCAGTTTTACATTCAACAGATCGTATACGTCGTTCCATGATTGTAATGCTCTCCATGTAACATCATTTATCCAGTTTTCTCCCTGTAATTCTTATTTCCATTCCACCCTCTTCCCAACCTTCCTTACCTTTTCCTTAACTGAATGCTGCCTTTTCAATCCTGAACAATTGATCATTCCATGGTGAGCATACCTCACTAGTGTTGTTGTCCCCTCTGTATACTTACCTACCTAGCGGCTGAAAATTGAGCCATAAGGATGAATTCACTTCCAAACCTGAAGAGTGACCAAGGATCATTGGTTTTCCACTCTCTTTCTGACCAGTAAGCCTGGTCTTTTTTTTCTCTTACAATTTGGAGTTTTGTTCCACCTTTTCTTCCACTCTATCCAGGTCCTTCTAATGTGATCCATTTCTGAACAGTTGATAGTGGTAGCCGGCACCATCTAGTTCTTCTGGTCTCAGGGTTGTAGAGATGGATGTTCACGTGTTCCGTTAGTCCATTGCACTAAGTGACTCCCAAGCTTCTTCAGTTTTCATCACTCTTCTTTCTTCTGCACAGGGAGAGATGAGTTGTTTTGTTTTGTAACTTTTTCATTGTGAGTTGAGTGAAGGTTTATAGACATGATCATCAGTTTTACATTCATGCAACAACAGTTATCCCACTCTGTCTTGTCGTTCCTATTCCCATCCCACCCTCCTACCCATCCCTTCTCAGTTTGTCCTTAGGTAAATGTTACCCTTTTGATCTTGAATGATTGACCACTACCTTGTGAGGATACCTTAATACTGTTGTTCCCCACCCAGACCCTCACCCCGTATGCCTGTCTACTGTTTGGTTGGAAAGTGAGCCATGAGGGTGAGTTCTGTTTCAGACATGAAGGGTAGTCGAGGGCCAGAGTCTTGGGTTTGGAGTTCCTTCAGTTTCTTTCTGACCAATAAGTATGGTCTTTTAAAAAATAATTTTGAAAAAAGGCATTGGAACTACCTGAAAAAGAATTCAAGAGAATGATACGCAGTTATCTCCAAAGAGTGACAAAAAAGTCAAGAATTCAGGAAAACACAACAGGAATAAACAAACAAAATAAGAGCGTACAAAAGCTGCAAACAGAAATCCAGAAGATTAATACTAAGATTTCTTTGTGTGAACAGAAATGGTCTGTTGCTTCCAAGACCTTGTGTTGGTAAGTTTGTTTTTGTATATGAGGTGAGATGTGGGTCTTCCTTCATTCATCTGCACATGGATTTTGAGGTTTGTCAGCACCATTTGTTGAAAACACTGTCTCTTCCCTTTTTAATATATTTTGATTTTTCGTCAAACATCAACTGAACACAGGTGGATGTGTTCTCAATTCTGTGCCATTGATCTATGTATCTTTCATTGTACTAGTACCAGGCTGTTTTGACCACTGTGGCTATGTAGTATTTTTTAAGTTCCTAAAGTGAGAGGCTTCCTAATTTGTTCTTCTTTGGTAATGCTTTACTTCTCTGGGGTCTCTTTACCTTTCCATATAAAGTTAGTGATTAAGTTTTTCCATCTCTTTAAGAATGGTGTTGGAATCTTAATTGGATTGCATTATATCTACATACATAATATTGATAAATCTGAAAATGTCCGAAATTTAATGACAATCACTGACCTACATAACTGAGAAACTCATTAAGCCTCAATTTGGAGAAACACGATGAGAAGTACACCCCAATAAATCATTGAGACTCTTTGAAAGACAGAGACAGAATCTTAAAAGCAGTTAAGAGAAGAACAGGTCATCACTTACAGGGTGATGACAGTGGGATTAGAGATTGATTTTTCATTAGAAACAATGGAGGCGCTTAAAATATTGAAAGGAAGAAAACCTGTCAACCACACATTCTATATCAGGCAAAACTATCCTTTAAAATGAATGCATAGGGTGCTCACGTTGGCAGCACATGTACTGAAATTGGAACAATACAGAGATAAGCATATGAAAGAATGAAATGCAAATTCGTGAAGCTTTCCCTATTATTTAACTGTTGTTGCATGGTTACAAAGTGTAAGATCTGTTGAATGTAAACCTGTCCTCTCTGTAAACCGTCACTTAACTCAGAATAAAAACTTTCACCAAGAAAATTAATGCATAAAGAGGTTTAACTTCCTCTTGTAGGAAAAGGAAATTGGTATTCTTTTCCGTATTCCTACAACTGTATACAATTAAAGTCTGGGCATTATATATAAAAGAAGAGTAACAGTGTGAAAGGTAGAAGGAATACATAGTGAGTAGGGATCTCAGGACCCCAGGAATGACACAGTGGTGAATTTTATGAAGGCCTGGTGTGGCACTGTAGGATAAGCACTGTTGTTATACACAAGGTTGGTGGTTCAGACCCACCAGCTGCCCCTTGGGAACCCTATGCTGTGTCGCTATGAGTTGGAACAAACTCAACAACACTTAACAACAACAACATCCTACAAGAACCTAGCAACCCGGAAATGCCGATGGATGTGTAGCCAGAGGAGGAGGAAAGGCATGTCTAAACACTGCAGGAAAACTGTAACTCCACCCTTGCCTACAATGGCTGAGTGGGGAGCCTAGTCTTCTACCCCTGTGAGAATATATTGAGGTGCTGTGTCCTGATGTGGCGCTGTAGGATAAGCACTGAACTGCTAACCACAAGGTAGGCAGCTTCTCCTCAGAAACCCTATCCAGGGTCGCTATGAGTCTGAACTGACTTGGTGACAGTGAGCAATAACAACACCACTCTCCAGCAGTGTTAATGTCATATGTGGAGCAAGGACTTTATTACTGCCCAGCAGTGTCGAGGCCACCCCACTACAGTGTAACTCCCCCTCACCCAGAAGTAATGAGAAGGACCCCATAAGATGTCAGAAGAGGTCAAATGGGGAACCTGAATTCTTCCACCTGGCATTAGAGAAACGGAACCCCTGCAATTCTTCCAGCGTGATATCAGATAAAGCTACTGAAACAGAACATTAATGTAAAACCCAGTCTCATAATAAGAAATTGTCTCAGTTTCAGTTGGAATACACTTATCATCATAAGAGCTAGGAGATACGAGGCAGAATGAAAGACAGTAATAGATGGTAACACTGAGGTGACCGAGATGTTCAAATAATCTGTCAAAGCCTTTAAAGCAGCCATAATAAAAAATGTCTCAAAGTACAATTAGAAACATACTTGAAACCAATGGGAAAAAAAGAGAAACCCTTAGCAAGTAAATAGAAATGACACCGGGATATCAACACAGACCCTGCAGACATCAAAATAATGAGGAAATGCTACTGACAGCTCCGTAGACCATCATTGGACAAATGAGATGAACATTTCCTTGAAAAACAGAAATTACCACAATTCACCCAATAAGAAGCACATACTTTGAATCATTTTATAATGGTGAAGAAAATGCACTCGAAATTTAAAAAACTCTCCAAAAAATAAGTCTAGTTGGTTTAGAAGTCTATCAAATGTTTAAAGAAGAATTAACATCAGTTCTACTCAGCTTCTTCAAGAAAACAGAAAAGGAAATGCCTTCCAGTCATTTTACGAGACTAGTTTTAACCTGACACCAAAACCCAATAAAGACATGAACCCGATTAAAAAAAAAAAAGATAAGTACATATTGACATTCTTCATAGATGATAGTGACTACCTACACAGTGGAACAACATACTGCCTGCCCCTGCCATCCTCACAGTTGTTTAAGCACAGCCTTGCAGCCATTGTGTCAAGCCATCTCGTTTTCTTTGCTGACCCTTTACCAAGGATGATGCCTTTTTCTAGAGACTTCTTGACCATGTGTCCAATGTGCCTGAGATGACATTTGATCCACTCTTACAAGGAGCTGTACCTCTGCCAAGACAGAATGGTTTGTTCTTCTGGTACTTCAATATTAGTCTTCGCAAATACTAAAATTTAAATGCTGCATCAATTTTTTTCCAGTCTTCCATACTCATTGCCCAGGTTTCACATGCATTTGAGGTGATTGAAATACCATGGCTTTGGGCCAGGAACCTCTATAGTCCTCACTTTATCTTTAATACTTTAAAGACGTCTTTTGCAGTATGTCCTTGGATTCCTTGACTGGTGTTTCCAGGAGCATTGATTATAGAGCCCCAAGTAAAGTGAAATCATTGACAACTTCATTCTTTTTTCCATTTATCATGGTATTGTTCACTGGTCCAGTTGCGATCATTTGTGTTTTCTTTACACTGAGTTGTAATCCATACTGGAGGCTATATTATTTTATTTTCATCAGCAAGACCTCTTCAAGTTGTCTTCATTTTCAGTAAACAAGGTTGTATTATCTACATATGAGAAGTTGTTAATGACCGTCCTCCAATCCTGATGTACCGTTCTATAGCTCAGCTTCTCAGATGCTTTGCATACAGAATGAGTAAGTATGGTTATAGGATATAGCCCTGACAACACCTTTCCTGATTTTAAACCATTTGGTATCCCCTTGCTCTGTTTGAAGGATTGCCTCCTCATCTATGTACAGGTTCCTCATAAACACAATGACTTTTCTAGAATGCCCATTCTTTGCAACATTATCCATAATTTGCTATGACCCACACAGTAGAATGCCTTGGCATAATCAACTTGGAAACTTCTTTCTGGTATTCTCTGCTGTCAGCCAAGATCCATCTGACATCAGACCCTAGTTCCAGGTCCTCTTCTGAATTCAGCTTGAATTTCTGGCAGCTCTTTGTAGATGTGCTGCTGTAACCATTGTTGAATTAAAGTGATCTTAATGATACTGTTTGATCATGTGTCTTCTTTTTTGAAATGGACACAAAAATGGATCTCTTCCATTCTTAATGATTATAGACATAAACAATCCTAAAATGTTGGTTGCTGTTGAGTTGATTCTAACTACAGCCACAAAGGATGATGACTAAGACTGTGATGGCTCTGAAAGATTTCCGTCTGCAAAGTAGCTAGTTGGCCTGTCACCTTTTCATCAATGTCAGCAACGAAAATTTTACTTACTACTCACAGCACAAGGAGCTCTGGTAGCGCAGTGGTTACGCGTTGGGCTACTAATCTCATGGTCATCAGTTCAAAACTACCAGCATTTGTGCTGGAGAAAGATGAGGCTTTCTGCTTCTGTAAAGACTTACAGTCTCGGAAACCCTATACAGGGTCACTATGAATTGTAACCGACTCCACAGCACATCACCACCACCACTACCACCACCGCTCCCAGCAAAGCAGGCCACAGGTTCACATAGTCACATGAGACTCTCCTTGTTTCCTGAGTCTCATAGGGATGAAACTGGGTCAGTACCACAGCTGAGGAACCCCAAGCACAGGAAAGCCTGTCTTTTAAGAAGGTTGCTAACACACATGCCCAACCTTTGTCATTGTCCTTATTGTTCTGGTCAGGAAACAAACCTGCTCTCTGCCATCTTCTAAGACTGTTTGTTTTACAAACATCCTTGGAAAGGTATCCCAGGACAAGAACTATCACAAGACATATAGAATTTACCCCTCACAGAGTATTGTGTGCTTCTCAAATTTTAAATTCCTCCTCTCTCTACCCCTTATGTTTCCATTCTCTGGTTTTGCTGTTTATAGCTGTGCAGTGTTACGTAGCTGATTTTTCAAACTCCTGTATCTATTACTAACTTGTATTTAGATATAAAGCCTTGGCGCTATTTAGGTTTTGTATGAGTGTGTGTATGTAGGGGTTAGGACATGTTGTAGTGCTGTGTACATCAGGAGGCATAGAGTGTATGCTTTTGTAGTGCTGTGTACATCAGCATGCATAGAGTATATGCTTGAAGCTTTTATTGTAATTTTAGGATTGTTGTTGTTGAGTGGTGTCCATTCTGTTCCAACTCATAGCAACCCTGTATAGGGTTTCTGAGGAGCAGCTGGTGAGTTTAAACCACTGACCTTTTGGTTCAGACTGACTTTGCAGTACTGTGCATTTACCCACAGTGCCATATTTTAAGATTGGCCAGCATAAATGCAGACGGTGCCAGCCTGTCCATCTATTACAAAGTTCCCTATCAGGTTTTCTGTCAGTGGTTTGAGCAACCATTGATAATCATTGCCTAGAACCATGATTTCTTTAGAAATTAAAAAAAAAAACACACTGCTATTCTAAGCCTCTTGCTCTTTCTGCATTCATTATCTGGAATTCTTTTATAAAGAACATTAGTTTATTAACTCTTTTCATTTTCCTGAGGAAGAGTTTGTGTAATAAAGGCAAAGTAAATCCTTGATTCCATGTCATTTTCAAAGTAAAACTGTTAGTTTACTACACACAGATGAGCCTCCCCCTCCTTCTCCTTTTCTTTTCATTCCAACCCCCTTTTCTCTCATTCTTGTTATTTTTAAGGGCTACGTTGTATTCTATACTGTGCATTGTATACATAGTTTTTAAAGGTACCTTAGTGCTGTGGGTTGATGAAATTTTGTCAAACTCTCTGTCCCTTCTCTTGCTTTCCCAGTCAGTGTCTTCGGGGTGTGATAAGGAGGGAAGAGGACATGTCTCTTATGACTACACAAACTATCATTGTTAGAGTTCTTGTGAAGTGTGCCCTGGTAGCCCTGAGCAGCTTGGTCGCCCTCTTCCTGCAGCTTACTCCTAGTTCAGTAAATTGTGCATGCGGATCATCTACTGTGGACCTGCTTCATTGTTAAAGACTGTATTTATGCCTTTTCCACATGTTTGAGATGGCTGTGTATTTCTCTCTGCTAAACACTCAGAGCATCACCTCGTCATCATCTCTTTTCCTGAGAACTTCATCTGTGCTCTCTGGCTTTTGAGGTGATTGGGCCTAGCACTTAGAAATGGTGTGTTTGTTTCTGTCTCTTGCAGTCATCCGTGAAGACCTGCTTCTGTCTTAGTGTGTGTGGGAGCAGAGCATATATAGGTGGTAGTACCTTTGGAGACAACATGTACATGGGTTCTTTTCTCTGTAAGGACAGTCTCTTTTCTGATGTGTTCTTCTCCATAACTCTCATGCACCTTGTGGAGTTGAAGGGCAGCACGGGTAGCCTCTCTGACTATATATGGGCAGAGGGCGAACCATCTTAATACCACTGACAGTGGCCAGTTGAGTTGTTTAACCTCCAGTTAAATTTGATAATGAGAGGCAATATTGATCTTGTCCAGTTGACCTTTGGACTCCTGGTATGATGCTGTGGGATAAGACCTGGATTGCAAACCACAAGGTTGGTAGTTCAGATCTACCAATTGCTCTTCAGAAACCCTGTTCTTGGGTCGCTATGAGTCAGAACCGACTCAATGGCACTTTAAACCGCAACCACAACAATTGACCTTTACTCTGACAAACACAAGGGGGCTTCAAAAGGTTGTTGAAGAATTTCGTTACCTTTACATCCCATTTTCCATGAAGTTTCTGAAATCTCCTTGTAGAAATGGAGACATTTCTGGGTGTTTTGTTGTTGTTTTTGTTTTTTTTTTGATAAAGTGACCACCATTTTCAGCAGTTAAAACTAATCCTATGTCATACTGCTTTTTAGCCAAAATAGTCTTGTTCATAAGGACTAGTGAATGGTCACCCAGATTGAGGACTGTATTCAAAGCTGGACTTGTGTCAGCACAGACTGATCTCGTTAGTGTTTGTGCCGCTTAAATGAGTGACAGATTCCTGTAGCCTCTGTTCAAGGGACCTGGTGATGAACGGACACAAAGTTTGCTCTCACTCTTTCCCATTGCGAGCAAACTTCTTATTCTTGGATCTCATTTGACTATATAATTAATTCTCACATAAGAGTAGATACCACGAGAGGCTTTATTCAGAATTTAAGCGGTCACCTGACCGAGTGTCATTCAGCGTGCAGAAAGCCACCTGCAGCGGGGTATGGCAAGAATTCCCCTGCCAGAAACTTACTGTAGTGGAGTGTGCCATGGTGTGGAACAGCTGCATCCATATTCATTCGTTCACTTCTGCTGCAGTGGATGCTTGCTGGTTATCTTACTTTCATAGAATAATAAACTCTGAGTTTGTGGGAGTCCAGATATTCCTGGGCACAAAGCTGTTCTGTGTGTTAGGCATTATTTCACACACAGCTTTTCACATTTGCAACTTTCCCGGTTGCAGTCAATGAACGTTTATTAGTGTAACATGAAGCACTGTTGAGAAACTCGTGAAATGAAAAGTAGTTGGTGGCTTAGTCTTGGACCAAGTACCTGGAAGTGCTTAGGAGCCAACATGAAACTCTGCCTCCTGACCTTTACAAGTTAGCGTGTTAGCTGTGCTTTGAGAAAACATGCTTCTTTGACAGTAAGTTGTTGCCAAGAAAAAGGAAAGTTTAGATAGGAGGGAGATTGGTTCAACTTGCTCCTTGTTTTTAGTATGCACAGAGCAGTCAACTATGTGGTTATGGTCTTTTGAACAACAAAGGAGGAGGAAAGAAAAAAATTCTCAGATTCTTCATAACAGTTTTGCCTTGTGGAAGCTTTTTGGGACCTGTCAGATGTTCTTTGCTTGACTTAACTTATTTAGAAGCTCGCATCCTAGCAACTAAAGCATTGGAGTGTGCATTTCTAGTGCACATTTATTCAGAGCCCTTCCTAGGAGAGACAGCTTCCTTTTGGGCTCCATGTGTATGGATTTGAGTTCTTACTACAGTGAAGAAGGAATTCTTGCCTCCTTGTCGTCCATAACTGGGAGCACAGTGGTTAAGAGTGTGGGCTCTGGTGCCAGGCTGCCTGGGTACATGTCCTTGTTCTGCCACTTGTGGCTTAACTTGCCCCAGAGCTGTCGTGAAGAGTACATGAGCTAATATTTGCAAAGTGCTTAGACCTGTGCCTGGATCATAGTAAGCACTACATAAGTCTTTTTTTAGGCGGGGGGGGAAAGAGTATGTTCTACATGTTGATTGTGGTGGTTGTGTGTTGTCGAATTGGTTCCTAAACTTGTACAGGGTTTCTGAGGCTGTAAATCTTCATGGGAGCAGAAAGCTCCATCTTTCTCTCATGAAACCGCTGATAGTTTCAAACTGCCGACCTTGAGATGAGCAGCTCTGCTAGTAACCACTAAACTATCAGAGCTCCTTATGATTGTGGTAGTGGTTACCAATGACTATATATTTGTCAAAACTCATAGGAACTGTGTGTTTACAAAGGGTTGATTTGACTGTATGTAAATTATTCTTTAATAAAGCTGAACTAAAAATAAATAAGCACCCACATTCCTTCATTCAGTCAGCAGCGAGTTGATTAGGTGTTGCACAGTAGACTTACAAAAATGTATCCTTCAAAGAGGATTTGACCTTCTAGTTGAGCAGACCAAGTATAATGCAGGGTGAATTTGCATCTCAACCTGAAAAGGTGATGTCAGAAGTGCTGTCACCTAGACAAGGGCTGCTCTTGAGGTTCAGAGGCAAGACTGTTTCCTGTAGCCAGAAACACTTTACCAAAATGGGGCTACTTGGAGAATGGATAGAATTTGAAGAGGTGGCCAATTGGGAGGGTGTGTGGACAACTTGAGAGAATTGGAGCAGAATGAACTCTGTCCCACTGTGTGAGGGCCAGCCATACTCTCTGGACTAATCCCTTGTTTTCATCTACAGAAAGGACCCCCTTCTGGGAAAGACCGGGTGAAGAAAGGTGGATCTTACATGTGCCATAAGGTAAGTCATATCACAAACTCTGTTTCTGTCTTCTGAAAGCAGGATTGTAGGTCCCTTGTAAACAGTGACTCCAAACCTGGGCCGTCCACTCCTGCTAATACAGACCTACCTGCATCAAAGCCAGGAAAAAAATGGGACTGTCATCTCAGTGTGAACACAAGCATGGGAAGAAGTGACAGGGAAAGCAAAGGCCAGATTCCATCTATTGAGTCTTGTCCCTCTGGGATACCTTTTTTGCCCCACAAGCCAGGTTGGGCCATATACCTTTTCCAGCATTTAAGTATGGGAGCACATCTTTGATTTCTTTAACACTGCTGGAAATTGCTAGGTTCTGTATTGACATTAGGGCTAGAGTTGTAAATGGAAGATGGTTCGTGGGGTCCGGGAATGGAAACAGTCCAAGTCTTCTAGGTATAAAGTGTGACCTTGGAAAGTGAGCAGCATTCATAGACTCTTATTTTCCTTGGGCTGTGATTTCATTGTCAAAACTGGCAGTTCTTGGTCACTCTGACTTGATGTCTCCTGAATAATCTTTATAAGGAATTTGGAAACCAATGCCACCCCTCCCTTTTTTGCTCTGGGTCATGTATTTTTAGGGTCTCCAGCACTTTTGTGTTTCTACCCGCATGAAAAGATGACATTTTGAGAATTGGTACTACAAAAGGCTTCTGGTGGTGATTCACTCAGTTAATCACTGTAATGTTTTTATAAATTCTGTGGGATTTCTGTGTACATGGGTGATTATGGTTATGTGCCATCACGTCGATTCCAACCGATAGTAGCCCTGAATAAGGTTTCTGAGGCTGTAAATTTTCTGGGAGCAGAAATCCTCATCTTTTCCCACGGAGCAACTGGTAGTTTGAGACTTCTGACCTTCCAGTTAGCAGTCCAGCTCATAGTCCACTATTCTACCAGGGCCCCTTAGGGTCATTCTGTCTGTGAATAAAGACAGTTTTACTCTTTTTTGTTTAACCTTTATGCTTTTTATGTTTCTTCCTGTATTGCATTGTCTCCAACCTTCAGAACAGTAAGAATGTACGATCTTTTTTGTTTGTTGTTGTGTTTTTTGAAAACTTATTATGTATTTTTTTTGTTTTGTTTTTCAGTCTGAATTCACTTTTATTTCTCTTTTATCAAAGCTTCTTATGTGGTTGCCACGGCTGGAGCCTGAGTCCTCTGCACAGAGACTGTTGGTGTGGGTCTTTACAAGGTGATCAGTGAACTCCTGGTAGGGAGACTTTGTGAACACAGTCTCTTTCCAGAGGTCAGGGGTGAGATAGCTGTAGGTCTTGGAGATGGTGTCAAAGGTGGCCTTGGCAAAGTTGCCCAGGGTGGCAGTGCAGCTCCTGGCCTAGGTGTAACAATTATCAATACCAGCCATCAGCAGGCGCTTCATGGGCACAGGGGCTGAAATGATGCCAGTGCCTCTGGATGTAGGGATGAGACGCACCAGGGCAGAGCCGCAGCGGCCGGTCACCTTGTGAGGCACTGTGTGGGGTTTGCCGATTTTGTTCTCCCAGTAGCCTTGCTGCACGGGGATGATGGACAGCTTGGCCAAGATGATGGCCCCGCGAATGGCTGTGGCCACCTCCTTGGAACACTTGATGCCTAGGCCGACATGACCATTGTAGTTTCCAATGGTAATCAATGCCTTGAACCTGGTTCGCTGGCCAGTGCGCGTCTGTTTCTGCACAGGCATGATCTTCAAAGCCTCGTCCTTGAGGGACGTTTCCAGAAAGAAGTGAATGATTTCAGACTCCTTGATTGGCAGGGAGAAAAAGGTAAATCTCCTTCAGGGACTTGATCTTCATGTCCTTGACCAGATGACCCAGCTTGGTGACAGGGAGCCACTCCTTGTCCTTGGCTTTGCCTCAGTGAGCACCTCGGCCACATCCGCAATCCCAGCCCCACAGACCACTACCGAAGCCTCCGCTTCTGCAGCGCCAGTGTCATCCGCCATTTGCTGTTTTCTCGGAGAAGAAGGAAAACTTTTTATTTTTAATTGAGTGAAGACTTATAGAGAAGATTAGCCATTAAAACATTTCAACAAATCATTCACTTTGTTTCATCTCAAGGTGTGCCATCCCCCCATGTGACATCATTGATCCTACTTCCTCTTCTTCTCTGTGTTTCTTGTTTCCATTCCTCCTCCTTTGGCAACCTTCTGAACTTTGCCCTTGGGGAAATGCTTCCCTTTTGATCTTGAATGGTTGACCATTTTATGTGTGCTTTCCTCACTAGTGTTGTTGTCTCCCTTATGTTGTTGTTGCTGTTGTTGTCATTAAATGCTGTGGAGTTGGTTCTGACTCATAGAGATCCTGTATAGGTTTTCCAAGGAGCAGCTGGTGAGTTTGAACCACCAACTTTGCAGTGCAAACTGACCTTGCAGTCCAGGGCATTAGCTCACAGTGCCACACCAAGACTTCATAGACTATCTATTACTTGGGTGAAAATTAAACCACGGGGATGAGTTCACTTGTAGACCTCAAGGGTGACCAAGGGTCATCGTCTCGGGGTTCCACCAGTCTCTGACCAGTAAGCCTGTTTTTGTTTTACGATTTTGAGTTTCGTTCCACATTTTTTCACTCTATGCGGAACCTTCTAATAAGATCATTTTTAGAGCAATTGGTAGTGGCAGCCGGGCAGCATGTGGTTGTTTTGGTCTCAGGGTCCTGCATACTGATGTTCACATGTTCCATTAATTTATCGGACTGATTGCTCCAAATTTTTATCACTCTTCTTTCCTCTTGAGAGGGTAATACTAGTAGTTTCACCTTAGATGGTCACTCATGAGCTTGTAAGATTCCAGTTACTACTCACCAAAGTGGGTTATTTGTCTTTGTGGACTGAGGAACATACATTCTTATCTCATTCCTGATTTGAGGGGGTAAACACTTAGTTTCTCTAAATTAGATTTGATATTAACTGTAGTATTTTCTTAGATGTTCTCTATCAGCTTGAGGGAGTTTCCTTCTGTTCTCAGTTTTTTGAGAGCTTATCAGCATTATATATGTATTTTGTAAGATGCTTTGTTTGCTTCAGTTGGGGTGGTTCATAAGATTTTTCTTGACTGTTCACATGGTAAATTACATCAATTGATTTTTCAAATATTAGTGTTCCTTGGGCACACATCATTTAGACATAATATATTATCCTTTTTATATGTTTTTGTGTCAGTTTGCTATTTGTTGTTGTTGGTGGTTGTGTGCCACCACGTCGATTCCAACTCATAGGAACCTTGTATAGGGTATTCAGGGCTGTAAATCTTAACAGGAGTGGCTGGTAGATTTGAACTGCTGACCTTGCAGGCCAGCTCATAATCTACTACACTACTGGGGCTTCTTAGTTTGCTACATCTGAGCTTTTTTTTTGTCTTTTGCATCTATATTCATGATGGATAATGACCTCTTGTTTTCACTACCCATCATGAATGTATATGCATCCTCTGGTGATTTTACACTAAGATGTCTAGCAAGAAGAGTTGTTCTCGTGTCCGTAGCAAAAGTAATGGATTGTAAATCAAGAGGCCTGGGTTCTGGTATGTGGTTGTTTATAATGGCTATGTTCCCATGAACTACTATTACCTTCAAGTTCTTTATATCCCTGAAAACGTCTTTCTTGTCATTAAAAACTGTATTGCTGTTCCATTTGGCTCCAAAGCCCCAAGGCTGGTAAATCATTATCTGAAATGGCTTGTTCCTGAGTCCTGGATCACATTCTTAGCACAGATACTGAGATCAGTTTCACACAGTAATTAGCCTTTTTGATGAAATAGGGTTAACAAGGTCCTCACTATGACTTTTCTTAATTAATAAAGTGACCCATTTACCAGCCACCCAAACACCTCACATCCTAAAGAACCATTTTTGATGCTAAAAGTAGAGTTGGAAAAAAACAAAAAGAGCAAGGAGGACATTCATAACCAGGTCATTTGCCTCTTTAATTATGTGCGTCATTAGTTGCCCATTGTTGGAATTTTCCATGAACCACTTATCCCTCAGTGTTTACTCAATGAATGGACCCATTTGAAATGGAACGATGATGTGAATTGATGGTTTTCTCCTGTGTTGGGTATGACCTCTCAGCATTAACCAGTGGGGAAGCTTGCTGTTTAGGGTTTAGTTTAAATCTTTGCGGGAGCAGAAAACCTCATCTTTCTCGCACGACAGGCCTAGTAATATCAAACTACTAACCTTGAGGTTAGCAGCCTGGCTTGTAACACTACGCTTGGAAACCGTATACACAGGGTCGCTATGAGTTGGAAGTGACACACGCAGCAGCAGCAGTTAATTTGGTTAATGGGACTTTTAAAGGACCGCTGTGATTTAATAAAGGATTGTTTCTTTTGTTGTCATTGATTTTAAGCCCTTTAGCTATTATACAAACAACATTTTTACCACATAAAAATTAGAAAATAAATAATAAATCTAAGAATGAAAGGAAAAAGCATCCATTCACCTTCCTCAAGGAAACTATTTGATACTATTTTACCAAATGTTTTTTACACCTTAATTTTTTTTTTCTTCTCAAAGTAAAACTGTCCTGTACCTACCAAGGTCTTCATGTGGCCGTGGTACAAATGTGTTATCATGGCTCTCTTGCCTACTGTCCCATGCCAGCGCCTCAGATTTATCGTCATTTACAGCCCATCAGGGTTGTGCCATCCTGGACTCTGTGGTTTATAAAGAACTTTGCAGACATTGTTGTTAGGTGCCATTGAGTTGGTTTCCACTCACAGCGACTCAGTAGAGGGTTTTTGAGTTAGTAAATCTTTATGAGATTAGAGAGCCTGGTCTTTCTCCAGTGGAGTGGCTGGTGGGCTTGAATTGCCGACCTTGTGATTAACAGTTCAGTACGTACCGTACAGCACTACCAGTGCTCTTTCCAGAACAGTGTTATATAACTTGAGAAATACATTGCATGTAGAAGTACATCCTCCAACAAAGACCTTCTTAATCCTTAGCCGTTTTATCAGAGATGTCCCTCTGTTTTCCATTCATCTAGTAATGTAGTTCCACATGTAGATGATGGCCAAAGTATCATTGTCTTCCCACAGTCCAACACAAGATCTCTTACACCTGCTTAGAAGCCGGCTTTTGTGTTTGTGAGGAAGCAGCTTAACGCCACGAAGTCAAGTAAAACAGGCAAACTTAGTTTCTATGAGGAAGAATGCTTTGTAAATCTTCAGAGAGTAATCATTATAATGCCTTTCACGTATTCATACAGTGCTTTACTTTTTATGTAAACATGAAGATGAAATGTTTTGACATTGGTGCACGAATAGTCCCGTTTTAGAAAGGATTTACCAAGGTTACGTAGGTAATGAATCTTGGGTTTTACCCTTTCTGCTGAGTAAATTACTGTTTCATTTTCACAATTTTCTTATGTATCAAGCCGAAACTTCTCTTTCTGCTGAAGAGACCACCGGTAATGTGACTCCATCCTGTTTATCCACCCACATTTCCTGTTTCTTATCATTAACAGTCTTTGTTCTCATTCTTTAAATCCTGAAACAACTCAGCTATCTCAAGTAGCCGCTGAGTCTCTCTTAGTTCCTCTTCCCGTCTTACTCTCTTTAAAGACAACTGCTGCCAGAATTGAGGCCTGGTGTGGCACTGTAGGATCAGCTTACTGAGCTGCTAAGCACAAG
>NW_006408546.1:19657200-19665180 GCF_000296735.1 Chrysochloris asiatica | reverse complement strand
CTTGGCCTCCAAGGAGCACTCTGGCTGCACTTCTTCCAAAATGGATCTATTGCTTCTTTTGGCAGCCCATGGCACTTTCAATATTATGCTCCAACACCATATCTCAAATGCGTCAATTCTTCTATGGTCTTCCATATTCACTGTCCAGCTTTCCCATGCATATGAAGTTATTGAAAATACCATGGCTTGGGTCAGGCACACCCTAGTTCTCAAGCTGACGCCTTTGCTCTTCCAACACTTTAAAAAGGTCCTGTGCAGCAGATTTGTCTAATGCAATACGTCGTTTGATTTCTTGACTGCTGCTTCCGTGAATGTTAATAGTTGATCAAAGAAGAATGAAGTCCTTGACAACTTCAATCTTTTCCCTGTTGATAAGAATGCTGTTATTGGTCCAGTGGTGAGGATTTTTGTTTTCTTTACACTGAGATGCAATCAATACCGAAGGCTGTGCTCTTTGATCCTCATCAGTATATGCTTTAAGTGGTCTTCACTTTCAGCAAGAAAGGTTGTATCATCTGCATATCGCAGGTTGTTAATAAGCCTTCCTCCAGTCCTGATGCCATGTGTTTCTTCATAGAACCCAGCTTCTCGGTTTAAGTGCTCAGCATACAGGTTGAATAAGTATGGTGAAAGAATACAACCCTGTTGTACTCCTGAAAATTCTTAGTCCCCCCACACATATACTGAATCGGAATCTCTGGGTATGAGGCTTTGTAATATGTATTGAAACAAGCTCTCCAGGCTGTTGTAACGCTGAGTTTGCAAGAAGTGCTACCATAATCACGTACTGCTCACCAGGTCAAGTTCAGATTTCAGGTACTTCCTAAAGTCTCTGGGATTCTGCAGGAGACAGCTGATGTTTTTTCATGTGCATGAATAATCTCATAACTGTTTAATCCTAACATGTTTTGTTGCTGTTGCGTGACAATTGTTTCTTCTGCAAACGTGGGCTCTCCATCAGGGCAGGATCATGTGCACACAATGGCCTCCTCATGGGTCCTGCAGTGTGCAGTGTGGAAATGCTTAATTGATTGTTTTTGTTTCACCTGTGGAAAGAATGCCGACATCCGACTTTCAGTTTCACCTCGAGCTTGATCTTTTTACTACATCGTAGATAGCTCGTTGCACACGGGCGTTGGATTACCCACAAGACCTTGGTTCTACAGGTACCTCAGTTCTGTTGCGTCCAGCCACTGAACAAGTACTCCCTGTGTAGAACCAGGCTCTGGCTGAAAGTCATTTCAGAGCTGCCAGTCCAGTGGATTACAGATACCATTTTTTTTGTTTTTGTTTTTTAATGTTTTATTCTGAATTATGTGATGGTTTACATGGGCGAACATTAGCTTTACATTCATCCTATCATATATTGTTTCATTGCCATGGTTACAATTCCCTCCATGTATCATCAACCAACCAAAGGGTATATGCTGCAAGCCTGCCCCCCAGTTGTCAGCTCACAGCCCTTCTCCCTCTCTGGGTCTAAATCCCCAGCTGCTCCATCACTCCACATCATCGTCTCTACCTCCATCTCTGGTATTACTGCTTTTCTGGGTAGTGTCCCATTCTCCTCTGTTCTCCCTTGATGGGCCCAGGGACCTCCACTCCTGGACTGCATAGTCAATCACTCTCCCCTTCTTTTGCTACAAAACATCTACCTTTACATTTCCAACCCTCACCGTCAGTCCTGATAGCAATTATTCACAAATAATGTGCCACGTGACTGCTATCCCCATACCATCCATTTGTTTGTTACATCAAACACATTTTCAAATTCCTCTAACCTCTGCCTGCCTGCCTGCCTGGGAGTTGGTAATGGGTTATATTCTTCCCTGGCCATAGGGAGAATGAGGAAATGGGTTATTACAGTTTCACTATCTGTACAAGACAAAGCACTCTATCTTTCTCTTTACGGTAGGAGTGCTCCAGCGAATTTTGGTGCCGACTTTAGAGATCATTTTTGTGAAGATGGGAAGTGTTCCACTTTTGTGAAAGAGAATAAGAAGAACTTTTAGAAAAAATCCTCTTGTGTATCACCCTATTCCTTGCCTCCTCCCATAAATTATTTTTATTTTTTCTGAGTCTCAGAGTCATTCTGATTCTTTGTGCAGCTGATTTACCTATCTGTTGGGCAGGGGCATTAGTTTCACCAGCTAACTCTGGGTTAATACTCAAGGTACGCTGGGTGAATGGTTTACTTCCATCCTGTTATTTTAGATCAAAGAACAATCCTAAGAACATGAGGGTTTCCTGCATGGTTTGGGAATCTGGAAGTTTTTAAGTACTTGAGTCAAGTAATCTGTGGTTATTTCGTGAATAACTTTAGGGCCCTGGGATATGTGTTATACCAAAAAACCCAAGCCAACCACGCTCATTCTAATTCATAGCGACCCCGGATAGAGTTTTAGAGGCTGTAAATCTTTATGGGAACAGAAATCTTTGTTTTTCTCCTGCAAAGAGGCTGGTGGGATTGAACTGCTGACCTTGTGGTTAGCAGTCCAGTGTGTATTCTTCAGAGTCATCAGGAGTGTGTGTTAAACTTTGACTTATGTTTGTGTGTGTGCCCACATGATGAGTGTAATGGGGGAGGTGGTAAGAGGACATGAGATTTGTTTTCCTCCCCTCAGAGAGAGTAAGGTAGCGTAGTGGTTACAAGTCGGGCTGCTAACCTCAAGGTCATCAGTTCAAAACTATCAGCTGTTCCACGGGAGAAAGATGAGACTTTCTGCTCCCGTAAAGATTTACAGCCTTGGAAACTCTATGCAGGGTTGCTATGAGTCAGAACCGACTCCGTGGCACATTAACACCACCACCTCAGAGTAGCTTCTCGCTAGCGGGTAAGTGCTCCGTAGCTAGAACCAGAGCACCTGGCCTGGAGCCCTACTTGTTTAACAAGTGTGTGATCTTGGGTAACTTAACTGACTTCTCTGAGCTGTTACAATCAGATGAAATCACCAGATGAAAGCGCCCAGCACCATGCCTCTTGTGTACCCAATGTGTGCACCATTATCTGCTGGTATAAAAGACAGCACAGAGACAAAACACATCACAAAGACGCATCGTTATTTTTTGAGTGACTTTTCAAACTCCAAAAGCCATGTGTATGTGTGTCTGTTGGCCCACAGCCTTGTCCACATGTGAGGCTGATCGACTGGCCAATCTGCTAGATAGGAAGTGGTATCCTAATGTTGTTCTTCAGATTCCTCGATTGCCATTTATCATTATGACTTAGTTTTCATGTCAATATCCTTGTAGGGAATTTAATGTCCATACTTACTGTAGGGAATTTGTAACCTCATTATTGGAAGGCAACAACTGTTAGCATTGTGGTGTATTCTGAATCTTCTTATTTTTTCCTGGCAAACATAATTGTCTAGATTAAGATGATAGATACCACATGGTCTGTATCCTGACTTTTTCATTTACCATCTCACTATGAGTATTCCCTTTGTTAGTAAATATGCCTATGACAATGTGATTTTAAATGCTCCTGGGTGGTGTGAATGGGGTTAGTGCACTTGTTGCTGACCAGAACGTTGGAGGTTGGCGTCCACTCAGGTACCACAGAAGAATAGCAGCAACGCACTCACTACTGAAACATCAGTAAATGGAAACCCTACAGAGCACAGTTCTACTCTGACACACATGGGGTCCCATAACTTGTGCAACCGCTGGTTGTTGTAGTTTTAGTTTTCCAGTGTTGTAAGTAATGTCCATACCAACATGTATGTGTCATGCTTACAAAGTAAATATGTTGGCTCAAACATGGTTAACTGTGAACATGCCTTCCTTTTCAACATACACGTTAGGTGAATGTGTGCTTCTGTACAGTGCTCTGTAGCTCTTCTACAGTTGGTACTTAAAAAAAGAAGAAAAAAGTAGCACATTCATCTGACTGTTTTAGAGCCTTTAGCTGAGAGTCCAAGGAGAACTTACCTTCCTTTTTCTCTCTGACAGTCCTACTGCTATAGGTATCGCTGTGCTGCTAGGAGTCAGAACACACCGGACAGCTCTGCTTCCAATCTTGGGTTCCGCTGTGCTGCAGACCTCCTGCCCACCACCGGCTAACAACCAGGGAGAGCCCTTCCTCAGTCCATCCCGCACTCAGCTTGCCTCAGAACTTTGACCACCCTGTGTTGGGCTCCAGACCTGCCTAGTGGCCAAAGGAACCTCCTCTCCAGACCAAATCCCTGACGGTTGTCAGTGCCCATGTTTCCTGGGGGTGCGCCTTTGAGATCATCGCCATGTTTTATTGTTGGGAATGTTTTAAAAGAGGGAACCCTCATTCTAACAGGTCCTGCCTGGGGCTTAGACACTCAGGTCCCATTCTTGATCTCCCTGGGCTTTAGTGACCTCATTGTGAATCAGCGGGATGGACAACATGCTTTCTTAGGTTCTCTACAACTCAGAAAACCCTGTGATGATATCAGAGTCAGTTGTGATGACCTCACAGTGAGAATTTGTGACAGATTATTTTTTAACTATTTCTTTTTCATATGTGCACCTTGGGTGATACTAATCATGTAAAATAAGAGTCCTTATATGTATTATTTTCAGAAGAGGATAGAGGGGGGTGATGAGTTTTTTATATTCATACTGCACTTTGTTTTTCCAGGGAAACCAGTGTCTTTTACATTGTTAGGATGACTCCCACGCGGGCCAGCGATGCTATGCTGGCGTTCAGCTACCAGAGACACGGGAATGTCTGTAGGGTGGCTTTACTGTGCTTTATCTTTTAACAATAAGTGCCTTTGGTTCAGAGGGGCAGTAAGCCCTAGTCCCCCTCTTCCCAAAGCCTTGGGTGAATGTGAAACGTGTGCTAAACGGGGAATTCTAGATGTAGCAGAAAAGGAACTAGGACCTTGAATGAACTATATTCAAGGTATCCGGTATTTTGTATTGGAGAAGTTGGAAACCTTGTTGATGGTGAAACATCAGATGCTTTGAATCATGCACTATGTTGAATAAACTGGTATGTGCTAATTGCGACTCTTGTTTCTTGTCTGTTTTCCTGCCATTGTGTTTGTTTTCAAGAAGCAAGGTTGTGATTTCTGTGTTTTATTTGCTTGAGAACTTTCATGTCCATTGTTGTTGTTGTTAAGTGCTGTCAAGTTGATTCTGACTCACAGTGACCCTTTATAGGGTTTCCAAGGAGTGGATGGTGGATTTGAACTTCTGACCTTGCATTCAGTAGTCTGGTGCTTAAACTACAGTGCCACACCAGGACTCCATTAGCTGGCTGAAAAGGATCCCTGGTGACTTGGTGGCTAAGCACTTGACTGCTAACCAGAAGGCTGTCGATTTGAACCCACCTAGCATAAGGAGCTCTGGTAGCGTAATGGTTACGAATTGGGCTGCGAACCATAAGGTCAGCAGTTCAAAACTACCAGCTGCTCCGCGGGAGAAAGATGAGGCTTTCTACTCCCCTAAGGATTTATACCCTCGGAAACCCTGTACAGGGTCGCTATGGGTTGGAACCGACTCGAAGGCACTTAACAACAACAACAGCAGCTATGCATGAGAAAGACCTGGTGATCTGATCTGCCCCATAAAAATCTGATGTCCTGTCGGTTCTGACTCGTAGCGACCCTGTAGGGGGTTTTCAAGGAGCACCTGGTGAGTTTGGACTGCCGATGTTGTGTTTCCAACACAACAGTCCAGTGTTTTAGTCTCTAGAACCACACACCCTATAGGTTAGCCCTCCATCACATGGCGTTGCCAAGAGTCAGAGTCGCCTTGATGACACACAGCAACAACAGTAGCTGCGGGATATTTTTGATACTTGGACAACATACAGAAATTTCTTGCCCCACAAAAAGCAATACTTTTCTCCCAGAAACCCTGTTTTTATGGTCTGGCTTCTTTTTGTCATAGCACCTAATGCAGAGCCCAGGAGGTTGCCTCAGTCGGTGGGGCCGTAGAGCCCCACAGCTGTGTCCTATGCCAGCCAAGCAGGTCTGCAACTCCCTTTGCTGGGAGGATGGTTCCACACTCCGGTTCAGTTATCAGGGTCTCACCTTGATCCCAAGCCCTGGACTCAGAGGGCTCTTCCAGCATGTCACCTGAAAAAAAGGGCTAGTCCCTATGCCAGTTGTTTAAAACATAAGTCAAATCATACTCTGAAGTGTTTAGATAGTGCATGCTTGCTCCTTTTATGCTTGGTCTCCTAGTGCCTAAAAGCATTGTCTAGAGTGATACTGTACTACACTCGGGTGCTGAGTGTATCTGCCCATGGGTCTTTCCATGGACAAAATGTTTCTCTATAAATTTGCACCAATTCGTCTTGGGCAAAAACATTTCCTTCATTTGAAAGCTAATGTAGGAAATAAGGTTATTTTATTTTTAAAATCACCACTCTCTAGTAGAATTTTTGTTTTGACTTGTTACCTCCCACCTGCATGTTTTTTACAGCTATATTTATAGTATGTGTGTTTTGAATTCTTCTTGTTAATTAATGCTATAATATAAATATTTTCGGGAGTTCAGTGGCTCCATAGTATAAATACAGGACTGAGAACCATAAGGTCAGAGGTTCGAGCCCACCAGCTGCTCCATGGGAGGCAGATGAGCCTTGACTGCTCCCACTAAGATTTTTAAAAGCCTTAGAAACCCTACACATTGTCACCATGAGTTGGAATCTACTTGACAACACTGAACAACAACAACAACATAAATCTTTTAGGGTAAGTTGTTTTGTTTTGTTTTTGATATTTGAAATCTAGCTTTATTCTGGTTCTAATCTGTAAGGAATGGGAATGAGGGAATGACAGTAACAAACAAGATTTCACCGCTGAATAGTGTGATGCGATTGTGTAGCAGTCATATATTTGAAACTCAAAAAGGAAACGACTGCATTCCAACAGCTAGATATGCAGGTCCAAAAAATGAAGGTATTTGTAACTGCTACGTTCATCTCCTTCAGCATCCTGAAGATCAGTGCATGTTCTACTTTGCTATATCATAAAGTGGCAAACACGCGGCACCACTGACCTTACAGGACAGTTGCCTATAAAACTAGACTTTTGACGCTGGGCTCCAGCTTCGTTCTCTTACAGGTCATCATCCTCGTCCGGGAGAGCAGTTCTTTGTACAACCTCGAAATCATGTTCATACTGTGCTGCCAAAGCTGGCTCCATGACAGCTTCTAGTGGGGCAAGAGCAGACATTACAACACACTCCAAGTAAGGATTTCCAATTAGTTTTCTAGCAAGCCAAAGGATTCTTTGGAAGATGATGGATTTTGCTTTAACTTTCCTATCCTTAATGTCCGTTTTGTTGCCACAGAAGAAAATGGGGATGTTTTCACATACTTGAACCAGATCTCTATGCCAGTTAGGCATGTTCTTGTAAGTAACTCTTTTTTTTTTTTTATGTTTTATTGTGAATTATATGATTGTTTACATGGGAGAACATTAATTTTACATTCATTCTATCTTATGTCGTTTCATTGCCATGGTTACAATCCCCTCCATGATCATCAACCAACCAAAGGGTATACCCTGCAAACCTGCCCCCTACACTCCACTCCCCACAAGTCTTCAGCACACGGTCACTCTCCCTCTCTGGATCGAAAGTCCCCAGCTGCTCCATCGCTCTACGTCATTGTCTCTGCTTCCATCTCAGACATCACTGCTTCTCTGGGTAGGGTCCCGCTCTTGGCTCTTCTCCGTTGAAGGTCCTGAGGACGTCCGCTCCTAGACTGGAAAGTTAATCATTCCCTTCCTTGCTATAAGTCTACCTTTACATTTCCAACCCTCGCAATCAGTCCAGATAATGATTATTCTCTATTGTATCACAAGAGACACATCTGCATTTCATTTCATCAGCCCCACCTAGTCAGATTGGGTACTTACTCGCTGGAGATTCTGCCTTCCTCCAGGCCCTCTGGCTCTAGGTTCCCTCTTGAAAGCTTGTAAGTCAGTCACTTCTTGCCTTTGTAGGCCTCCCCTCCCCCCATTTGGTGTAGCCAATGTCCAAGTTGCC
>NW_006408546.1:19631436-19640352 GCF_000296735.1 Chrysochloris asiatica | reverse complement strand
TCCACCTGATCCGCCATCTTGTTTGTTCTCTCTCCATTATCTTTTAATTCCCTTATTCCATGAACTTTTTGAAGCTTCTCCTATGCTCAAGCTTCCTTTCCTTCTTAAGGGTTGTCTGACACGGCAATGACAGCTCTGTTTTCATTCACTTTAGCACTTATTACTAAGGGTGCAGATTGATATCAGAGAATAATGGAAAATGCCAGTTTCCTTACTGTTGGTTTCATGTGATTTGTTAAAACTTAATTCTCTGTAGTATAAGCTGCCCCAGAGCAGGCCTCATCATACAGGTTTGACAGACTTAGTTGTGAAAGCTGACCTATATATAAGTAATCTATAAGAATCACCTCTAAGTTCTGTAAGAATTGTCTGAGAGTCTTATTAAAATGGAGATTCTGATTTAGTGTGTCTGATGGAAATGTGATTTTTCAGCAAAAGTTCAAACGAGACTGAAGTGATTCAAAGCCCTGGTTGCTTCCTATGCTGAAAACATCATGTTCCTGGTATTAAGCACTAGTGAGTCAGTTTAAGTCATAACAACCCTGCACAGGGTTTCCAATGAGTGGCTGGTGGGTTTGAACCACCGACCTTGTACTTAGCAGTCCAGTGCTTACCCTCCAGCGCCACACCAGGAGTCCACCACAGAAAGTATGAACTCCAAGAGCCTCAGATGGAGCCTTGGCAACTGGCCAGAACCCCTTCCTTCCAGTGGCTCTTGTGCTAAGACCATTAGAGCGGGAGTATAATTTTTTGATTACAGACACTATTCGAGTAGGCTGTAAAATGAGACATGCTCCTTTTTTGAAATTCATCCTATTTAGGCTTGAAAAGTCTGGAGGATTAGCATCAACGGGTGGAATTTTTCAGCTTCAGATCAAATCCTAATCTGCCACCAAATGGTAATTAACCCCCAGATCATCAGTCCTAGAGGCTGGTTGGGCTTTTGGAATTAGTCACAGTTGTCAAGCAAGAAGGTTCCATTTCAGAGTAATTGGAGGTTGGATCGGATTGCTCTCCCACCCTTGATCTGGGCTGAGTTTAACAAACTCTTGTTTTTTCTCTGCTGAGGGAGGTGAAGGGAAATGGAAGACAGATTAGAGCAATTCTTTTCCAAAATGCCAGTTTACCATCTCAAGGGGGTAACTTTAGAAGCTCTTAATCAATTGCTTTGAGGAAAAGTGAAACGAACAGAGTTATCAGGAAAAGAGATAAGGCGCTATGCTGCCAGTGGTGGCTGGTGAAAGGTTTGCCTACATTTAATTGAGTGCCTCTGAGCAAGGGCCTCTTGTTTGTTGTTTTTTTGCGACCCATACTATTTCTCTGCTCCAGAGAATAATGAGGTTATATTTATTTGCTTTTAGATGGCATGGGCAGGAGTCCCCTCTGCTCTCTTCAATAGCTATTTTTAAAAGTCAGTTTAGCATCAAATAAAAGGAAGAGAGAGGATTGGAATGTGATTGTCAGGGATCATGTTCCATTACCACTCCATTTTAGCTTGGAGCTTTAGGCGAGTCATAGCCTTTATATTTCATTTTTTCTCGTAGGGTTGTTGGGGACATATGAGATAATGAAAAGACAAAATGTTTAGAAAAGTGCTTGGTACTTGCTTACTAGGGCCTTGCTCCTATTATGAGTCTGATTATTAGTGCAGAGGAGCAGGAAAATACTGCCAGGTGGTCTTCCTTTGCCACAGCTAAAGGACAGAAACTGAGGAAGACAAAAGGGACTATAGGAAAAAGCATCTGTTTGATCCCAGCTCAAAATATCAGAACAAAAAAGAGTTAGGATGATTGATTCTCAAACCTCTGGTCTGCTTGAATTTGGAAGTGGACTGAAAGGGTATGTTCCTTATGTCCCATAAAGTTCTCATTAAAGGGGAAAATGAGGGCTGTTTATTGCTAAACAACATTGTGTAATCCTGAGGCTTTTCCTCTTCAACCCACCGCACAGAGAACCTCAGGCAGGCGTAATACCAAGAAGAACGTCACTCATGGGAACAACAGTAATTCAAAAGAAGGCCAAAAGAAAAGGGAGGGCCAGTTGTTAAGCCTGCTAATGTTAGCTGTGGTTTTTTTTTTCCAATGTTAATTTGCATTTTTGTTTGGAGAACTGTGGTTTAGGTAATTTTCCTTAGTCATTTAAACTCTTTTAATATGTTGTTAAGTGCTGTCAAGTTGGTTCTGATTCATAGAGACACTGAAGGTTTCTGAGAAGCTTCTGGTGGGTTTAAACTGCCAACTTGTGGTTTAGACTGACCTTGAGGTCTAGTGCTTATCCTACGGTGCCACACCAGGGCTTCTCTTCTAATATAATCTTAAGAAATTATTGGTCCAAGGTCTAGATGCTAACTCATAAATATCTAGATTTAAAAGTAAGATGGTATCTAAAGGAGATTAGGGTTTGGCAGACAGGATTTGTAGGGATTGGTGATGGTGGTGGTGGTAAGGTTGGTGGTAGTGGAGGTGGAGGTGGGGGGATTGGTGGAGGTGGTGGTAGAGGTGGCAGTGGAGCTGGTGGAAGTGAAGTTGGTGGAGAAGGTAGTGGTGGAGGTGGTGGAGGCGGTGGTAGTAGTGGGTGGTGGAAGTGAAGTCAGTGGAGAAGGCAGTGGTGCAGGTGGTGGTAGCAGAGGTGATGGAGAAGGTAGCGGAGGTGGTGGTGGTAGTGGAGGCGGTGGTGGCAGTGGAGATGATGGAAGTGGTAGTATGGGTGGTGGTGAAGTTGGTGGAGGTGGAGGTGGACACGATGGAGGTGGTGGTGGAGGTGGTAGAGAAGTGCTATCAGGTTGACTCTGACTTATGGTGACCCATGTATGAAAACTAGAATTGTTCTCCACAAGGTTGTGACACTTGTGCAGCAGATCCCCAAACTTGTCTTTCGAGATGCCTTTGGGTGAGTTTGATCCTCCAACCTTTTGGCTGGTAGTCACCCAGGGAACTGCTATAGATTGAGGTAGAGGGTTTTATCCAGCAGGGCACTCCGGGGGGTCCATGGCACCTAGTTGGGGTATGGTATCTATGCGTCAAAACTGTTATCATCACAGTGCTATTGTTAAGTGATATTGAGTTGGTCCCGACCCTATGTAGGGTTTCCAAGGAGGAGCTGGTGGGTTGAACTACTGGCATTGTGGTTAGCATTCTAGTGCTTATCCTACAACGCCACATCAGGACTACAATAATAATGTTATTTGTCTTTTTCTGGTTATCTCTTTGAGTTTTTCAGAGATTATATACTCTGGTGGCACTGTAGGATAAGCACTGGACTGTAAACCGCAAGGTTGGCAGTTCAAATCTAGTAGCCATTCTTTGGGAGAAAGATGAGGCTTTCTGCTGTCTTCGATTTATAGTCTTGGAAACCCTATACAGGGTCGCTATGAGTTTGGTTTAGTTTTGTATAGAATATGAACTTAGGTATTTTTATGTTTTAAAATTTTCTGGCTCTTAACTTTGAATCTGTTAACACGTCTCTAGATATAGCCCACGTTAGCAAAGCTTTTTTCTGGAGTCTTGCCATTTCTGAAAGTGTAAAGGTATCCTGGTGTGGCTGCAAGGTCAATTTGAACTGAAAGCTCAGCAGTTCAAGCTCACCAGCCACTCTTCAGAAACCCTATACAAGGTAGCTATGAGTCAGAACTGACTCGATGGCACTTAACAACAACCAAGGAATCCTGACAGCAAAAAATGTGAGAACTGCTGATTTAGGAGAAAAGCAAGGGGTGAGTGACTGAATCTGCCTTGGGAGATAAGAGAACAGTCAAGAAAAACAGGGCTTAAATGACCACAAGATAAAGTCAAATTAGCAGGTAAGAATCACTTCCTTCCTGTTCTTTTGTTGTTGTAGTTGTTGGGGGAGATGTATTAAGTGCAAAGGTGAATTTTCTCCCAGGACTTGAAAAGATCCTCCAAAATTTATTGCAGCATGTCACCTTGGAAAGGTCAGGAGAAGAACCCCTGGAGAGTAGTGTGGACTGATGGCCCTACAAACTAGTGTTCCACATTTGTCACAGATACAGCGATAATGGCTCCAGAGCCTCAGAAAGAGAATTGTTTGGGGACACAGTCCTGTAGTTGGAATCACTTGGGTATAGAAGGTCTCCACAAAGGTCTTTGCAAGTGTTAGGTGCATGTAATGTACGATCCCTCCCCTGACTTTTGCAGACTCTGGTAAGGCACCATGGTGCTGGGACCCTACATATCATCAACCATTCACCCCTGAGGCTGTGGTGGGTCCTAACATCACTGAGAAGGGACAGCGTGTTAATTCCAGGAAAGAGTTCCCTTTTTCCTTGTGCACTTGTGTCACCATGCTGCTGTAACTGTCATTGATTTACCTTTTCTTGGGACTTGGTTTGTTTTCCAGCCAATAATCTCAGATTCTTCTTAAATGCCCAGATCTCTGGGTGGCACAAATAGTTAAACATTTAACTACTAACTGAATGGCTGGCAGTCCGGACCCACACACACAGAGGCACCTTAGAAGAAAGAGCCGGCAATCTGCCTCCGAAAGATCACTGGCATGAAAACCCTAAGGACTGGAATTCTACTCTTAGTTACAAGGGGTCTCCATGAGTTGGAATCAACTCGACAGCAAATAGTTTGCTTTTCTTTGTAGGTGTCAGGCACTGTGCTAAATATTGTAGTACATGATCTAATTTAGTTTTCAGGGCAGTCTTGAGCGGAACCAGGTATTTTTGCTGAGTATACCCAGGGTTCAGTTAGGAAACTAGGACTCAGGTTCATTGCAAGGTGACACAGCTGAGTGAGGCAGAACCAGAACTTGGAGTGTGTCACTTGGACCTAACTGCTTTCTCCCTTGTCTCACCAAGCACTCAGTTTTTTGGTTTTTTTTGTAAGTTTGGGGTTGGGAATGGGAACTGGAAGATTGAAGAGGGATTGTTACAAAGGCAAGAGAAAGCCTCAAGGGAGGAACAAGGTAAATGAGAAGATGGAATGGAGTGTGAACTAGGTAACAGGCTCTGGAGGCAGACTGTCTAGGGTTAGATTCTTGTTCTACCATTAATGAGTTTTGGGACTTTGGGCAACTTATTGAACTTTTTCCTTCAGAGTTCGCAAATTAAATGGGAGTGCTTCCAGAAAGGTAGAATTGAGTCAGAGGGGAAAATATATATAGGGTGATGTGCGTGTAAATCTCTAAGCTATTTTAAATCCATTCCAACCTTTGAAGATCTCTGCTTAGTCGCATTGCAGTAATTATCAACAAACACTGTTGATAGGATTCTCAAAGTTAAGATGGCTCCTTTTTGAAAAGTCTGTTTTCATCACATCCTTTCCGACCCCAGAATGTGCTGTCTGTTTTTACAAAATGATTATGTTCCCATCAAAAAGTGTATTTTGCCTTTTTTTTTGGGGGGGTGGTGTGGGATGGAAGACGGCTGGGTATATGGGAAACATTCATCTGCTGGAAATAATGAAGATCAAAAGGTGCATTATCATACCAAGCTCAAATCCATGAAAAGAATACAGTTGATAAAGAAGACCAAGATGGGTGTGTGAAGAATGAAAGGAAAAGCTTCTTGCATCATGCTTGTTAAACAGCAATCTGAAAAAGTACATGGGAGCATTTCTGTGATAAGATTACATTCTCTGGTCTTTGTGAGAGTATGTTAGCGTCTATAACTCCCTGCCCCTCATTGTACTGTCAGCAAAAAACAGGACATGGTTTCTTAAGACGCAGTTCAGAAACACTTCCAATTCAACATTTGCTTCTCTTCCAGAACATTTTTACTTATTCAATGGAGGCGGAGGTGGGGAATGGAAAGGAACCCCAAACCACACAACTATGGGATTCAAAGTGTCACCTGTAATTTTAGCTAGTAAGGGAATACTTTGCTTCAGGACAGATAAGCCACAGGTTGCATTACACTGATTACTGGTTGTGGGCTCTGAGCCGCCTCTTTACCTCTGTCTGTGGAAATCTCTTGTGAAGTGGCAACGCATGTGGTTTTGTAGGTAATGTTCCCCCTCTAGTGGTCAGATGAGTTTTTTTCTGGGGCTGTTTGTGCAAACTGTTTCTGGTAAAGTTGGGGAGCCTAGCGTAACTGAATGTAGGTATGTTAGGAGGAGGGGACAAGAAACACTTAAAAAAAACTTAGAAATATGGAATGAAAACATCTGAATATATGTCTGGGTGGGTGGAATGTGTCTTTATTCCATTGTTGGTAAAACAGCTGCTCTCAACAGTCTGTTCCAGGGATGGAGAGGGGAATGGGAGGGACTACACCCGTGAATGTATACAGGCTTGACAGAGGATGTTTCCGCAGATGTATTTATACATGCTAAAATGTATCCATGAACATAAGAGAGCACACAGGGGACAAAGTTATGAAAACTTAAGGTAGAATCAGACATTTTTAGGGGATGAGTCACTGGACCTGGGACTCAGTACCATAGTCTCTGGGGGACATCAAGGCCATCATACTTTGGTGAGTAGCAACTGGGATCCTAATGGCTGTTAGTGGCTTTTAGGAACAAAGAAAAGTGAAGAAAATCAAAGACTCAAGGAAAGAGTCCAAAAGACCAATGGATCACATGAATCCCAGCCTCTACTACCCTGAGACAGAAGAAATAGATGATGCCCGGCTCCCACTGCTGACCACTCTGCAAGCTCCGATAAGAGGTCCTAGAGAGTGGGAGGAAAACGTGCAACAAAAATATCGAAAAGACCAGGCTTACCAGTCTGGTTATTGAGATGGCTGGAACCTCTGAGACAATGGCCCTTAGACACCCCCTTCACTACTGGAGTCCAACTCACCCCAACTTTCAGCCTCACAGTAGACAGTACTGCAAAGCAGAACAGTAACACTGGGAGGTTCATGCTTATTAGAACAAACAGTCATACAAGATGAAAAGGGCAGAATTTATCCAGGAACAAAGTTCAACAGCAGGAAAAGGCAGCAAAGAAGGATGAAAAAATGATAAACACAGGGAGGACGTGGGAAGAGTGAGGTTCTATTAGGGACTGCAGTCAGTGTCTCAGAACAGAATGTGTATGAACTGTCGGATGAAAAACCGATGTATTCTGTAAAGTTTCACCACACCCCCCAAAAGGACATACAACAAATAAATAAAATGATATAAATAATGCTGTGTCTTTTTAAAGAGGAAGGAGATGAGAGAATGGGGGCTGTCGAGAGGAGGAATGGGTCAGAAAGGGCCCCTTGTCTTTCCACTTTTATGATTTTCGGAATGTTACCATCTACCATCAAAAATTATCTTTTTTTTTTTTAACATTTTGTTGTGAATTGAGTAAAGATCTACAGACAAGATTATCAGCTGTACATTCAATAAATCATACATTTTATTTCATCTCCATGTTTACTCCTTCCTAGGCACTGTGGGTTAATGTGCCAGACTGCAAAACCGTTTGAATTTCAAGGTCGGTGGTTCAAGCTCACGAGCTGTTCCTCAGAAACCCTATATAGGGTTGCTATGGGTTGGAACCAACTCAACGGCACTTAACAACAACAGCCAGTCTGTTTTAGCATGGAAGCTTGGCCAAAGCCTGCTGATTGTCATAACAGCGTGCAAGACTGCACTGACGAGGGGGGTGAGGGGTGTGGCAGGGGGGTGAGGGGGGAGGTATGCATGAGGGGCGTTGGCTGAGTCTTCTGCATCAAAGTTGAGAACTCTACCACAGTATCCTTACTATTTCTAATGACAGCAATTGTGGCTGTTGTTGTTAAGTGCAGTCAAGTTGGTTTCAACTCATAGTAACCCTGTATTGGGTTTCCAAGGAGCAGCTGGTGGGTTTGAACTGCCAACCTTGCAGTTAGTAGTACAGTGTTATCCTACAGCACCATACCAGGACTCCAATAGCCCTCCAAAAAGCCTGTACCAATTTACATTCCCAATCACAGTGAATCTATATAGCTTTTCAATCATTTTTTATCCCTAAATGATAAAGGCATATCAGCGTCACAAAGTCAGGATTCAGGAACTGTTGCCAGAGGATCTGAATGAAATCAAACTGAGGTCTTCATCTGGCCTCTGCACCAGCGCTTTCCCTACCTGTTTACCGAGACTGAAATACAATCTGGGGTATGCTAAAGGTCTAATCTTACAAATGATTCCAGTTGGAAATGATTCACTGTTAATGAAATCAGTCCAGTCCAGGAGTAAATTGTGTCCACTCTCGCCTCAGCCCACCATCCTCTTGTTGTTGTTGTTGTTAAGTGCCGTCGAGTCGGTTTCGACCCATAGCGACCCTGAATAGGGTTTCCGAGGCTGTAAATCTTTACGGGAGCAGATCGCCTCATCTTTCTCCTGTGGAGCAGCTGGTAGTTTCGAACTGCTGACCTTCCGGTTTGCATCCCGATTTGTAACCACTACGCTACCAGAGCTCCTCTTAACTGCCTCTAAATGCCATGTAAGGTTCTTCTGTGGTTTCATGATGTGGAGTCCCTCACTGAGGAAATTAATTCTGACTGTCCCTACATGTGAGGCGGTTGGGGTTCCTTCTGACCTCATGTGCCCTTGGAAGTTAAAAACAAAGCACCGTGTGAAGGTCCAGAACTGTAAGTGTTATTTAGACCCCCTGCATTCCTGCTTCCTCTGAGAGCCCTCAGAGCTGGTGGCTGGACCAGGCCTGGCTTTTGTTTGATGTACTTGAGGGAAATTGTTACAAAGTGTCATTTTAGAAAAAGGCATTTTCCCCATCCCTAGAAGACTGATTTAGGACTAGGGTTAAATTCCCATTCTCACTCCCTGAGCTGTGGGTCCTTCTCTCCTTTGGGAGTTTTGTTGTTATTGATGTTAAGTGCTGTTAAGTCCTAGGACCCTGTATAAGGTTTCCGAGGTGTGGCTAGTGGATTTGAAACACCCCCTCACTCCTCCCCAACCTTGTGGTCCTTGTCATACTAGGACTTTGTTGTTAAGTGCTGTTGAATTGGTTCTGACTCAT
>NW_006408546.1:19630332-19631336 GCF_000296735.1 Chrysochloris asiatica | reverse complement strand
TGTATAGGGTTTCCGAGGAGCGGCTTGTGGGTATGAACTGGCAATCTTGTGGTTCAAATTGACCTTGTGGTCCAGCACATTATCCTGCCAGACTTCAGTTATCTGTAAAATAAGGAGCTTGGATGGTATGGAAAACCTTTGATACAGAAATAAAGGGAATGTCAGGAAATTTTTTCCTGGAGACTTTAGATGAGTGATGTAGCTAAGAGTCACTGATAATGACCACCTTGGTGACCCTGTTTCTACAACATTGAGGGATGCAGCTTTAGGCTCTGTATCTCTCTCTCTCTCTCTTTTTTAATGTTTTATTGTGAATTATGTGATAGTTTACATGGGAGAACATTCGTTTTACATTCATCGTATAGTATATCATTTCATTGCTATGATACAATCCCCTCCATGCATCATCAACCATCCAAAGGGTATGCACTACAAGCGTGCCCCTGGTCATCATCAGCACACAGTCCTTCACCCTCTTTGTATCTAAAGTCCCCAGCTGCTCCATCTCTTGACGTCATCGTCTCTGCCTCTATCTCAGGCATCACTGCTTCTGTGGGTAGGGTCCTGCTCTCCTCTCTTCTCCCTTGGTGGTCCCAGGGATCTCCGCTCTTAGGCTGAAAAGTTAATCACTCCCTTCCTTGCTAAAAAATGTCTTCCTTTACAATTCCAACCCTCATAAGCAGTCCAGATAACAATTATTCACTATTGTATCACAAGAGATCCATCCAGATTTCATTTCATCAGCCCAGCCTAGACAGATTGTATACTACTCAGTGGAGATTCTACCTTCCTCCAGGCCTTATGAATCTATCTTCCTTCTTGAAAGCTTGCCTTTGTAGCACTGCCATTTTGGGTAGCCAATGTACAACTTGCCCATCCCTGTGTACTCTTTGTATGGAGGGGGTGGGAATGATCCTGGTTATAAGGATTTCTTCCCTCTTTTGAGCTACTGCATCCATAGGTGTAGGTCAAGTTCATCAAATTGTATCAGATTACACTTTTTT
>NW_006408546.1:19586968-19606404 GCF_000296735.1 Chrysochloris asiatica | reverse complement strand
GGACATTGTTTCATTCTGCTGTGCATGGCGTTGCTATGAGTCGGTTCTGACTCGATGGCACCTGAGAACAACAACAACATTTCAACTTCCTGCCTTCAAAGTTGCCCAAGAGATTCCAAGATGCCAGTGTTTGCTGTTATGCTACACCTCAGGCTCCAATCCAACCTTCGGCCTGTTTTGCTTTTAAACTCTCTTTCCCTCCCCACAGCCCTCTTCTCTTTCATGTGTTAAAAAACAGAACAAAAGCAAACAAGAAAAGTTCAGGGTCTGCTCTTGGGCCATTTGGTTTTAAGTGGGAACTGTCCCTTTAAATTTCGAGGCGATCTGTGCACATGCGTAGTAGAACCCTCTGAGGGTGGGGCTGGCATGTTCACTAGCTCAGGCACCCCTACAGTCACCAGAATGGAGGTGCGCAGATAGCAAGGGACCAACAAACAGATACCAATAAAAAGTATGTCCACACCTTTATCTCCGCAGCTCTGTCAGGCATCCGTGGCTGCTCTGATCTTTTCCCCGCTTGGCCCCACATAAGATGGCGGCTCCTGGAGTGGCTGAGCATCCAGAACCAGGTAGCAATGGATTTCTTGCTTCTGCCACAAACTCCCCCAGCGGTAAGTCTTCCAATCTTCTAAATATTCCTTTGTATGTGGTTCACAGTTCTGGGACTTCTTAGTCCTGTATCCTGTGTTGCTGGCAGAGCTCGTCACTGCGCTTCCACCCGATCCACCATCTTGTTTGTTTCTCCACATTTATTTTTAATAAATTATGCTTCATTTTCCCTTCTGGAAACTGGTTTTCTTCACCCACTGAAACATGATTACCAAAACCATAGAGATTTACAGTTATAGCCCCAATGACCAGAAAGAGGCTGATCTGACCACTTTTCTGTTCTTGTTTTAAAAATCCGAGGAAGGATCTTATTGGATGAACGTGGTGAGACAGCTATGGCTTGATCTGAGGCCATGAAAAAATTCTGCAACTGTCTCCCTTCCCCAAGATGTATAAGGGATGTGGATTTAGAATTAAGGGGTGCTGGATAGGCAGTTCTTTAAGGGTTCACTGGGAGAATTCAGATGTGAGGAGCGTCTTAAGGAAAAGGTTGCATCCTCCATAGAAAGGGAGCCGATAAAAAATTCCCAGAGGTACGTGACCAAAGGATGATCAGGCAGGTCTGACCGTCAAGTTTAAGCTGTTGCTTTGTTGGAATGTAAAACTATTGTGTTTCCTTAAACGTACTGCAAAATGTGCCGCATGCTTTTTTGATGCCTTTTGTGAGTGATATGGGTGAAATAAAAGGGTCTACATCTTATATGTAGATTGGTACCCAGAAGAAGGAAAAGATCACACTTTGCAGTGATGATATGAGTGTGTTTGGAACCAGAGTGGCACAGGAAGTAAGCATTCTGGAAATTTTATAAAACTTTGGGAAGAACATTTGGTTTCCCACAGAATGAGATGAACTAGTTGAATCAACTTTAACTATATATCAGTAAGTAGGGAGCTTTCAGCTGATGTTTGTGTTAGTGTGCAAAAGGGGAATGTTGTTGCTGTTGTTGTTAAGTGCCATGGAGTCTATTCTGACTCATATCAATCCTATATAGGGTTTCCGAGGAGCGCCTGGTGGGTTTGAACCATTGATCGTACAGTCCAGTGTTTATCCCACAGTGCTGCACCTGGACTCCAAAAGGGGGATGGCACACTGTTAGATAAGCACTGGACTGCTGACTGCAAGGTCAGTCAGGAACCGACTCCATGGCACTTAAGAACAACAATAAACAACTGAAAAATAAATGTCATAATACTTGTAAAGAGTTTAGTGTTCAATAAACCTGTAGTAATTTCCTGTTTCCCTCACCCACCCCACTCTCAAAGTTCAGGGACAATGATTTCAAGTACTTGTTATTTACTGTTGTGTGAAAGAAAATACTTTTTAAAAGGTTGAATGTCTTGGAAATAGACAAATAACTTTTCATTCATTTCTAGCATTTACTATCTGAGTAATTTCTGCAATGCAGGTCACCTCTCTGAACATCATTCTCCTCATCTCCAACATGGGGGTGATGTTACCCACCTCAGGTGCAGGGGTAACGGGTAGATGAGAGAGGCACATACAGCGTCCCAGTGTCTGATATCCACTTCAGCATTCACAAATCCATCCTCCTCCTATGTTTATGTCCCATTTCATGAACTTGAGAGCAGAAATCATATTTAATGATTTCACTTGGCCTTTCTGTGATTCTATGAAGATTTCTAGTATGGTGCTGTAGTATAAGCCCTAGACTGTTAACCACAAGGGGGTGGTATAAGCTCACCAGCAGCTCCTCAGAAACCCTATCTAGGGTTGCTATGAATCAGAACCCACTCAATGGCATTTAACAACAAAAACAACAACAACATGGTACTATAAAGGATCCCTGGTGGTGCTGTGGTTAAAGCTCTCAGCTGTTAACCCAAATGTCTGCTTTTGAATTCACAAATTTCTTCTATGGAGAAAGATCTGGTATCAGCTTCTGTAAAGATTTATATCCTTGTAAATCCTATGGGGCACTTCTACTCTGTCATATAGTGTCTGTATGAGTCGGAATAGACTCAGTCGTACTGGGCTTTTATGGTATTAGAGCATTCTGAAAGATTTTTTTGAATCATGTTTGTTACTTTCTCCTTATTAGGGTCTTGTGGGGTAGGCAGAATCAAATTTTGTTTTGACATCTTTTAGGAAGAGCTGACTGATGTGTGCCTAGCACAGAACCTGGTTTGTGTTAGATGTTTAATGTTTGTTGTGTGACTATTGAATGAGTTCTCTGTGTGTAAGCACTCTATGCTTACTTACTGATGCTATCATTCATCCATCTAGTCATTCATTCAGCAAATATGAGGGAGCTTCAAAAACTTTATGGGAAAATAGATTGAAAAGATAATGTAATTTTTCTATGAACTTTTGGTTCCCCCTTGTATTTTATTGAATACCTGCTACATTGTAATCTGTGAACATCGATAAACAATCCTTTCCTTTTTGTCATTCCTCTTCTAGTCAAATGAATGAGTACATTAATAACCAAATCAACTTAGAAGACAAGGAGAATGAGCTACTTGAATATCAGGTAATACCAGTTATGGGTATTTTTTTTCTGAGCTCTGAAAAAGGAACATCAGTAGAATTTTAGAATGAGATCTATGGGAGGGACATGGGGGAATATACTTTTAAAAACTTTTCCAACACTTTGTTCAAATGAGCTCTTACTGCAGACATTCAATTTATAAAGCAGATAGCAGAACTTCTTGTATCTACCTCCAATTCCTTAAAAATATTGCTTGATCCCAATCTATTTCCAGATACCATTCCATTCTCTACTTCTCTTCTCACAAAACTTGAAAAGGTTGTGTACACTAGCCGTATATTCTTTATATTCATCCACCCTCATCCTTGTCTCTTCAACCCACTCCTGTCCTCCACCTGTTCTGTTCTTGGGAATGTTCACAATGGTTGCTACATTGCCAAATTTAGTGGACATTTTTTTGTTGTTTTCATATTACTTCATGTCTCAGCAGCTTTGACATGCTGACCCCCTTCTTCTTTTCTGAAGCATCTGATGGTACCTTTCTTTCCTAGTTGCTCTCTTAGTTGTTCAGCTTCTTTTGTTGACATTCCTTTTCTACCCTTGCGTGTTGGAATTCCCTAGAATTCAATCTTAGGTCTTCATCTCATTTCTCTAAATAGTCCCTCCCTAAGAAATCTCATTGATGCCTTCATCTTTAAATAAATTTTTGTATCTTCTAAATTTCTATCTCTAGTCCAAACTTGTGATGACTCCAGATGTAAATATACAAATACCTGTTTAACACTTTGACATCCCATTGTTGTTGTTGTTAAGTGCCGTTGAGTTGGTTCCAACTCATCGTGACCCTTTATAGGGTTTTTAGGAGCAGCTGGTGGGTTTGAACCACAGACCTTGGGGTTCACAGTCCAGTACTGATCCTACAGTGTGTTCTAAGAGTGGGTACCTCCCTATGCTATTGTTTGCCTTATAGGCCTGTCTATCATCTGACTGAACGTTGAGGCACGGGGTGAGTTCACTTCCAGGCTTGAAGGATGTCTTAAGTGTCATAAAATCTAGAGTTCCAACAGTCTCTATTAGGCCAGAAAGCCTGGATTTATTATCTTTTTAAAAATAATTTTGAGCCCACATTTTTCTTCCATTTCATCTGGGACCTCCTAGTGTGATTCCTTTTTGAGTGGTCAGTAATTGAAGCCAAGCACCATCTAATTCTTTCAGTCTTAGGGTTATGGAGGTCTGGTTTATGTGGCCCATTAGTCCTTTGGACTACTTGTTTCCATGCATCTTTGATTTTTGTCACTTTTCTTTGATATCGATGGGAGAAAACAATAGTTGTATTGGTAACTTCATCTTAATGTTATACTTCATGGCACTTGTTAGTGTTTATAGATATTTTAAATATCTATATGGTTATTATATACCTTTCACTAGATTGTGTGCCTGTGAGAACAGGGCAACATCTGTTTGGTACCTCTCTTAGCCACCTAGTGCTGCATTAACAAAAACTCCACAAGTGGGTGGCTTTAAAGAAATTAAAGAAATTTGGCTCAGAGTTCAGAAGGCTTGTTGTTAAGTACCATCCTGTCAGTTCCAATTCGTAGCAACCCTGTATCGGGTTTCCAAGGAACAGCTAATGAGCTTGAACCACATATCTTGCTGTTTAAATCATCTTTTCAGTCCAGTGCATTAACCTGCAGCACCACACCAGGACTCCGGAGGCTGGGAGTCCAAATTGAAGGTATGGTTCTAGACTGCCTGTAATTTTTGGTATTCCTGGGCTTGTAGATTCCTCTATCTCATATGTCTGTCATCTTATGGCATCTTGCCTGTGTGTGGTGTATGTGTTTTCATTCTTCTCTTTTTATCCTTTCAAAGGAATTACATTTATGACCTTTCCTGTTTTGGTATAGCCTCATTAATGTAACAAGGGAAATTGTTTTTCTTAAACAGGATTACATCCATAAGTATAGGGGTCAGGACTTCAATGAAAATTTTTTCTTGGGGAGTACAATTCAGTCCCGTTGTCTCTCCTTTATGCATATAAATTAATTGTTGAATTAATCAATAATGGATGGAGTGAGGAGCTCTGCTTTTTTGTTGTGCTCCTGTCAGTGACTGTAGAGGCTGCTGTTTTTGGCTGCCCTATACTCGTTCTTGTTCATTAGTCTAGAAATGCACCCAGTGCAGCATGGGAAGAGTCTGTGGATTGGCTGGGTTAGCAATAGCTCACCAGAACTCTGGATGAAGGTCTTGTTTCAGGTATTGGTGTGTAACCAAGTCCTGGTCAAGCAGAGGCTTCTCCAAGGTTCTGCTAACTGAAGCTGGCAGGAAAGACATTCTTTCCTGTAAGAATGCTCGTTTGGAGCCGATGTGGTAGTTGGCTTGAGAGAAAAAAGCTAGTGGAGCAGAGTAAAGAAGTAGAGTGATGGGGTCCTGATAGTGTTAGATTCTTGGATCAAGCACTTGTAAGACCAGTTACTTCTGCCTTTCTTGATTTTGTCATCAATCCATCCCCCATTTTTAGCCTTGGATTTCTTTCATTTGCAGTGGTAGAAAAAAATACAGTGTTCTTGAATAAATCACTTGGCCTCTCTCTCTGAGCCTCAGTTTTCTTGTTTGTCAAATCTAGTTAATGATGTTTAAAACCACTTTGACATAAAGAGTTCTGTGAGGCTCAAAGGAGAGTGTGCCCACAGAAATTCTTTGATATTCACCTTTATGATCACAGGACGGTGTATTTTTATGTCCCTTGTGCAGTTTACTTCTGCTCTTCTCCAAGGATGATTTCCGGAGTTCTGCCTGAGTCCCCCGGCTGATGGTCACTTCAGGTCCCAGTACCCATGTTGTAGACAGCTCACTGAGTATACTCGAATTCGATGATGAACATGCTCAGCTACTCATTACTCCTGACATTTTCCATCATCCTTGACATATTTTCATGGAAATCATAAAGAGAGAGGGGAGGAAGGCTCTTTTGGATGAGTGTCAAAACCATTTATTTTCATTATTATTACTTCTTCTTTGAGAGGCTGGGAGACTTTCTTTTTAATTAGCAAGTGTCACACAGAGAGCGGAGAGCGTATAAGCTTCAGGCTTTGATCTTGAACTGTTAAAAGCTAAAGCAGCTGCTTTTGCTGAGCACTCTTATCTGCAGGTCCCCTGGGAATGAGATTGGATAATGAAACGCAAATAGCTTGACCAAGGCTTTTGCTTGTGGAAGATGTATGCTATGCCTGCCTCAGTAAACGCCAGACTGTCTAACACATGGCTTGTCCCAACTTCATGACTTCTCCAAACACCTCTTGCACACACGCTTTTCCATTTACCCCTTCAGCACTGCTCCAAGCATCTGGGAAGTCCAGATCCTTCCCCACCCTCCTTGTCGTTACTTGTGTTTAAACTCATCATCATCTCTTTGCTTCTTCACTGTGCCTTGCCCTTACCCCTCTGTGCTCAGAGAGGGCTCTGCTTGTTCCAGCTGCCTGCTGGTGGAGTGACTTAGTAGTCACAGCTCCATTTCTCACCTCTCCCAGTCAGTCAATCTAGCAGCCTACCTGCTGTTATCCTACCATCTTCCTTCCACCATTTTCCTGTGGATAAGAGCTAGGAAGAGAACAAGAAAGTCATTAAATCCCTGACTGCCCAGACTTGACAATGGGTGATTCTCCAGAGCAGAGGACAAATTATGAGATTCTTTACATGGAATAACATGTTAGTTGAGCTTGAGAAGAACATTTAGTTGAGATACAATTGTTGGTAACCAGTTAGCCAGTCTCTGTGGAGTCCACTCCTACTCATGGTGGCCCCTTATAGAGTAGAACTGTGCTCCATGAAGATTTCAATGGCTGATTTTTAAAAAAAGTAGGTTGCCAGCCTTTTCTTCCAAAGCATTTCTGGGTGGACTAGAACCTATAATCTTTTAGTTAGCAGTCATGAATGCTAACCATTTGTACTTAATCTCTTTCCATGCGTGGTCACCGTAGTGAACAGTAAACTAAACTTTGACTTTAACCCAAGTTGAAGAACTCTGCTGGCTGATTGCTTGAGTTTAGAGGTTGCTCCTTGTTTCAGGAGTTGCTCAGTGAGTAGTTGAATCTGTCCAGAATGTCCCAAGGGACTGTAGGTGTTAGCTGTGAAGTAGGGCCATGCAGCTTGGGAGGACTGCCTAACAGGCAAAGGATTTGTTGTAGCTCCAGAGAGGTTTTGCCTAATGCAGTATGTCATTTGATTGCTTGACTGTTGCTTCCATCAGTGCTGATTGTATATCCAAACAAAATGACAATTTTAATCTTTTTTCCATTTATCATGTTATTTATTGGTTCATCTGTGAGAATTTTTGTTTTCTTTATATTGAGGTGCAATCCATACTGAAGGTTGTAGTCTTTGATCTTTATCAGTAAGTATTTTAAGTCTCCTTCACTTCCAGCAAGCAAGATTGTATCATCTGCATATTGCAGGTTGCTAATGAGTCTTTCTCCAGTCCTGATCTTCTTCATATAATTCAGCTTCTCGGTTTATTTGCTCAGCATACAGATTAAATAAGTGTGGTAAAAGGATACAACCCTGATGCACATCTTTCCTGATTTTAAACCATTCAGTGTTCCCTTTTTCTGTTTGATCAACTGCAACTTGATCTATGTACAAGCTCCTATGACAAGTGTTCTGGAATACCCATTCTTTGCAGTGCTATCCATAGCTTGTCATGATCTGCACAAACACTTATGCATAGTCAATAAAGTCCATGCAAACATCTTTCTGGTATTCTCTGCTTTTAGCCAAGATTCACCTGACATCAGCAATATCTCTACTTCTATGTCCTCTTCCTCTTCTGAATCTAGCTTGAATTTCTGGCAGTTCACTGTAGATGTACTGTTGCAATCATTTTTAAATTATTTTCAGCCAAATTTTACTTGTGTGTAATATTGATGATATTATTAGATTATTTCCACATTCTGTTGGGTCACCTCTCTTTGGAATGGGTCCAAGTATGGATCCCTTCCAAATTGTTGGCCAGATTGTAAGAGATTCCAGTAAATGATTCTAAATTTCTTGGCATAGATGAATGAGTGCCTTCAGTGCTCTATCAGTTTTTTGAAAGATTTCAATTTATTTTCCATCAATTCCTGAAGTCTTGTTTTCTGCCTTTGCTTTCAGTACAACCTGGACTTCAGTTTCATTGGTTCTTGAACATCTGTTACCTCTTGAAGTGGTTGAACTTAGACCATATGTTTTTGGCACAGTGACTCTTTGTATTCCTTCCATCATCATTTTATGCTTTCTGCATCATTCATTATTTTGTCCATTGTTGTTGTTGTTGTTAAGTGCTATTGAGTCAGTTTTGACTCATAGTGATCCTGTATAGGGATTCTGAAGAGTGGCTGGTGAGTTTGAATTGCTGACCTTGTGTATAAGCAGTACCGTGCCAGGACTCCCATGTGATTGTTGTTAAGTGCCTTTGAGTTGATTCCTACTCATAGCGACCCTGCATAGAGTTTCCAAGGAGCAGCAGCTGGTGGGTGGCTTGAACTACCAGCCTTGTGATTTGCAGTCTAGTGCTGATCCACAGAGCCACACTAGAAGTCCCATAGAGTCCTTCAGTATTTCAAGGTTAGACTTGAATTTTTTTGTGTGATTTCTATCAACTTGAGAAATGCTGAGCTTGTTCTTCCCTTTTGATTTTCTAACTCCAGGTCTTTGCATATTGCATTATAATACTTGACTTTGTCTTCTCGAGCTGAGCTGCCCTTTGAAATTTTCTGGTCAGCTCTTTTAATTACTCATTTCTTTCATTCACCTTAGCTTCTCTACACTGGAGAAAAAGTTTCAGAGTCTCTTCTGACATCTGTTTTGTTTTATTTTCTTTCTTCTCTTTTTCATGATCTTTTGCTTTCTTCCTGTGTGATGTTCTTGATGTCATCCACTAATAATCTTTGGTCATTAGTGTCTAATACATCAAATCTTTTCTTGGGATGGTCTCTAAATTGAGGTTGAATAGACTGAAGGTCATATTTTGGCTCTCATGGACTTGTTTTAATTTTCTCTAGCTTCCGCCTGAACTTGCATATGTGCAGTTGATAATCTGTTCCACAGTCTCCCTGTGGCCTTGTTTTGGCTTCTCTACCTCCTCTTCCCACAGGTGTAGTCAGTTGATTTCTGTGTATTCCATCTGGGGATGTTCATGTATGTAGTTGCCTTTTAGTTTTTTTTTAAAAAAGATCTTTGCAATGAAAAAGTCATGAGTCTTGGAAAATTCTATCATGTGATCGCTTGCATGGAACAGACTAAGAGGACTAAGGTGCAGCTGACTCAAGCCATGGTAGTTTAAGTTGCTTCATGTACATGTCAAAGTTGAACAATGACTAAGGATGACCATAGAAGAATTGATGCATTTGAATTGTGGTGTTGGAAAAGAACTTGCAATATTAGTCTCTTGCAATATTAAATATACCATGGGCTGACAGAAGAACTAACAAATCTGTCTTGGAAGACATACATCCAGAATGCTCCTTAGAAGTGACGTGAGACTTCTTCTCTCATACTTTGGACATGTTATCCTGAGAAGGACATCATGCTTGGTAAAGTGGGGGGTCAATGAAAAAAGGTGGATTGACACAGTGGCAGTAACAATGGCTCAAATGTAACAACTATGAGAATGATGCAGGACCAAGAAGTGTTTCATTCTGTTGTATGTAGGGTCACTATAAATTGGAACTGACTCAGCAGAAACAACACTAGTGAAGATTTTAAGCTGGAATTTTGACCTCAAAGCCTATACTAGGTTTTAACCACCCCACTGCTCTATCTCAGAGACCACTTTGTCAACAAAAAGTCCATTATTGTTTAATTGTACTTACTGTGAACTTTTTGAAGCCCTCCCCTATGTATAACATCAGGGAGTTAAAATTTAACCTGAAGGCTTGGGAGCCACTGAAGAATTTGAGTAGGAGAATTCAATGGAGACTTTTGTAGCCAGAATCCAAGTGAGAAATCAAACATGCCTGAACACAGATGGAGCGTGCCTGCTAGAAGTCCATTTGCATAATATCTTTGGGGACTCTTGAACAAAGTCATCTAAGGGAAGAAGACACCAGGCATGACGAGTTGGGCCCTTCATTTCTGGTCTTGCTCACTCTAGGGGAGATGTAGTGTCTGGTGAGCCTGCTTGTGCTGAACTAACTGGCGGGCCTCCAATAAAAGAGTTCTAAATGTGCTGGGTGGAGGCAGGGCTGCTGTGATATATGGCAGCAGGGATGTATGGCTACGCTTGGCGCCAGGTACATATGCTGCAGCACCTGGGGAGAACCAGACAGGCCAAGGATAACTGTCCAGGGCATTGGAGCTCCTGTATGAGGAGGGTACAGGTGACAAAACCAGTGAAATTTGAAGCATTTCTATTTCTAACCCCATACACTGTTATAGCTAAAGGGATATTATGGTTAGAGACTCTTTCATTGTCTGCTGGTATCCTGTGAGGGGGAGCTGGGTGAGAGGGAATTTATAGAGTGGCTCACTGCCTAGTGGCTAATTTCCCCTAGAAATAAGTGGACTACGGAAGGCCCTGTGTGATGTCAATTGTGAAGTGCTGGACTACTAACCAAAAGGTTGGAAGTTCAGCCCCAACCTGGAGATAAGCTTCTGAAAGGTCACAACTGTGTGGAGTGTGGTTCTCCTCAGCATGCATGGGCCTACCGTGAGTCAAGACACTTGACAGCAGCCAACAACAGCAACAACAACAGAACCAAGTGAAGTTCCAGGAGTTAACTCAGTGAGCTTTTCAGGCCTTTTCCATATATATTTAAACACAAGGCAGCTTCTCATTTTTGACAGATGATGTAAACTCAAAGAGCTGCCTACTCAGAATTCACCTTTGAGTTTGCCTCACTTTGAAGGTCTTTGCTCATTCTGTTGGCATAAGCTTCTCTGCAGCACACCTCCTGGGAATGCCTTGAAGATGGATAAATGGGCAGTCATGGGCATACAGTTTCAGAGTTAATTGAGTGCAACCTTTTTTTCCATTTGAGACAAAATAGAGTGGTATCAGATAGTGCCAACCCAGCATCCCATGTCTCTGTTCTCATTGTTAAGAGGCTCCCACCTACACACTGGAGTCCTGGTGTGACTCTCTGGGATAAGCACTTTACCTCAAAGTCAGTTTGAACCACAAGGTCAGTGGTTCAAACTCACCAGCCACTCCTTGGAAACTGGGTTGCTATGAGTTGGAGGTGATTTGATGGCTCTTAACAACAACAACAACAACAACAACAACAACAACAACAACCCAAACACTTTGGATTATCTTTAGGAGTGAATGGGGAGGTGACAATGCTGATTATAGTTATTTTTCTCTAGTTGATCTATCAATTAGAAAAAAAAAATTAGAGCAAACATATCATTGAGATTTTTTTGGTTCTATACTCTTGCTGTACAGATGGGGGAATTGCATCCAGGGAGAGCAAACAACATGTACAAGGTCACTGGAGAGTTCCTAGTGAAGAAGCTGAGGTCAGAGTCCATACTGATGCTCACTGGGTCCCTACATAGGCACATGGTTCACAGGTGGAGATCTTGGTTCCCTCTGGCCTGTTGCAGTACATCCTGTTCCTACATTTCATTTGGTGTTTGTCTCCTGAGCAAGCATCATGGTAACATAGGAAAGACATAACACTGGCTGTGAGGAGATCTGGGCTCAGAACTCTCTCCATCTCCCTGACTGACTGCATGGTCTGGGAACATAGCCTGATTCCCTAAGCACTTCACTTTGGCTACAGAACAAGATGCCTGCTGAGTGTGAAACACAAAACAACCCAAATAATTCAAGCCTACATGCCTTAAAAAATACATGCATTCTTAATGCAACTTAAGACATACTCAGTGCTCTATGCTAGGGATGTAGAGATGAAAAACTTGCTCCTTCTCCTCAGGGATTTTCCAGGTAAACAAGTAACAGACACAGAAACATCATCGTTCTAAATTGCTTAAACAATCTGAGTTTCCCCAGCTTAGCCTGGTAGAAGGCTGAGGGCTTGAGGAGAGCTGTGGGGCATCAGACACAGACTTAGAAAAACTCTTCTCCTACCCACTGGCCACAGGGTCTGAAATACACACTGTGGTTTAATTTATCTGGCTCTTGAAGGCTTTGGGATCTCTCAAAGACCCTTGGGGAAATGCAAATGCTGTGAGAAGGGGACATTTTGGGTTTTCCAGTAGTTAACATTATGTCCATTCATTAATGTTTTGACCAATGGGAAGGATATCCAGAGCAGCAGGTGGAATGCACACCATGAAGGATCTGGGACTCTGGGTTTGTTGGATGATGGGAGTTAGGACAAAGAGGGTGTCTTAGGATGGGTTCTCTAGAGATCAAAACCAGTGAAAATTATATTGGTATCCTGGTGTGGTGCTATAGAACAAGCACTGGACCTCAAAGTCGGTTTGAACCACAAGGTCTGCAGTTCAAATCCACCAGTCACTCCTCGGAAATGCTATACATGGTGGCTATGGGTTGGAACCAACTTGATGGCACTTAACAACAACAGCAAACGTATTTTGTTGTTAATGAGCAACTGGTGGATTTGAGCTGCCAACCTTGTAGTTAGCAGTCCAGTACTTATCCTACAGCACCCCACCAGAGTCCAGATAGATAGGTAGATAGATAGATAGATAGATAGATAGATAGATAGATAGATAGATAGTAGATAGATAGTAGATAGATAGTTAGATAGGGATTTATAGGCTAATGTAGTTGTAGAAGCTAGCAAGTCCCAAGTAGATATCAGATGTCAGACTGGAGGCTTCTTCTGACTCACGTAGTTGGAGGGGTAGACAAACCCAAAATTGGCAAGTTACCTGGCTGGCTGCTGGTTCCCAGTTTGCATAAGCTTATGAATCCAAGATTGACATGTAAGACATCAAGCTTCTGGCTCACAGGCTGTGGAAGCCAATGAATCCTGAGGTTAACAATTAATTTGGTAGGCTGCTGGCTCAAGTCCAAAGAACTGAAGGTCAGATGATGAAGAACTAGATGCAGGATCCAAATGGAATGGAAAACCAGAGAACTGTGCCAGAATGTATATATATTGGATGCAGGTCCAACCCCTGAGGAATCTCCATTTCAGTGGATTGCCTGCTCATAACAGATCTAATCACAGAAGTGATTACATCAGATCACAAAATAGGGATGACTACTTCACATAACAGTCACACTACAGCATAACTGACAAGTCATTGAGAATCATGTCCCAGCCAAGTTGACACACAATCTTAACTATCACAGAGGGGAAATGGGAGAGAGGAAAACACCCTGTGCATCTTATTGGGAAAGGAAGATGTCTTCAACTACCCTTTAGGTCAGATAATTTTCCCTCAACTTTTCCTGCTCTCTCCTTTCTTTCTTACCTCCTTCTCACTTACAAACCTTTATTTTTATTAAAGGAGGTCATCTGTTGGAAAAATCTGAGTCTTATGCTCACCCAGTGCCCTGACTGCATATGTCATTGATCTTGGTCAGCAATTATTATTCCACCATCTTTACTCTCAAATGATTTTACTTTGGTTGTTTAGTGAACTCTCAGTCACATTTTCTCTCCCCTTTGAACATTTTCTACAGTCAGTATTTAATCTAAGATGACTCTATGGGATAGCTGAAGTGCACAGGTGATCAAGATCATTTCAATATTAGTTTGAGCCAAGCAAATGGGAACATAAAAATTAAAAAATCACATATTCGGTATTTGGCTGAAAGTAGTTTGCTCAGACTAAAACCCTACACAGGATAAACAAGGTCCAAGGTTTTAGCCTGCCAGCCACTCTTCAGGAAAAAGATGAGGCTTTGTACCCCCACGAAGATTTAAAAGAATTGCAAACCCTGTGTAGGGTTATTATTCATAGCGACCCTGTATAGAGTTTCCAAAGAGCAGCTGTTGGGTTTGAACTGTTGACCTTGTGGTTCACAGTCCAGTGCTGATCCTACAGTGCAAAACCAAAAAAAAAAGAAAGGTGTATGTATACATGTATATATATGCACAGGTTCCATACACACACACACACACACATATATATTATATGTGTGTGTGTGTGTATATATATATGTATATACACACACACACACACACACACATATATATAGTAAAAGTAACTTTTTAAAAGTTTACTGTAAGTGGGATAAAAAAATAATGGAATTTTTCCATAAATTTTTTGAAGTCCCTATATAACGAGCTCTGGTAGCGTACTGATTACGAGTTGGGCTGTGAACCTTAAGGTCAGCAGTTTGAAACTACCAGCTGTTCTGCTGGAGAAAGATGAGGCTTTCTGCTCCCGCAAAGATTTACAGCCTCGGAAATCCTGTACAGGGTCGCTATGAGTCGGAACCGACTCCATGGTACATAACCACCACCATATATGTCCCTAATTATGTAAATGTTCAGCATATAGAGCATTTTTGTGCTTATTTGTAAGTCTATGTTGAAGATTACACTATTTTAGTAACTTGAAATAACTTACACAACATTCATGATGGTCTCATTTAGCTTGGTAGTACTGCTACAATAGCCCCAATTTCAAGCTTCACATTAGTTTTATTGTTTCTCTAACAGCTTTATTGAGATCTAACTCATGCACCATACAATTCACCCATTTAAAGCATACAATTCAGTATATTCAGGAAGCTGTGCAAGCATCATCACAGTCAGTTTCAGAACATCAACCTTCCTTTCCCTCAGAAAACCCCACAAAAACCCAACAATGCTATACTTATTAACAATAACTTCCTGTTACCTGCATCTCCAAGGCCCTGATAACAACCATATATTGTAATGTGTTAAGTGGTGATCTCCAAAAAGATATGTCTGCATTCTAATCCTTGAAACCTGTGCATTTTACCTTATTTGGGAAAAATGGGTCTTTGCAGATGTAAATAAGCTAAGGAGCTTGACATGCAGAGATGATCCTGTATTATCCAGTTGGGTCTTAAATCCAATAATAAGTATCCTTGTAAGAAGCAGGCAGAAAAAGATTACCCAGACAGAAGAAGAGGAGGCAATCTGACTGTGACCAAAGAGGTAGAGACTGCAGTGATGTGGTCATAAGTCAAGGAATGCTGGCAGTAGCTGGCAGGTGGGAGATGGCATGCTGTCTACCTTACTGTATATTTGTGGTAAAGTTTGAAATGAAAAAGTATGTATCTTTTGATTTTGTTCTTTTCAAAATGATTTGGCTATTCTGGGTCCCTTGCAGCTCTATATTTAGAAGTAGCTTGACAATATCTGCAAAAAATTATGGCATCTGGGATTTCCATAGGATGGTGTTGAATCTTTAAACCAATTTAGGGAATATTGCCTTCCAATATTATCTTCTGATCAATGCATGTGGTACACCTTTCCATTTATTTAGGTCTTTAAAATTTTCTTTTAAGAATATTTTATGGTTTTCAGAGTATGGGTTTTGAACTTACTTTTATATTAAATTAATACATTGTTATTTTTTATATTATTGTAATTCCATTTTTCAAGTGTTCATTGCAAAAGTATTGAAATAAAATTCATTTTTATATACTGATCTTGTATCTTACAATGTTGCTAAACTCACTTATTAGTACTTATCATTTTTTTTTAGTGGATTTCTTAGGATTTTCTAGCTATGCAATCATGCCGTCTGCAAATAGAGATAATGTTATTTCTTCCTTTCTAATCTGGATTCCTCCCATTTCATTTTCTTGTCTTAATAACAATAAGACGTTCTAGCAATTGCTGATACTAGGACTCCTTATTTTTATTATTTAAAAATTATTTTATTTAATTGCTGAAAATATACAGAAAACACAGACCAATTAATTTCTACAGATACATTTTAGTGACACTGGTTATAATCTTTAGGTTGTACAACCATTCTCATCCTCCTTTTCTGAATTGTTCCTCTCCTTTAGAACTCATTTTTTTATAGCCACATGGTGTTCAGAAGGCAGGAAGGGTTAGAAAAGAAGGAGGCATAGAAATGAGAAACACAAGGAGGAAGTGGGATGGGTGGTGTTCTGTGGTGGGAATTACAATCAACGACATAAAACAAAATGTGTATGGATTGTTGAAAGGAAAACTCATCTGCTCTATAATCATTTACCCAACCTACAATAAAAAGTAAAAAATATAGAGAAAAGATTGTAACTGGGACAAGACTATGGGGGCAGTTCTGCTCTGTCACATAGGGCTGCTTTTAGTTGGAATTGACTCAGCATCATAAGAGTGATAATTAACTTGACAGCAGCCATCAACAACAGCCACTGGTGGCTCCTGAGTGCTTCTAATATGGCTGCTTCAAGTTGAGATGTGCTACCACTGAAAAAAATGCATAGTCTTTCAAAGACTTACCACCAAAAAAGGAATATAAAATATGTCATTAATATTATTTTCAATAATATAAATTAATATTAATATGATTTCAGTATGATTAATGATGCTGAGGTAATAATACCCTGATTGAAAACCCCTCAAATCAAGCCCATTTCCATCAGGTTAACTCTGACTCCTGGTAACCCTGTGGGGCAGGCTGGAACTGTCCCCTAGGGTTCCTAAGACTGCAGTCTTTAGGGAGACAGACTGCCACATTGTTCTCTCACCAAGCACCTGTTGTGTTCAAGCTGCTGACCTTTCATTTAGCAACATGTGTGAATTGTTGAATGGAAAACTGAGATTTGCTCTGTAAACATTTACCCAGTTCACAATAAAAAGTAAAGACAAAACAAAACAAAAAAACCTATGAGCTTTCTACTGTACCACCAGTGCTCCTTAATGTTTTGGATTATATTGGTTTAAATAAAATATTATTAAAATAAATACATATATACATATATATGTGTGTGTCAAAATTCTAAGCCCTTGTATCTGTTGATGTAACCCCATTTGTGAATAGGGCTTTCCTTGTTGTGTTGTTAAAGCCATTTTCAATGTAGGGTGTGTGAGTATTGAGATATGAAAAATGCAGATAAGACGCATAAGCAAGTAAACAGAAATAGGGGAGAGACGCCATGCAGTTATCACCAAGGAATTACGGAACACCAGTGAGACAAGTGTTTCCCCAGAGCTGACAGAGAAAGAAACTTCCTCTAGAGACAGTGCCCCCCCTGCATGTGCACGTCTAGCTTGAGAAAAAAAAATCTGTTCTTTCAAATCACACTTTTACAGTGTATTTCTATTATAATAGCACTAAGAAATAAAGACATATATTCCATAAAAGTACCCCAGATAAAACTGATGCCAATTTGAATAAATTAAAAAATGACATAAGAGAATAAAATGCTATAAACTCACTACCATCAATTTGATTCTGACTCATAGTGACCCTGTATAGGGTTTCTGAGGCTGTAAATCTTTATGGGAGCAGAAAGCTTCCTCCTTCTCCCCTAGAGCAGCTGGTGGGTTTGAACTGCTGAACCTGAAGTTAGAAGTACAGTATTTACCCTATAGTGCCCCCAGAGCTGCTTTAAAAGCCAATATAAGTGGTATAAAACTGTATACATTGAGAGTGCTTTCTCTTACCATTCTGTATCTGTTTATTCTTAACCCTCATCTATTCGTTTACAAAATATAGACTATAATAAACATCTTCTATACCTTGTTGTTCCACTAGCAATTGATCAACTAGCAGTTAAAGATAATCTGTATCTAGAGATCAATTTCATTTATAAAGAGTTTTACATCTTCATAATGTCTTATTGTGTATACATTGTGCATATGTATTACAATTTATTTTACCAGTGCCCCAGAGATAGACATCAGATAGTTTCAGGGTTTTTTTTATCCAAATAAAGATACAAGAATAACTGGCCTTGTACTTTGAATGTAGCAAAGCATGTTACTGGATCATACGTTATATGCAATTGCAGTGTAGATAAATATCGTAAAATTATTGCAGCAATATATAAGAAGGCCTGTTTTAACCACAGTCTCAGGGGACACCATGGCCAATTGGCATAACGTAGTCCACAAAGACAGTGTTCTACATCCTACTTTGGTGCATAGTGACTGGGGTCTTAAAGCTCGTGAACACCATCTATAGTGCAACTATTGGTCTCTCCTATGAGGAGGAAAGAAGATTGATGAAAACTAAAGATGCATGGAAACAATTAATCCAATAAATGAAAAACGTGAATCGACAATTGTTACAATCATAATTAATCCTGCTAGCAATTACTCACAATTGAATCATAAAATTCTATCAGTATTATCCCATAACCCCTTTCTCCAGACCCAAATGGAAAAGAGGAAAACAATTCAGTGCGGATTCTACCTTACTCTCCTTATTCTGAAACTAAGCACACTCATGAAAGCTTGTAAGTCCGTCATTTCGTGCCTTTATAGCCCTCCATTTTTTGATAGCCAAAGTCTAGATTGCCTGTCCCTGTCAACCGAGTGCACTGAAGGAACAAGCTTTTTCCTTAATATGAAGAATCCTTCTACTCTGGTTGAAAATTTAGACAACTGCATTCATAAGAAAAGGTCCAGTTTATCAAAAGTAGCTTACTCACAGTACACTTACTCACAGTAGCAAACATCTTTGTATTTGTCTTGTTGAGTTCTGGTCAACTAGCCATCCAAACTAGGTATAAAAGGTACTATCTGCAAGTCTGGGAGTTTACATATGCCTCTCTGCACTTCAGACCAGTTTGCTGCTTCATTCTCAGCTCTAGTTCCCAATGGCTAGAGCAGTGCACATGGGCTCAGGAGTTCTTACATCTCCCTAAACTTCAGACCAGCCAAGCCTCTTCTTCTCTCTTTCATCTCAAGGTCAACAGGTTTCAATGGAACATGGCCAAACTTGGCACATGTCTTCATTGCTGCATTTCCCCCACTTCTTCTCACAACTAGACCCAGGTGATCACCAGCAGGCATACTAGACTGCTTACAAGTACTCTTTGAGTTTCAGTCTTAGAAGGGGGATTTCTCTGATGGGCTAACTTTTCTTGCCTTGATGTCTTCAAAGCAAACAACTTGCTTGGTATTCTAACATACAAACAGTCTACTTTTTTCCCCCCAATAAAATTCCTCTGTTCTCCCAGCAGTTCTGGGTTGGTCTGCATGTCTTTTCAAATGGGAATGTCCCACCTAAGAAGGTTCTGGGTAGGACTCAGGATTTCACCTAAGACCCCATTTTCTACAAAGGCTTAACAAGAAGCCTATTTCCCTGGGCAAATTCTAATTCCATTTTTAGCAAATCCACTCAGTTATAGGTTAAACACAGGCTTAAAACTTTGTTGTTGTTGTTGTCAGGTGCCATCAAGTCGGAACCGACTCATAGTGACCCCATGCACAGCAGAACGAAACAATGTTCAATCCTGGGCCAACCTCACTACTGCTGCCACACTTGAGTCCATCAATGATGCCACCTGGCTGA
>NW_006408546.1:19583610-19585183 GCF_000296735.1 Chrysochloris asiatica | reverse complement strand
TGTCTATTTATAATACTTGTTATTATATAAAGTCTGTTTTGACTCATAGTGACCCTGTATAGGGGTATCTGAGGAGCAGATGGTGGACTTCAACTGCCAACCTTACAATTCAAATGGCTTTGCAGTCTAGCATGGTAACCCATAGCTCTACACCAGGAAAAAATATCCACAAGGCAGCCAAACACCTAAACATTTTTTCCCCATTCAGACTATGTCTCAATCCTTGTATCACAGAACATTGTTGTTTCAAGGTTGTATATAAATCATTGTTTACCTCTATCCTATTTAGGCTATGCATACCTCCCTAAGTTTTCTCCTATCTTCATTGTTTATCTGCCACCTTCCTTTTTGTTTATTGCCCTTTCTGTCACCTGAACTATCATGTGTCTAACCTCTAACCTCTGAATTATACTCTCTTCCCTCCAACCTCTGGTAACCATCAAAGAATGTTTCTTTTAATATGGAAATAATTTCTTAAGCTTTTAAAATAATGGTGTTATGCAATATTTGTCCTTTTTTAATTGACTAATTTCACTCAACATAATATCCTTTAGGTTAATCCGTGTTATGAGGTGTTTTGCAGGTTCATCTTTATTCTTTAAGGTTACATAGCATTCCACTGTGTGTAAGTACCAAAGTTTGTTTATCCATTCTTCCACTGATGGGTGTTTAGACTGTTTCCATCTTTTTGCTATGGTGAATAGTGCTGTGATGAACATTGGTGTGTATCTACTTGTGTTCTGGCTCATGGTTCTTGTAGATATATACCAACTAAAGGGATTTCGGAGTCATAAGGTATTTCTGTTTACAACTTTCTAAGGAAGCACCATTTTCCAGAGTGGTTGAACCATTTTACAGTCACACCATCACTGTAGGAGGGTCCCAGTCTCTTCGCACCCTCGCCAGCAATGTTGTTTTCTATTTTTTTTTCAACTTCACTGTTAATGCTGGTGTGAGATGACATCTCATTGTTGTTTTTATTTGCACCCATTGCTATGAGTCTAACCGACTTCATGGCACTTAACAACAAGAACAATGGCTAATGATCATGAACATTCCTTCATATGTTAACTGCCTGAATGTCTTCCTTGGTGAAGTGAATGTTCATATCCTGTGTCCATTTCTTAATGGGTTGTTCATATTTTTCTTGCATAGGTGTTGTAGTTTTCTCTAAATTTTAGTGATTAGTCCTTTGTTCGATACATTGTTGCAAATTATTTTCTCACAGTCTGTGGACTCCCTTTTTACTCTTTTGCTGAAATCTTTTGATGCTTGTAAGTTTCTAATTTTTAGTAAGTCTCAGTTATCTATTTTGTCTCCTATTATTTGTGTGTTTTTTCCAATGGTTGATATTGCATGTATGCCATGTATTGTTGTTGTTGTTGTTATGTGCCGTGGAGTCGGTTCCGACTCATAGTGACCCTGTACAGAGTTTCTGAGGCTGTAAATCTTTATAGGAGCAGAAAACCTCATCTTTCTCCCACGGAACAGCTGGTAGTTTCAAACTGCTGAACTTGAGGTTGGCAGCCCAACTCGTAAGCACTACTCTACCAGAGCTCCTTATGCCATGTAT
>NW_006408546.1:19554759-19562256 GCF_000296735.1 Chrysochloris asiatica | reverse complement strand
TCCTTCTCAGGCATTTCCAAAGCCTGCCCATCTTCCAGTATGGAATGTAAGTCTACCTCCAGCTCATTTGCCTCAGTCACTTTATCTTGTTTCTGGACATATGCAGATATGGTCATCTGCTTCTGTTTTTTGGGCATATTCAGGGGTTATCTGTGGCCTTAATACTTAGATGGGTATGTATTTTGGTATTTTTTATCCTTTCTGATTGCCTCCAGGTAGATGTGATCAGGAAATGGGCTTCCCTTTTCTCTCTTCTTCCTGAGAAATTTCAAGATGCCACTATTAGTTCTTTTCAGCCTATTTCCTTTTATGTCTGCCTGTCCCGCTCCACAATCTCCACCCAGGCCTTTTTTCTAGTTATAAACAGTCCAGGGCCGGCTGTGGCCATTTGGTTTTAAGTGGAAACTGTCTCTTTAAATTTCAAGGAAATCTGTGCACATGCGTAGTAGAACCCTCTGAGATTGGGGTTCGGGTGTCCACTAGCTCCGGCACCCCTACCATCACCAGAATGGAGGTGTGCAGACAGCAAGGGACCAATGAACGGATACCAAAAGAAAAGAATGTCCATACCTCTATCTCCATGGTTCTGTCAGGCATCCATGCTGCTCTGATCCTTCTCCCACTTGGTCTCACTTAAGATGGTGGCTCCTGGAGCAGCCAAGCCTCTTGAATTAGAAAGCAATGGATTTCTTGCTTCTGCTACAAACTCCCCTATTTGTAAGCCTTCCAACGTTCTAAATATTCCTATATATGTGGTTCAGAGTTTGGGATCATCCCCTGAGCCTGCTTGGTCTGGTATTCTGTGTTGTTGCTGACAGAGCTCCTTATGGCACTTCCTCCCGATCCACCATCTTGTTTGTTCTTTCATTTGTTCATTTTTGAAAGGGCATCTTTGTTGCATATAAAATCCTAGCCACGCTATTTTAACAGTCTTACAGGAGCTCTGGTAGCATAGTGTTTATGATTTGGGCTGTAAACTGCAATGTCAGCAGTTCGAAATTATCAGTTGTTCCACAGGAGAAAGATGAGGCGTTCTGCTCCCGTAAAGATTTACAGCCTTGGAAACCCTGTACAGCGACGCTATGAGTTGGAACTGACTCCACGGTACATAGCCACCAGCCTTCATAGGTGTTAACTACATTATCTTCTTGTTTTGAATGCTGCTTTGGATAAATATAAGACTTGTCTAAGTTTCCAGGCTATTTAGTGTATCTTTCTGATTGGATGCTCAGATTTCTTTCCTTCTTCCTCCCTTCTCTTCTGTCTCTTCTTCTTTTCCTTCTTCCTCTCCAACTGTAAACAATATATCTCATTGCTGACTATTTGAGTCAATTTCCCCTGTCCTTCTAATATGCAGATTCAAATCTTCTTTCAGTTAATCAGCTGTATTGTTTCTACTTTCCTTTACAAGGACTCTAATTATGTGTATGTTAACTCTTCTTGCCTATTGTATATGTAATTTTCTCTCTAATCACCTTTCATTCCTATATCGTAATTACTATATATTAGGTTATAATATAACATAATTATGTGATTATTATACTAACAATTAATTAAAGACTAACGATGTTGTTGCTGTTAAGTACTGTCAAGTCAGTTCTGATTTATACAGCCCCTTTATTGTGTTTTTGAGGAGAAACAAGTAGGTTAGCAGTCCAATGCTTATCCTATAGTGCCACACCAGGAGTTCTAGACTAACTATATTAGTAATTATAAATTCTTATGCTAATAATTATTAAATTATTTCATTAAATAATTAAATTTTATTTTAGTTGCATTTCTTAAATATATTCTTTATGGTTTTCCACAATGCATAATGACCCTTGTATACATTACACTCTTTCTTTAATGTCTCTGATGTTTTTATTTCCTGTTAGCTAGTTTGTAGAGTTCTGCTAACTCATATTTTACTTCCTCATTTATTTTCCACAATTTCCGTGAATTTTTTTTTAAATTTTTGAAATAAGTAGATTTATTTTATTGCAGTATCAAACAGTTGTAACAATGTGAGCCACATATATATAGATTATTTAAAATCATACAGAACAACATTTACATTTTTAAGTTATGCTTTGGAAATGAGAAGATGAAGTACAGTTTGAGTTTTAAAGCAAAGAGAAGCACTCAAGACAGGAAGAGTTAACAGTAAAAGCCTGAGTGTCTGCTCTTGATGTAACACATAGAGATTTGTTTTTTCTCCAGAAAGCTAATTCTCAACCTGGTTGTCCAAATCATCAAAGTATGGATGATTTGATGCCATTGTACCGGAAATTCATTTGGCAGGTTCATAGACTAACATTTTTTAAAGCAAATCCAAACCATTTTCATCCAGATTTTTGACATGGGATATGAGGCTTCCTGATTTCCGCTTGGGAAATGTGTTCTTATAGTCCTTTAAGGATTCCACTTCAAGCCACATGTCATGATTGGGAGTGCCCCAAACTGAAAATTCTGGAGTTGATCAATTTCTGAATTTCCAAGGAAAAGTGGTTTCTTAGTTGCCAATTCCGCAAATATGGCGCCGATACTCCAAATGTTAACTGGAGTTGCGTAGCGAGCTGAGCCCGGCTATACTTCCGGAGATGTATATCATAGAGTTACTACCTCATGTGTGTACACTCTGATAGGTATTCCAAAAGCTCTAGCAAGCCCAACACCATCCAGTTTAATTGTCCCTTTGTCATCAATCAATAGGTTTTGTGGTTTTAATTCTCTTTGAAGTACTCTTCAGGAGTGACAAAATACAATTCCTTATAGGATTTGGTACAACTGAATGAAGGTTCCATGAACTGACCAGGAGGGATAGAATCCAAGTACTTCTGAAATCCATGGAAAGGAACTCAAAGATCAGATGTAACCTGGAATCTTGCATAAGCACATCCTGAAGACTGACTGTATTCAGATGACGAAGTTCCTTCAATAGGGAAAATTCACAAATTACAGTACTAGGAACCCCTTCCTCTTCACTTTCTAGTCTGACTTTTTTCATGGCCACAATTTGACCTGTAGTTTTGTGTCTTCCCTTATACACAACTCCATAGGTACCTTCCCCAATTTTCTCTTTTGGTATTGTTGTTGTTGTTGTTAGGTGCCGATTTGGTACCAACTCATAGCGACCCTATGCACAACAAAACGAAACTCTGCTCAGTCCTGGGCCAACTTCACAATTGTTGCCATGCTTGCACATATTGATGCTGCCACTTTTCCAATCTTCCATTATTACTCAATACGTATTGTAGATCTTATCCTGCGGTAGAGGTGGCGGTGGTGGTGGTGGTGGTGGCGGTGGCGATGGTGGTGGTGGCAGTGGTGGCTACCACACCTGCGTTGCTCTCCCCCAAACTTCTTTACCCAGCTTTGCAGCCAAGTCCCTGAATTCTTGCATTTCTATTTTGTGGTAATTTTTTATAGAGATAATTGATGTATCATTTAATTATATTTTTAAAATCATGGTGAAATATTTATATATATTGTTTTTTCTTCATTGCAGTCTGTTTATTTTTATGAGTGCTATTTATATGTTGGTAAACTTTGCTACTCTTTTCATATTTTTTCTTTGTATGTGCTATGCCAGTTCATTTATAAGATTTCTTATTATCATTAGATATATTAAATTTCCCAGTCATGGTTATTTGCATAAGCTTTCTGTAACCTTCAATATTTCACATCTCAAAGCTTCCTTTTCTGTTCCACAAAAAGACTGATTACTGGAAATATGATTTATCTGTGTCACTCTCTGTTTCTCTGTGGTATTTCTGTAAGTTCTGCTTACCTTGTTTTTTCATCCCTTGCTATAAATAAGGAATGTAGTTTACATAGTTCAGGGTAAGCCTCTTGCTTCAGGAATCTCATTTTTGCGGGCAGTTTTTGAGATCTGCCTTTACGAAGTTTTCTTACAACTCAAATTTTATTTCTCTTCCCTCCCCCTGCCCTGTGGTATTTCTGTCTGATTTCAACTGTTTCTAGCAACACTTAAACATATTTTGGAGTCTTCTGATTGTATTTTGCTCCTAGTTTCATTGAAAACAGAATTCTTGGATAATTTTTCAGTTTTTCTTGTTCCTTCAATATGGCTTTATGGGAGAGATAGACAAATAAACTGATTTATGAAGCCATAGTCACCAGAAGTCCCTAGGATGTTTTTAAAATGATCTACCATCATGGGTACCAATGTTTAGTCACTGAAAACCTTATGAATAGCACCAGTGTATTTTCAGATATAGCACCAGAAAATGAATACTTCAGGTTGAAGGCACTCAAAATACAACTCCTCAAAGTAGAGTTGATGTGATGACACCAGTGGAGTAAAGATTTTGGAACTTCCATTTGCTAATGAGGCACAACTCAAAATGAGGAAAAACACATGCAAACATCCATTAATAATCGGAACATGGAATGTATCGAGTATGAAGCTAGGAAAATTGGAAGATGTAAAAAATGAAATAGAATGCATAAAAGCCAGTATACTAGGCATTAGTGAGCTGAGATGGATTGGCATTGTCCATTTTGAATCTGACAATCATATGGTTTCCTATGCCAGGAATAACAAATTCAAAAGGAATGGCATAGCATTCATCATAAAAAGAACATATCAAGATCTGTCTTCAATACAACACTGTATGTGATCAGATAATATCCATAATCCTAAAAAGAAGACCAGTTAATACCACTATTATTAAAATTTATACACTAAACACTAAAGCCAGTGATGATGAAATTTAAAAAATATTTATTTCAATTTCAGCCTCTTCAGTCTGAAATTGACCAAACATGCAATCAAGATATATTGATAATTGATTTTTGAAATACAAATGTTGGAAAATATGACCTTGTTGATAGAAATCATGCTGGAGATTGCATGATACAATTTTGCAAGACCAATGAATTAGTCATTGTAAATAAGTTTTTAAAACAACATGAAAGGTGATTATACACATGAACAACATCAGATGGAACATACAGGATTCAAACTGACTACATGTGGAGAGAGATGTGAAAAAGAATATCACCAGGGCAGGGATAACTGTGGAAGGATGTATCAGTTGCTCGTATGCAAGTTCAGGCTGAAGATGAAGGAAAGTAAAACATGTCCACATGAGCCAAAATATGATCTTTAATCTATCCCACCTGAATTTAGAGAACATCTCTAGAACTGATTTGGTGCATTAGACACTAATGATGGAAGACCAGAAGAGTTGTGGAATGACATCAAGAACATCATACAGCCTATAGGAAGAAAGAAAAAGGTCATTGAAAGGCAAACAGAAAATTTTAAGGGTCAGCTTGAGAAGACAAAGTCAAATATTATAATGAAATGTGTAGAGAACTGGAGTTAGAAAACCGAAAAGGAAGAACATGCCTAGCATGTTTCAAGCTGAAAGAGCAGATGAAAAATTCAAGCCTTAGCTTGCAATATTGAAGGATTCTATAGGGAAAATATTGAATGATTCGCACCAAAAAGAAGAAAGGTATACATAGAGTCACTTCACCAAAAAGAAATGGTTGATGTTCAACCATTCCAAGAGGTAGCATATGATTCAGAACTAATGGTACTGAAGGAAGATTATCAAGCTGTACTGAAGGCATTGGCAAAAAATAAGGTTGAAGGATTGATAGAATACAAATTGAAATCTTTCAACAAAGTGGTTCAGCACTTGAGGCACTCACTCATGTATGCCAAGAAATATGAAAGACAGCTACCTGGCCAACTGATTAGAAGAGATCCATATTTATGACCATTCTACAGTGAGGTCACCCAAAGGTATGCAAAAATCATCAAACAGTATTATTAACATCACATGCAAGTAAAATTTTGCTGAAGACAATTTAACAAATGGCTGCAATACTACATTAACAAGAACTGCCAGAAGCTCAAGCCGGAATCAGAAGAGGATGTGCTACTGGGAATATTATTGCTGTCAGATGGGTTTTGGTTATAAGCAGAGAATTCTATTTATATGTTTATTTGAGCTTTACTGATTATGCAGAGGCTTTTGACTGTGTGGATTATGACACGCTGTGGATAACATTGCGAAGAATGGGTACTCTAGAACGCTTGATTGTGCTTATGAAGAACCTTACATAGACCAAGAGACAGTCACTCAAATAGAACAGGGGGATACTGAATGGTTTAAGATCAGCAATGGTGTGCCTGTGGTTTATATTCTTTCACCCTTCTTATTAAATCTGTATGATGAACAAATAATCTGAGAAGCTGAATCAAATGAAGAAAAGCATGATGAGAATTCAAGGAAGACTCATTAACAATCTGCGACATGCAGATGTTACAACTTTGTTTGCTGAAAGTGGAGAGAACTTACAATACTGATGAAGATCAAAGACTATAGCCTTCAGAATGGATGGTACCTCAAAGTAAAGAAAACAAAGATCCTCACAACCAGACCAATAAATAGCATAAAAATAAATTGAGAAAAGACTGAAGTAAGTGGCCTCATTTTGCTTGGATCCCCAATCAACAGTCATGGAAGCAGCAATCAAGCAATTAAATGTCATATTGCATTTGGAAAATCTGCTTCACAAAACCTCTTTAAAAAATACCTGACCCAAGCCATGGTATTTTCAATGGCCTTATATGCATGTGAAAGTTGGGCAGTTAATAAGGAAGACTGTAGAAGAATTGATGCATTAAAGTTATGGTTATGTAGAAGAATACTGAAAGTGCCATGGGCTGCCAGAAAACCAAACAAATCTGCTGTAAGAAATACAGAAAAAGTGCTCCTTAGAGTCAGAATGGTGAGACTTTGTCTCTCATATTTCAGATTTATCAGGAGGGGCCTGTTCCTAGAAAAGAAGATTATGCTTGGTAAGGTGGAGGGTCAGAGAAGAAGAGGGAGCTCATTAATGAGATGGATTGGCACAGTGGCAGCAGTCACTCAACAACAATAATGAGGGTGGCTTATGACGGGACAGTGTTTCATTCTGTTGTGCATAGTGTAGTTATGAGTTAGAAGTGACTTAAAGCTATCAAGAACACCATCATGGGTTTTCATTGTTGTGAAACAATGATTAACTAAGGCTTGCAAGTCATTTGAAGAGATTTCCCCCCATTTAATAATAAAAGGAATTACAGATTTAAAAAAAAATCCATATGACCTTGGTTATCCACAATGTTAAGAATTAAGTTCTTTTAGAGATCTCTGAGTTCATACTTTGTTGTTATTAGGTGCCGTTGAGTTGGTTCCAACTCATAGCACAACAGAATAAAACACTGTTTGTCTCTGCACTGTACTTAAAATTCTTATCACTTTTCTTTCTTAATCACATGGAGAGACAAACAGCTGCACATGATGGCTGCTCATGAGCTTTTTAAGATCCAAGACACTACTCACCAAAGTAGGATGTATGACATTGTCTTTGTATTCTATGTTATGCCAACTGACCATGGTGACCCCAGAGACTATGGTCCCGAGCCCCCAGACCCAGCAACGTATTGTCTTAAGAGGCTTTATAATGTCTAAACGTTTTCATCATTTTGCC